>NC_092369.1:12763301-13131830 GCF_030848805.1 Temnothorax longispinosus
CGGTGTGAGTAAATCCTCCCGCGCTTTCCTTAATGATGTTCTGACTGAATCTTCTGGCAAAAGGATCCGAAAGGAGGAAGCCGCTACCACGGACACCCTGAAAATGGCGTCCAGCAAACCGCCGGAGATGAACTACACGTGCGAGATATGCGGCCTGGAGGGCTTCAACGACGAGGAGATGCGCTCGCACATGGTGCAGTACCATCTCCAGGGCGCCGCCAACTGCCCGTTCTGCGACCTGGGCGAGATCTCGCCCACGGAGATGCTGGTCCACGTCAACAGCGCTCACTTGGATTACCTGACTCCGAGGTGTGTTAGACGGAATGGATAGAGTATCACTGTTCTTTCTAATTGTGCTTCTTACACGTTGCATCTCTCTGATATTAGAGGATGGAAATATAAGTTTATTTCAACTCGTATTATCACATTTATATAATGTTGTTAATATCATAAAAAAGTGGGATATCGAGTAGGTTAGTTCAACTTACTAAATTTTATTTTTACGAAAAGTATTATGGTCATATTAACAATTATCAGATTAAAAATCATATCAAATTACTATTAGAAAGTTAATACACTGAAGATTTTCCTAATGTCAATCAAACCATGATACTTATTTCGATTCTGCAACGTGCCCGTTATAAAAAGGCAGTCACAGCGTTTAATTTCCTGTCTGGCTTTATCCTCTTTTCTTCTAATAATAAACAAAAGTGATAATAATAAAACAGGTCAGTTATATTGCAAGTAAAAAGAAATTTATATTTCCAAAAACTCGAAAAGTCAGAATGTCTCGATAAGAATTCAATCTCGTAAAAGATATATAGTTAAAAGAATGTATTGGAAGAACGTGTAGTTAGAAGAATATGTCTAATTGATGTTGTTTAGCTTAATTAATCCTATTAAACGTAAAACTCGGCTGGAAATATCTATGTTTAGCCCAGGACCAGATTTATTCGCATGCGTCGCTCTTAATTGCGACATCTCCGATCAGCTAAAATCGCATCCCGGGTAAACCGCCCGCCATATCAGACATCGCACCTGGCAGAATCTAACAGACCCTCGGGTTTCGCCTTTTCAGGTCTCCCACCGTTTCGCTGTCTCTCGTGCTCCTTTGCGTCATTCGGTGGTACGCCCTCCATTCCATAAATCTCTATCTCGATATTGCTACGATTAGGCAATGAATTCGGTACCTTGTCTATCGCCTCCTTGTGTACCTGCATACAATGTACGCTAAGCCCTGGTCCAGTGTATAGTTTCTCGTGACAGATATGACATTCCAAGTATGCTTTACCTTCGGACGTTGAATGAGGATCTTCTCGTCCTCGAATTCACGGTTGCAGTACCGCACTCGACTGCTTCTTCTTCTTGCGGTCCATCTTCCCGCCGGATTACTTGTCGCTACTTCGGCGGTGACCGGGGTGACCCTGCTCCGCAAAACGATCCTTGACGTGCCGAGTATAGATATACGCGGCGCAGGAGGACTCGGCAATCGTCCACACACGCACTCACGCGAAAACCGATAATGCAAAACATTTTTAATTATGCATTATGCATAATTCTAAACACACAACACACACACACACACACGACACACACCGAAAAGAATGACTCCCGAAACTCCCGAAATAAACGAGATGTCACCACCAATCGATATCGTTCATTGGTGTGACTGTCGCGTAGAAATTTATATTTACCGACGCGCAGTAAATTGCTGTGAAAATAACCGGTAACGAAGTTTCCGCCAGTAAATTATCGGTAACGTCACCGGCATTTAATTTCCCGCCATAACAAGCCAGATGACTGGACCGAACGATTTAAAGTGCCTGTCAGTTGTCATCACGACAGTCGAAACCAATTTGACCAATTTGAACAGTACCAGTCAACAGCGTATCGTCATATCGTCAACAAAACATGTATAGGTGTACTCGCACGGATCTGAGGAGGTTGCAGAATCCACCTAGGCGAGATAAACGGGTTGGCGAAGCTGGATTGAAACCGCTGAAATTGTTCATGTGGCAAATGGCGAAGAAGCGACAGCGCGCCAAGGAGCGCGAGAGGGATTTGTTGACTGAAATGTAATACAAATTTTATAACACACAGACGCAGTACTTGGACAGTACTTGGCACAGTGTTCGCGGCATTTATATCTGTGCGCGCTCGTGCATAAATATTGTTTTGCACGCTGTATTGCTCCAGTGAAAACAAAGATCGACGCTGACCCTGTTGTTTGTATACTTGCAGCACCCCGGAGAATGATTTGATGGCGTTTATCGACGACGACTCGCTGATGGACGAGCACAATAGACGGGACGAGTGCCGGGCACTCTCGCCGTCCATGTCTCTGCGACCACCTCATCTGCAGAACGGCTGGGGCTGCAGCTCTCTGGGGCAGCGGGTCAAGCAGCAGCAACAGCAGCAGCAGCAGCAGCAGTTGTCGTCGAGGAAGCCGGATGTCCAAGTGGCGAATCCCAACGTGAATAACAATAACAACAATAACAACAGTAACAATGCCAATGCGGGTAACGGATACAACCTGTTTAGACTGTACTCGATGTGAGAATACAAATGTGTAAATTAACGCACGGCTTCCTCTTGTTCAGTACTGGAAGGTGCGGCGGGTCAAGGTTCACCGCTGCGTTCAGGCCTAAATCTGCAACTGCGCTCGCACGCTTCCCCGAAACTTCCAGTGCAGGAGTGCCCGATGTGCCCGTACAGTTCCGACAGTCCGCTGAGGCTGGAAGAGCATATCAATCGCCAACACTTTGATCTCACCTCACCGTCCTTCCCGCCGGACTCGCCGCCGTCGCGGGACGGAGTCTTCAACTGCCCCCTTTGCGTTACGTCGTTTCCGAATTCTTCTGATCTTGAGTTACATGTCAATATCGAGCACAAAGATATACTTAGGTACGACGCATCCACTTGCAATATTTAACGTAGCGTTCCCTGATAACTGCCAACGATAGAAAATGATAAAAAACTTTTTATTGTTTTTAATATTGTTAGTGAATCGTTTATTTTCTTATTTAGATCTAAAGCGATAGAAACCGATAAGATACGATTGAAAACGATACAGATATTGCCGTTTTTAATCGTTTTCTATCGGAAATGGTTACCAGGGTTTCGAGATAACAGTGAATTAATAGCGCAACTATACGATAAATAAATTAAACGATTATTTATTTTCGTTAGCCCCGCAAACGGAACCAGCTCGCAATCCGATACGGCTACCGTCGGTAGCGACTCTACGCCTGCCTGTCCGGTATGTCTTAGTACATTATTTAAAAATAATGACGACCTAATGGCACACATCGAAGAGCACTTCAGCAAGAAGAGCACGCCGTCGCCAGTGACGCCGGACGTGTCGACCGATCGTCTCCTAGCGAAGGATATGGAGAGGAGAGAAAAGGAAGTGAGAAAACTGCGCGAACAGCGCGAATTCGAGATGCTGAGAGCGCAGTACGGTATGGATAATCAGGGTAACTTTAGAGAACAGAGTGTCACCAATATGCAGCGGGCTGTGTATGCGGGCGAGATGACGGTGGCCGATTTCTTCGAGAGACAAATCGAGCTAAGAGTCGCCGAGAGTAGCGGTATCGACGACGGCAGTTCTTGTACACGCGGTAAGTACGATTTATAATGTCTTGTGTGCAAAAAGAGTCCAGTTCTACCCGAGAATCTTCACAACATTATTTATTCTCTTGCAGGGCTGGTCCCGAAAGTACGAGCCATTAGTCAGGCTTGCAGTAACGTAGTGAATACCTGGATGTGTTCCACTGTGGACCATTACGCATCGACCTACGGCGATAAGGGCTGGGGCTGCGGTTACAGAAACATGCAGATGCTAATCTCGTCTCTCTTGCAGCACACAGGCTACAACGATCTAGTTTACAAAGCGTGGAGCTCAGGGGCCGGCGGGAACAGCTCAACGGAGAATCCCCTGCGCAGCTCTATGCCATCGATCTCAAGATTGCAGAAGATGATCGAATGGGCGTGGGCGCAGGGCTTTGATATTCAGGGCGCGGAGCAGCTCGGCGGTAAACTCGTTAACACTAGGAAGTGGATCGGCGCCACGGAGGTATTCACGCTGCTGTCTAGTTTGAGGATAAAGTAAGTTCCATGATCGCGATCGGTCGCCAAGTCATACGACGCACACTTTTCTCTCCCTGACTTCGTACAGGTGTCAGCTGGTGGACTTTCATAGACCTACCAGCGCGGATGGCGGCCATCCCGAGTTGTTCAACTGGGTCCTGCAATACTTTCAACGATGTGAAGAATTCAAGCCACCTCTTTATCTTCAACATCAAGGTAAACGTTTTTTCAGAAGTATCTTTCATCTTGTATCTTTCAGAAGTTAGCTAACACACTCAACGTTAATAAATTCAGGGCATAGCAGAACGATCATGGGTGTGGAACAGCTAAGGGACGGCTCCATAACCATGCTGGTGCTGGATCCGAGTCATAGTCCGGCGCAAATGACGCATTTCAATAGCACGAGTAGCGCGCCCGGCGCGATGAGACTCGTGCGGAAGTCCACCGCGGCAATGAAGGCCAGACAGTATCAAGTTGTGGCTGTAACCGGTACCATGGATACAGAAGCGCAGTACCAGGTAATATATAGACGTCTTTAAATAGCCCCTTTATTTATTAATAGTACGCACGACGCGTCTATTTCACTTCTCGTATTTCTTCTTTTTTTTTCAGCAAAGTAAAGTATTACGATCAATGCGAGTTCCTCAAGACAGGTGAGAGTTGCTGGTCCGAGAAATAATCAAGCCTCGGGCAAAGACTATAGACTACTGCCTCAAACCAATCTTATCCGACATCCTTGAAGTTACGTGACCGTGATGTCCTATGTTCTTCTATCGCTAGCAGACTTACTCCATTGTAGCATATTATACATAGTTGCAGATCATATTATTTAACAATATATTCTTGCATCTCTCTAGCCGTTAACGATGGACTGACTTCTTGAATCGTTGTGCCCGCGCGAAGCCTGTGACGCGGTGGACAATTTTGCGGAGCTAATATTTAAATATCAAAAGATGGCTCTTCGTCGCGTCGCGATTGTCGTTTTAAACACGTACGTAATTTTTTCCCGAACGGAGAAAGTTCTTAATCTTAAATTTGTCGTACTACGTGCGCGTAAATTTCCGCGAAGAAAATTATCAGATCGAAACAGGGACGAAAGGCCCCCGTGGGAAGATAGCGTTAAATCGACCGTCATTTCTTGTCCAAAATGTTCTGCTCAATTTTCGTCGCACCGAACAGGCTGTGCTAATCCTTAGTCGACCAATCGTCTTGTACCGATCGGTTGCACCATCGAAAAAGCCGTGGCAGAGCTTGGAAAACGAGACTTTTTCGTAGCTGTGATGCTGTTATCAATACGACGCTGATCACTCACATACGTCTAACTAACACACTCTTGGAAACGCTCCAGAATCAACACGGTGTTCCCAGCACTTGTCTCGTTCTACAATCCTACAATCTGTGACAAAGATTTCCATCAAAGCGTTGTCGACTTTTAGTCAATATAAAAAGTGCCGAGAGCCGTACGGTGTATACCTTACGACAAATTTTATATAACAATACGAAAGATATTCTTTGACGCATTTTGATTGCTAAAACGCTTCTATGAAAGAATCTGGAGTGTCTGCAAAAGTGACAAAAAAAATCGCATTTTCATATATTATATATATTATATACTATATATACATATACACATACACACACATATATATTACACATCTGCACACTCCGTTATATCGAATTTCACTTGCCCACACATAAAGTACAACTACTTTCATATTAATTAAAAATATTCTATTTAATTATCCAAACGACTTTAGGCTACTTATGTCATAGCTCGTAAGTCCAACGCAATGCTGTGAACGAGAAGATTAGATGAAAAAAAAGTCCATTTACTTGTTATTTATATTATACACTCGACGATTATGTGAGTTAGTAAAAATTCTTATTATTACTCTCTTATCATATTTCATAAATTGTACTGATATATTTAAGATCTATTTATTATAGTTAAAAAAAATATATTTGCGATCATTCTACGAGGACGCGATGCCTCGCGAGGACGTCGCGCCGTTGTTTTATAGCTTCGGTATTTATGGTGCACCAGTCAAATGTAAGTTTGTCTTTCAGCCCAGTGTAGGACCACGTCGCAATAACATTATTTACATTACTGACTGGCTGTAAAAACTGTCAAAAAAAAAAACCGATAAATTACAACTATATAGTACTGAAGATTTCGCCATATATCGATTTAAGAATCTGTTCATTATTTGGAGTGTTCAGGGAAACCAAGCTGTGGAATTGTTATGCAAGAGTAAAACCTTTGCATTAGCCACACATCAAATTAAAATATATGCTTTGTTAGAATTCCCAATACGGCTTCACTCCTTGATCTCTCTCGTCCTATTTGGTCCTATTCTAATGAATGCAAATAGTGCTGGGATATTTAAGACCGATAAATCGTGTTGAAAAGACGAGTATGATTTTTTTTTTTTATTTCTTACATATAGTTACATCATAACAGTCTACTTCATATTCCTCGAAGCTCATTCAGAATAAAATCAATTTATTCTGATTTAAACTCTTTTGTAGCTTTACATAATACTTTATTCTTTATCAAGTCTAAGAAGAAAATTATTTACAAAGACATATACATATAAACCATGTATAACCTGAGACTTCAAGATCCATTGACGAGTATGCTCTTTGCGACAAAGATGCCTTTGGTGTCAAAATATTTATAATATTATTCTTCTATATGTTAAATCCCATTGATCGCATACAAGTTTTATGCGCTTCTATGAGGTCGCCACAATTTTCCTCGCCCTTTTCTATAATACTGAAAAAAATCAGAGTTATAAATTAGACATAACTATATGATTTAAAATATTTTATGTATAAAATAATACTTCAGAAAAGTAAATATTAATTTTCTTTGATTATACATAATTTTACGCACAACCTTAGAATAGAATATACACAACTATCTAATGACTGTATTATTAATTAAAGTATTAATTACACAATTTTATTCAACACAAAATGAGATAGAAACATTTCTAACCTATACCGCACATTCTCGGTAAATGTTACTTGAATTATATTACATACCATGCGTCTCTCGCCTTCTTGGTTTCAGGACAGGCGCAGCAAGGTTTCAGTTTCTTCTTTTCTTCCGGCTTCGCTTCTACTTTCGCTGAAGCGTTACCCATTTTTATTAATTATAAGGAGAAACTCCGGCGTAAACCCGAATACCATCCAATTCCAATTATAATATATCAAACTATGGAAGAATTTATCCCATGTAGGTATTCATTATCGTCATTAGTGACTCATATTTTCACGAACAGATGGCGGCAGCAGGTAACTCGCGAGTCTCGCGACGCGACAGTCGACACGCGTGCGTAGAAACGTTTCTCTTCGGCAAAACGCCGTTTCCTTTTCCGTTTGGATCTGACTAAGGTTCGTGGCGTTTTTGTATAATTTTATAATATCCACGTTGCGCGTGTCAATCGTAAGATGCATTAATGTCACACGATCCCCGTAGAAATCTGCGGTGTTCGGTTGCGCGTCGCGATTCTATATAAATCGATTTCTCTCGCTAACGAGGTGATTTTCGTTGCAGCGTCAAAATGGTGCAGCGGCTAACCTATCGGCGACGCCTGTCGTACAACACAAAAAGCAACAGAAGGCGTGTGTAAGTATCTATGTAAATAATGGAAAATATTAATTCCAGGCGAGATACGTTGATTTCCGTTTGCAGCGAAGTTTTATTTTGATGATAGTAGCGTTGGTCGCGGTAAACAGTTTCAAGAGTTTGAGGTTATGTTTTGATCATTTGCTTCAAGCTGCATAAAATTCACGTACAATGGACAGTGAAAATCATTAGATAAATTGAATTATTGTTCACGTTAACATTTGTTTAACCATCATTATTGCGAATATTCAGTCTGCACTCTTCGGAGTATGTCACATTAGAGTGAATGTTTCTTGGTATAAATTAAATATTTAAAAATTATATATTATTAAGAACTGATTGAGGTAAATTCTTGTTTATAGTGTACGTACGCCAGGTGGCAAATTAGTCTACCAATATCTGAAGAAACCTAAGAAGATCCCAAGGTGTGGACAATGTAAGGATAAACTCAGGGGTATCCAGCCCGCGAGACCAATGGAACGTTCGCGTATGTGTAGACGTAAGAAGACTGTCAAGCGGGTTTACGGCGGAGTCCTGTGTCACAAGTGTGTAAAAGAAAGGTACGTATTTAACGAAAGCATGTTAAAATGCTTATATTTTAAATACTTCTTCACTAGATACAAGATGGAGAATTATTTGTTTTTAAAGTAGGATTAATCGTTACTTTAATATATAATAATGCAATAAGCATATAAAGTTTCGCATAACGAGCTTGCATATAATTTTCAGGATTGTGCGTGCGTTCTTAATCGAAGAGCAAAAGATCGTCTATAAGGTTATGAAAGCACAGCAGGCCTCGGCAAAGACGAAAAAGGCAGAGAAGTAATCTTGTGCTTTTTATTAATTAAATAAAACACATAATAAAATCCAAAAAAATCAGCAATTGCTAATATTATTATAGTATGTCGCATTTGTTGTACTATATTGACTTTGTCTTCGTAAACAAATTCCACAACTTATTTGAGAATAGACCTTTCTTAATTAAAAATCCTATATAAATTAAAAAATCCGTGAATCCATGAAACATATATATCATATCGTGCATCCTTTATCGTATGCAGTAAATAAAAGAGAATTATTCATCTGTTCTCATGTTCAATTGCTTGGATTTAAAGAATTGTATTTTTATTTTATTTTTTCATCACTTGACAGTTGTACAAGCTCAGCAGTTGTCTCTGTTGAATTCAGTAGTCAATATCTACATCAATTTAGGCGTACCATTTTTCTTACAACCACATTTTTGTTTGTGAATTTGTCTCATTTTCTCAATTAAATATGTGATACTCCTGTCTAATCAGTAATCTCCACTATATTACTACGACGGATAGTTTAAAGAATGATACATGGTAGGTTTTTTTTTAAGACTAGTTTTATCCCGTGTCTCCAACCGCCTTTTATTAGATTTTTTACACAAAACTTACATCCCAGTCCATAACTCTTTTTGCTTTGTACTATCTTTTCCCGAATTGTGTATTTATGCGTATAAATCCGCAGTAATGAACTAGAATCCGTAGCCTAAAGAATTATGTGGATCAATACTCCCTGCGGGTACGATCCCTCGTAAATATTAAACGCAGGTTAATGACAGGCACGCGGATGCGTGCGCATAGAAAGCACGTGGTGAACTCGCTCGTTCCGCCCGATGTGTGTACGTGGCTGCATTCGACAGGCGCACGTATCAATACAATATGCCTCGTAAAATTGATCACACGTAATTACCATGAATAAACACATATTTTGTAATTCTGCACAATTCAAATTTCGAATCGATTCCTAAACTTTAAAATGCCAGGATATAAAATAGTCCTCTCGGATAATATAAACTAAAATAATGATTATCGTTCGAATAAAATTGTTCATCAAAATGTTTCTTAATTCGATATTTTATTTTCGAGGTACTTGATATGGATTGTTAAAGAGTTTTTGGAGACTAAATTTGAGTAAATAAAAATTTTTCCATCCGTCTCGCGCGTGCTTGAAGAGAATACATCCATTTCTCAAATTCGCGAAATAGATAGCCAGAATCGCGTTTAGTGGTTTCGGACCGATGTTGCTGTTGCGTACGCGCGAGGGACTCGGTTAACACACGCCGCGTATGGACTGTATGGCGATATACTTGCAAGAACGCTTGTGATTTCGGGGGGAGGAAGAGGAGGAGAGCGATCCTGCGAACGACCGGCGACAGGTATTGTGTTGCCGATTATGGCAAAAGGGCTGCCCGCAAAACCCGTCCCGGCGGGGCCCGTTGCGAGTCTCGCTAGCCTCGGAGCGTTTTAACAAGTGCCTTATTTGTTGGGCACACGTATGGACATATATGTAGCCGGGGGATCGGGGCCCGGGACCGACTACGGTATCGGGTATACGCGTGCTATAGTTTCCACGGTGGTGAAGAAACACCGCGTCGCGTCGGCGTCCAGCGAGCGGTGAGAGCTGTTAAAGGCTTGTCACCTGAGAATGCGGACAGCGCGGCGAGCTGGCATTAAATACCTGGCGTGCTATGCTGCGCCTATCGTTTTACCGCGTCCTGAAAAATGTTACGGCTAGAACCCGCCGGAATTTGTTCGCCGTTCCCGCGGTCCCGCAATAAGAGCAACACTCTGCGACCAAATCGAAACGGCGAATACATAATTAGTATCTGTATTCTCAAATCTTTACGTTCTTTATGTATCTTTTACTTTTTCCGTTATTATATTTTGATGATAATTCCTTTGGACTAGCTGTGTTTTAAAAATTGATTATTTCTCAATAAAAATGCCCGGTTGACGTTAATTTTCAGCCGACATGAAGAAGCGACTGAAGTTAACATGTTTTGGGCGAATTAAATTTTTATATCGTTCCGCAATTAATTTCAATGATGGTCCCTTCAATATTTTTGTGAAAAGAAGCAATTTCTAAATTGCTCAAAGAATTTATTGTTAAAATACAATGGAAACGAGATATATTGTATTTAAATAGAATGAACGGTAGACAAATTTAATCGGCTCCGACTTTGTGGATAGAAGACAGAAAAAATTTAAACGCGAAATATTTATAACGCTTCGTTCGACGTGATCCTGAAAAGAGCCGCATTCTTCGTGGTATTTGTGATCGTCGAGCGATCTTTGCGATCTCGTCGATTCCGGAACGTGACCGGACAACTAGAACGCGAGCTCGTCGTTTCCTTTTCGAGTTAAAAAATTCCCGTCCGCAGCGGGTAGGATGAAAAGGAGTGCGGAGAATGGCGAGGATGGGTCTCGACGCGTAAAAAAACGGCGCGACGAAAAGTTAGATGCCACGAGGCTAATCCGATTTCACGGAACGGGCTTGGCGGCCCGTTCTCCAACCGTGATTTCGAGTTTTCCGCAGAATCTCTCTCACCGGTGCGCGCAAAACACCCTTCTCGAGGCCGTATCGAGAATATGATCGCTGCGGTTAGCCGACGTGGCCGGCGCGGCATTTCGTCTCGGTTCAATTGCCTCGGAATCGCTCGCTGCAACCACCGCAGCTGCGAGCTGCGAGTAGCAAGCGAGATTGGTACACCTACTCGTGCGCATTGCAATTTTCGATTCCCTCGAGCGTGCCGAGATGCATCGCGGCTATCAAGTTGAATCGTTCTCCGGCACCGAGACGCCGTACACGGCATTTACGACGGAAAGGGGAAATAATATTTTTTCGAAACAAGTTCCGGACAACGATATTTCACTATAAAATATTAAAGGATAAAATTTAAACCTTGAATTAAATAACATTTTGTTATTTTTAACCACCATGTGTGTCGAAATTTATTATTTTAACACAAAACAGTATTATATTTTAACTCGATTGGTTTAGTTAAATTAACATTGTTTGAGTCAAATTAATGACATAATGACTCTTGAGTAAAAGCAGTGGCGACCTATAGGAACGGTTATAAAAATGATTCAAATTGAATACAATTTGACACTATGAATTTAACAGTGTTTAATCTCAGAAAAAGAATGTAAAGTTTTCTTCCGAATAAAATTGAATTTTAATTAACAGTAATGACGGACGACAGCTTGAGACGAAAAATGGTACACGTAGAATTCTCTCTCTCTTGACAGTGTACGGGGGAGGCTGGCCGTTAAATTTCGCGCCTCCATTCGGAATTACACAGGAGAATACATCGGCCACAAACAGCAATTGTTCGGTGTCACGTTTAATTGATGGTTGTAAAATGTAGCGCAAGCGTGCACAGTCGAGAATAATTTGGCGTGAGACGCGCGAGGCTGCCTCTCGGAGAGGAGATGCGTCGCCACGTGATTCCTATAATTTTCTGGATCGTGTTTAGCGAAACGACAAGTGGGTAGGTGTCGTAATAACGCGGGTCCCTATCATTTCGCGACATTATTATTAGATCGACGCGCTTTGCATCGCATTATTTGCGTCGCGTTATCGTCACTGTGTTCGCGAAATTCTCCACCACCACTCGAAATAATACGCGCGAAATTCGTCGCTGGAGTAAAATCTTCGTGATAAAATTTGACAAATGTTTCAATACATATAATTTAATTAAAGTATAACATACATTTCAAAATTATCTTTTTATAATAGAGGTATATCGTGATAAATTATAATATACGTTTCAATTGTATATTTTTCATGTTTAATGTTACAATACGCATAGTTGCATAATATTAATAATATGATGTCTTATAATTGTGATTATACAGGTGATTATAGCATACGCTATATTATACAATTAAGTGAAGCGCAGTGCACGAGATTAGGAACAATTTGTATCATAAAAGTGTTTCAGAAGATACGCGTTAGCGTATGATTCCTATAATTTCCAACGCTCGTGTTTGACAAAATAACAAGTGGGTGGGTGTCGGTTTTCACACCCGCGGCTCGGCGGGGCCTCTCGGGAGAATGTAAAAAAGGGTGGCATACGAAACCGGTCCCGATGAATCTTTGTTATATGAAGCCCCCACATATCGCTTGCCGCCTTCTGCGTGTGCCTATAAGGACGAAACAGCTAGCCCCAGGACCGTATAACACTACGAAAGACACCTTCTCTTTAGATTCTCAGTTGTCGTTAAATTAAGGACTAAAGCGGTATTATTATTATTATTATTATTATCATCCAATATTAATATTCAAACAGCTTTGAATATTTTATTACGATCCTTTTTTTAATGAGAAAAAATCGGAGTCGACACGTCATCGAATTTATCTCAATAAGACGCAGTCGTCTCATCTTATTCTTGATATTATTGGAAGTATTCCGTTGCGAGAACAAATGGTTATTAACTGGCGGTTCATCTCATATATACAGTCCATTCAACGCCGGCGAATTAAATATAGCCGTTACGTCGAATTCGCGTGTTCAACGGAGCGCCAAATGCGGCGAGTCCTCGTTCATTAGCTTAAGCGCTCGGTTACATCATGCCCGATTAAAATCGAATGTAAATCGTAGCTCTCACACGAGTCGAGGATGTCTCGTCGTAATGGCCGGTCATGCTTGGGCGTGAGTGTTTTGCAACAAAATTGAATATGTTGCCGAAAAACAAATCGAGAGAGAAATCGTTCGTTCAGTCCCTAACAAAATGAGTATCGCATTTTCTGTCATAGTACCGGATTTTCGTGTTAATTCAGAGATTTAGAATCTACAACTGAAACATTATCTATCTCAGCTTACATGATAATCAACTGAAATCTATTCCAAGTAAAGTTTTACCCAGTAAAATTGGTATTGAGTTCGCGTATCAATCCGAGGGTTCAAGAGTACAACTCTTAAAGGGTTAAGAAAGTAATATAATTCTGATCAACAGAAGAGATCGATTAATCTTTGCTGGCTACTGTTCTTCTCTCCAGACCGCGACTCATTCTTGGCGGTGCGTTCTCTTTGATCAAATCACTGGTGGCCCCAATTCACACCTGACTCTCAGTGATAAAAAGCACCTCTAAAGATATCCTTATCCAGCTTCTGCGTAGGCACGAGTCCCGTTTCTACGTCTCGAAAGAAGTCGACTGTTATCGTAGAGCAGGTAGTCGTTCCTTACAACGTGCACCGTCGAGCGAATTCATTTGAGCGCTCGTCTCCAGGAAGCCACCACCTCTCTCTCCTCCTCTCTCCCTTCCATATCCTTAATTTTTTTTTCGTGATAAACCCACTGTAGCCGCAGCATCCTTCGCCGACCACTCGAAGCGGTAGTGAACAGGACGATTAATTATCTCGGCGCCAAACAGCAATGATGAAGGTAACGACGGTCGATTAAGATCCAGCATCAAGAAAGAGAAAGAAAGAAGGAGAGAAGAGGAAGAAGAAGGAGAGAAGAGAAATCTCTGCGAAATCCTTGAAGGAAATTAATAAGAAATATACCTGGTCTGCCGGTTATCTCGATTTTTCCATTACATCGCGCGATTAAATACTAGAATTACTCGATGGCTAATAATAGCAAACACGAATCGCAACGTCGAACGCTTATCTCAATTGGTTGTTGTACTTGTATCTCGATTTTGACGTTTTGGTCGCGATACCAGTTGGACTCGTGGGCTATTCGAGCAGCTCCGGGGACCCCTCGGCTAAGTAGACACAATTACGATCGATTATCCAATGTAACCTTCTACCGACTAATCTTGACCGTCCGTCGCTGGATCGTCATTTAAGAGTACAATGTACTCCCGAACAAAAAATATATTATTATAGCCCCTCGCTTAAACGACGAAGATTCGAATAATTGCGTGGGTCAGCCCAGCATCCTGTGATGACGATTGCCAATAAAAAATCATATATTATTCAATCTTCCGTTAACGCAGAGGATCTCATCTTTGTTAGGCTTATAATGCGTAACGATACATTTACGAGCTGGTTTCTCCAGCGAAATTTTAACTTGACCAAGTTTTATAAATGTATAAATTTACAAAATGTGTGTTTATATAGCAGAGTGTTGCAAGAACTGTAAGTGCATTTTAATTGAAGCAAATTTATTTCTAGTTTCTGAAGGTTTCAGAGTCGCACTATAAGGCGTACGGGACTGAGGTTTATATCGTGCATGCAAAGGAAGAAAGAGAAAGAGGGGGACGGGAGGAGAGGCCGAGATCCAAGGGCCTGAAGCCTGAACGGCCTGCGGACGGCTACGGCGCGTTAGTTGCCAGACGAGGATCTCGCTCTTTTGTGGCTCCAACCGTCGAGCCGTTCAGGCCCCTTCGTCTTTCTCGACGAATGAAATATACTTCCATGGAGAACGGCCCTCGTAGCTGGCGCCGAATAGATCGGGATTTTCGGGCCCCCGACCTTCTTGCCTGCTCTCGCTGTATCCAACCACTGTCGTACAATGCGCCGAGGCGTAAGCACACCCGGTTCCTTCGGAGAAGAATCCTATTTATCACCGTGATCCATTCGAAAATTTTCTTTTATATTTCAACTCATTGTCCGCCAAAGGTCAATAAAGAATAATCTGCGGGAAGCGATAAATATGAAAATGAATATTCTTTATATAGAACGATTCGGTCGATACATAGAATAGTTTGGATTCAGAAAAAAATCTTAACTATAGATTTTTTGTTGTTCTTGCATTTTTCCCTACCTGAAATCAGAAATGGTTTCTCACTTTCCTTAAATCCATTGTTCGCGTTGCTTGAAATTCCCAAAAATTTTTGCACCTAAAACAGAATAAATATATATTGAGGGAGAGAGACCGAAAATTCTGAATGCAAAAAGTGCAAGCACAAAGATTTCTTTTCTTCTTTCTTACGTTCTAACAAGTTAAGAACCATTGGATAAATGTAAATCCATTTATAAAATAGATTAAACATATTTTGGTTACATTTGTGATTTCCGATTTACGATTAAAAATTCGTTACTTTTACTTTGACTTATGTCCATTTCTACCAATGCGGATTAACTTTAATCTCAGTTTAACTTATTTTTTACCTTCTTCTCATTCTTAAAACTAGAAAAAGATAAAAAGTAAGTTAAATCGAGATTAAAGTTAATCCGCATTAGTAGAAATGGACGTTAGTTTGCGTTAGAACTCGAAGAGATGACTCGCGATTTATCAACAAAATTTTCGTAGACGTCGGTGCCAGGGTCGGAGGAGGATTGACAAAAATAACACCATGGAGCACGTCTCCTTCGTTCGAGGTGACGTGAAATAACAACAATAAAAGTTGACGGGGGCCGAAGGCCGATCATGGTAATTGTGTTCCGCCGCGTCACGTCCGTGCACAACAAGCCGCGGCCGTTCTTCCTTTTTGGCAGCTCGCGTCCGTTGCATGCCAGCATAATATATTTTCAAGCGAGACGAATGGATCGTGATTTCGTGGCAGCAGCAACACGGAGCGCGGACGGTCCCTCGCTTGCCTTTGTTACCCATTGTCGCCGTTCCCCGAAACCGACCGGACAGTGATGCGGTACAGCGAAGGCGCGAGATCGCCGTCGCCCTTCGCCCGTATATAAAACGAACGCGGCTTCGTAGAAGGGGTATCTGATTCTAATCCCGAAATCCGGTTCGAAGCTCCGGATTGTCGGCGCGAAACTCGTCCTTTTTCGTTAACACGGCGCTTAAAAAGGTCTCTCGGGGCCCCGACATGACTGTCCCGAAGGCGTTCATGAATAAGAGATGGGCGCCGGGGATTTCGCGTAAAATCCGTTTACGGTTGTTTATAAAATCGAAGGAAACACGGCGCTTCTAATTTATCCGGGGATCCGGAGGGGCTTACGCCCGAAGAAACGACATTCCGCGAGATCCGTTTACGGTCGTGAAATCCCCGGGATCACGCGGCATCGCGCATTGTCATTTGCCTCGTACTCCCGAGTCAATCGGAATTGCCGCGGAGGCAGTTAACGAGGCGAGCCCGCGCGGTAATTATCCCCCGCAATTAGCAATCGTTCGTTAGTCAACTGTATAGCCGTTATATTCGCCTCGCGAAACGGACGATGCATATTCATCGGCCGCCTCTCGGCCGACCGGCTGCCCGCTCGTCCCGGCGATCTACAATAATTCATAATTAAGCGTTAATGAAAGCCACAGTCATCGATTGTCCGCAGGCGGCGAATTGCGTTCTTTCGCGCACGCCGCGATTTTTCCGCGAAGCGGACGATAGATCACGACCGAGTTATCAATTCCTTTTTTCTTCTTTCCTCGCAAACGCTCCGTTTCGAGCGACGATTATCTCATACGCGGTCTCTCCCGATGCGGTCACCGGATCGAATCGATTTCCGGCCGATCGCCGGTAGAACGACAGGCGAGGCCCCTCGTTCAAGTAGGCTAATTGCAAGAAATTGCGCGTAAGACGTTGCCATTGAAGCCAACATGGTCTTTACAGTCTTTACGGGCGCTTTCACGCTTCTCGCGCGCGCTCGCACGCGAGCGACTTTTATTGCGTCTTTTGCCAGCATCTGCAAATCATTATAAGTACACGCTAGACTAGAATAATTTCTACGTCATACACCGATCGGCGGCGAAGCGGAGTATTGAAGAGCCGTTTACTTTAGAGAAAATAGTCGGGCCGCGCATTAACAGTTTCCACACTGCGCACACCGCGCGCTTAATAGCGATGTTAAGTGATTTACTGTCAATCGCCGAGGCTGCTTGTCATCCTGTTCACGCGTTCTCACGCGGCAACGCTAAGCGCAAGCGATATTAAGCGATTTACATCGAGGTGCGAGAACGCGGGAGTCGTGCGCGGCTGTGGAATTTCAACTCCGTCGAGATGCGTTTTAAACGCGTAACACGAACCAATTCTAAGGCGAGTAATAAGGGGAATTGGAACCTTTTAAACGCGCCGAAAGTTCAGTCGTCGAGATTGAAATCTAGCCGCGGGAGTGAACACTCTGCTCACTCACGTTTGCTCTCTCGGTCTTGTTATTGTTAATCCTTCAGTGAGCGCGTGGAAATTTGAAACTAACAGGACACGTGTAAATTATACCTCACATTATTTATGAATATTAAACCAATTAATATTTTCTGTTTAATATTATTCATTGTTGCACATATCTTAAAAGTATATTAACAGATTAAAACTTTTAAATTTTAATGGTTTTTTCAAATAATCGGTTCTGTACTAAAATAAGTCCGGAACACACTCATTTTTTACAAGCTGTTGTGGGATGTAAAATACATCCCACACGTTCACTGAAGGATTAAACCTCGACGAAACATGAAAAAAATTAGCGATGATTTCGTCGAGAGAAGAGAAAAGAACTAGCGCTGTGCCTCGCCGCGTCTCGGCGCGTATGGACGTCTTTCCATAAAAGTGCAGAGGATCATCTCTAAAAATATAATGACTGACGCCTTTAAGCGCGTGACGAACGCGCGCCCGAGAGGGACGTCGCGTCGGGTTCGCGGCTTCAATCTGGATCGCGCGACTTCACGCGCGAGCGATACGCACGCAACAGGTTACGCGCGGACGACCGCCGCTGCATATCGCCGTCGTTCCGCTACGACCTAATCCCGATGCGCGCCGCCGTCTCGGCAGCTGCCATGCCGTGGTGCTGAAAGAATTACCACGGGCTTTGTTCTCCCGCGAACAGTGCGCCTTTTGTTGGACCTTAATATTCACCGCGTCCGAGCGACGCTACGAATTCGTTTTTTCACTTCCACGGAGTCGCGTGCGAAGTAAAGAAGTGAGAAAAGAAATGTAACATATTTTCAGGGGCAGCTGCCCGGACATCCCTTTTTAATACAATGGGGATAATTTTGTTAGGAAATACGGAAACGTCGGATACGCGAAATGCAAAAATTATATACGCGACGTAAAATTATACACCGTTTCGATATAAAGTATTATATCGTCACACACACACACACACAAAGAAGTGTCAAATCAAGACTTATACATACTCATATATATGCAACGATCTATAATCTTGGAAATGAGATTATATTGCGTTAAACGAAGAAAACTTGCTTGAAAGAAGTCATTTATATAGTTCAATAAAAAAAGTTGAAATAAAAAATAAAAATTCTTACAAAAAGTGTAAAATACAAATGTATAGAAGCTCTCTTGAAATAAAAAAAGTAAAATGATTAAAGAGGCAATAAGAGCCAGGCGCGGTAATTAGTGTGCAATGAATTATATCATCAAATAGTTAAATTACATAAAATAGTGTTAAATTAAACGGATCTAGAATCTTATAAGAGAATCTTATAGATTGTTGCGTATATACGAGTATATATAAGTTTTGATTTGACATTCTTTTTTCCTGTGCAAGAGTATCGAGATGGATTTTGTTAAAAGACGTAGAGTCTTCGCAGGTCTCGCCTCAACCCCTCGTTGAAATCGCGCCGCGTAATTAGGCGTCAGGTCGTTTCGAAGGCGGTAGCGAGTCGCCCTCCTGAAGCGTGAAATATTACTGTTCGGGCGCAACAATCCTCGGTGCCGAGCGCGCCGCGCCGTCGGCAATTAACCGGTAATCTGATATCGATGGCGATATACTCGCACGTCGGGCCGAGCCGGGCCGGGCCGGGCCGGGCCGGGCCGTGATGCGAGCGGATGCGAGCGGATGCATGCGCGTCGCTAAGTCGCTACTTGAAAGCGCAGCGTGGCGCGCACCCCCGTAGCGTTTGATCGTCGGGCCGTCGCTCCTTTCGATCTCCTCGCCAAAATACAGGTCCGCTCCCCTCGGTTACGCCTCCTCACACTTTCTTTCAAATCTCGGCGAGGCCCCTGAAATCAGAATTACGCATCAGGAACTCCGGAGGATGGCGAATCGGAGATTCGAATTCGATTCAAACTTCAATCTCTTTGATCTACGTCTCTCCTCCGCCTCTTTTGTCTCGTTTTATTGTCAGTTGAATCCTCAATTCGTAATCCTCGATCTTCAATACATGGTCTGAATACGGCCGGGGTTCCACTTCTAGAAGAGGGAGCGAAAGAGGATAGAGAACAAGTGTGAGAGACTTGGAAGGGACTCCGACCTCTTCGAAGTGAGAAGCGCGTCACGTACGACTCCGCTCCGTGAAGCATAATTTTTCATATCAAGGCCGTCTTTCTCTCTCGTCGCTTTTCGCGAGAAACTGATCGCTTTATCGATAAATGTAACAAGATCGACAACGTATATCCGCGCTTCGTTGACCAGCAACTATACCGCGAAACATTGAACGCGTCGAAAACGTTGAAAATATAATAATTTCAATTTAAATTATTCTACAACATCGGCGCGCATCCAAGACCCGCCGGAGTATGCAAAAAGAGAGAAAGAGAGAGAAAAAGAGAACTCGGTCTCGCGTATCCCGGGTCGGGGGAAAAAGATTGCAGATTCTAACCGGGTTCTAGATTCCGCGGATTGACGCGCCGCGCATAGACATTCGCGCCTTTCCGAGGAGCCGCGCCGAAGAGGAGGCGAGCATTGGCGAGCATCGCGATCTGTCCGAGGGAGAGAAAAAAGAGAGAAAGAGAGAGAGAGAGACGGAAAAAGATCTCCGGGTCTCTGCGCCGCCGTGGCCGCCGCCGCCGCCGCCGTTCGCGGCACCATGGCGCCCGCAGGGCGCCGTCGCGCACTTCCCCGCTGACAACAACGACGACGACGTCAGGCCCGTACGCGTCACGCGCAAATTCTCTAGACTCTAGACGGCTCGTCTGCGAGAGATGTCCGAAGGGACCGATCTCTTGAGACAGATAAACCTTCGGAAAAATGGGCCTTAGGTACCTACGCGAGCTTCCGAAATACGAGACAAAACAATCGATTTGACACGGCCGTTGTTGCATCTTACATTTAAATACCATGAAATGACTCGATTGCGAAAAGAAAGAGACTCTCGTCCCTTTTCGTTTCTTCTTAATTTTATTCAAAATTCTGCGCGTAAAATCGCTCTCAATTTCTGTGGCAACGTCAAGTTGACGCGATGTGTGTTCGTGATTATGTCGTAATTCTCATTTATACATGCAGTGACTCACGAAAGCGATCAAAATGTACTACACAACAATTATGAATAATTAATTGATTCGAAAGAGGTAGATAATCGACGAAAACGGCCTTTTAATATATTAACATAATATATGTATATAAAATATTCTTCTTGCTATAGATATCTTCGTTCATGAATTTTCAAAAGAAATTTTTAACAATAATGATGCGATTTGATCATTTTCGTGAATCACTGTATAAATGTGATAATTTTTGTGTAGAAACTCGTTCGTGAGGAACAAAACGCTCGCCTTAGGGGTTTTATAATAATGTTTTTTTACTAACAAGAAAGTCATATTTTTTATAACAAAATCAAGGCCTCGATTTGGAATTTATCAAAAACGATTCGTTCTAGCACTCGCAACGTGTGAAGGCTCGCGTAATCCGACTTAATACCAAAGACTTCTCGTCACTTTCGTCATTGCGTCTCTCGATTCTGTTTATCGCGCCGCAAGATCAGATAAAAGCCTCGACGGCGAGGCGAAGCGGATCCTCGGCACAGGCCTGGTCGCGGCCCTCCAGTATCGCCATCTCGCTCGCTCCGCGCCGCCGATCGGCGTTCTTCGTCGGCCGTGCCGAAGACGCACGAAGGCGTCGCCCCACCATCGACGCGCCCCCACCGAAGCCGCGACGGAGACGGCCGAAGGCGAGCGGCCTGCGCCTTGCGGCTCGACGCGGAGCGCTCTACGTCACAGTGAAGTATGTGCTCCCGAGTGTAGAAAATGGCTGCGCTCTCCGCTAACACGGGCGGATGTAAATATGGTCTGTGGCTCGGCCTGGGAGTGCTCGCCGCGAGATGCCTCGGCGGTGAGTACAGCCGCTCGTGCGTGACACGCTCTACGCTCGGATCGTGGCGTGCGTGCATACGTGCGTGTTCGCTACATGCCATTGTATGTGTGTATACGCGTGTATGTGCGCGAGATGCTGCCTGCCGACGGCAGCGGAGAAGGAATTGGCCAAGTCTGCGAAGAACGTTGGCCGTCGGCCGTCGGCGTCCCGTCGGCTGCCGCGGGGGCCGCCCGCGCGAGAAGAGAGAATCGATCGCGGATGCGGACCGCTCGCGCGACGCGAGAAACGATCGGCCCCGGTCCCCGCGCCGCTCGCCTTCTGCCGCACAGATGTTTAACCCGATTGCCCTTCGTCTCTTCTCCGCGTTCTCCGTCGCCTTTTCCTCCGCGCGTTCGTTCGTTCGCACATTCTTCCGTCTCTCCCGGAGTCGAAAACGCGACGGGACCGACCGACGGGTCGCCCCTCGCGTCGCCGCGAAGGGATCGTCGCCCGGCGCGCCCTACATCGTAACGCTTTTTGCCACGACTTCCAGGAAACACCCCTAGATACGAGGAAACGCCGTCGACGCGATCGACAATCCCTCCGTGACACTGTTACGCTGGTTCCGCGACCTTCGGTATGCCGTATATTCAGTGTATCGAGTGTTTTTCCTGTATTCCGTTCCGGTATACAATTGTCTTTTATTCTCACTCGTTTTTCCTTCCACAGGAAAACCGTTTTCTCATTGATACATTTTCTCTGATGGAATTTCTGCGCCGTTCGGCATGGCATGCGGTCGTGCTTTTTTACGTCTCGTGCGTCGGGACGAGAACGGGAGAGACAGTGGAGGGAAAAAGAGAGAGAGAGAGAGGAGGGAGACGGAGATGAGAGGTTAGCTGTGTTCCGACGTTGGAGACTGAAATACCAGCGGTGCCGAGAATTTTCGTGCCCGCCTCTCGTCGGCGCGACGAGAGTGCCGTTTCTCGCACAGACGCCTTTTCCACTTTTCTTCCTTTCCTTCCCTCTTTTCTCTTCCTCTCTATCGCGAGATTCTCTCTTCTTCGCGCTTCTCTCGGTCACACGGGGCTCGGCCTCGGGCGCGCGATGCTGGACCGCGACCGATCGGCGCGGGGGATGACGCCGCCGTCGCCGCCGCTGCGACGACGACACCAGACTTTAACCCTTTCGAGACGCAATGCGACCGTATGACCGTCGTCTTTTTTAATACCTTCTTTTCTTAATCTGCGCAGCGACCGACGTTCGAGTCGCATGCGCTCGATGACGATGACGAGAGAGAAGTTAAATCATCCGCTTTGGACAGAGCCTTGTTACAGAAATATCGTCGAAAGCCGTTTTTCACGACGCTACCTTTTTCGGCATACATTTACGACATATATTTACACGTAGAGTTGTGAATTCCCTAAGATGCCGTGTATTTGTTCACGTATCGAGACGAATTCGGAGTATTTCCCTGTCTAAATGTTCGCGACTATTGATTATTTGAGGAATGTTATACTATTACTGTTGTATTGGTAATTCATATTATAATGATCAAAAGTACAATAGTAATAATATAATATTTCATTAATATTATAATGATCAATAGTAATAACATTATATTACCCTCAGCTGTGCTTTGAGACGATGTTGCTGCTTTCTGAATAGTCACGATGCGCGCGGTATATATGGGAAGCACGCATTCCAAATATGCCTCGATACGTTAACAAACTTATTAATCGATGATCGGATTTAACCGGTAATTAAATTAACAAACAGAATTGCTTAAAATAAAAATTTCTAGCGAGCCGTTTGTTCTTTTACGAAGAACTCTGAGCTGGTGCACACTAGTGCAATAAGTTAGAGTGAAACAAAATATACTTGTCTCACTCTAATTATTATACCGGTCCAGAAAGCTTTTCATAAATGAACAGACGATATATAATTCATTGCTCCTAATCTAATCCTTTTCATAAATTAAATAATGAAATATTAAATCAACAATCAAGAATATAAGGAGCTTAGAACCGTAACTGGATGTTGGCGTTGAAACGCTGTATTTACAATAAAACAAAATTATATACGTTTCGGTCTGTTATTAGACAATTAGACTATCTTCAGTGTAATAAAATGATAGGGTAATATATTAGAAATTAGCAGTAACGTACAATATAAACTGACACCCAGTTGCGGCTCTAAGCTCCTTGAAATCCTTAATTGTTGATTTATTAATTGTCTGAGCCTTTTATATTTAACAAAATATTACTTATTTTATCCACGTTAACAAATAAAGTACAGGTATTGCATGACAGGTTAATCACCGAAATAATTGGAGTAATAATTGAAATAATTGGAGTTTGATCGAAGTCGCCTTAAGCTACATATGACCTCATTAGATTAGAAAAAATTGTTGCAAGGACGATAGTGGAATAATACGGCGATGGGTCGATTCCGCGATGAAGCAACCGACTGTTCTTTTGCAATTTCTTCGCGAGAAATGAGGAGTTTCGAGCAATAATTTTCTAACAAAAAATTGCGGACTCGATTATCGCTAGGTCCAATCTCCCACGGTCATTGACGTCAAACTCGCGATCGTCATATTTAGTAATCGAAACGGCGGGGCGCAATCCGACGACCACTTTCGACGCTAAATGCGGCGCGACGGAATTTGTCTGTCCGTAGGAAATAGAGAGATTGTTTATGTTGCCTCGGCGGCCCGCGCGCGTAGGGCTCGAAATACATCAAAAGGATTGTAAACGCGGCGTCGCGTCGTTTCAGCGGGACACTCGTCTCCCGCCCCTTTCCTCGCCAAAGTACATACGCCAAATGTAATTTCGCGCTGCAAACGCGGGCCGGCTCCGATCCGCTCACCCTTTCTCCTCTCGTCGCGCGCTCTCTCTCTCTACCTTCTCTCACTCTCGCTCTCTCTCTTTCTCTTTCTCGCGTCGCGTATGACGTACGACGCGCGATTTTTTCCGCGAGGCTCGCAAGGACATCGCGCGTGTACATCGTGCGTACGATGAATAAGGCGAATAAAAGGCGGCCTTTTTCTCAATGCAAGCGCGCGAGCCGTATCCGGGATATAAAAATACGTTGGTTTCGTAACGTGGCTGCTTCGCTCGTAATGCAACGAACTCTTTTTTTTCAAGTGCCGGAAACAAATCGACCGCTATCATATCGAGATACATAGCCCCAGGATTTAAGAATATATATCTGTCGAAATACGAAGAAAAGAAAAAAAATGAAAAAAAACGCATACCGGCTCGCTCGATCTGAATAACAAAGTAGTAGCTCTCGGTGAAAACGATGATTAA
Organism: Temnothorax longispinosus; assembly: GCF_030848805.1. Taxonomy (NCBI): domain Eukaryota; kingdom Metazoa; phylum Arthropoda; class Insecta; order Hymenoptera; family Formicidae; genus Temnothorax; species Temnothorax longispinosus. The sequence continues at coordinate 12,787,957 of NC_092369.1, forward strand.
TGAGATTCCCGATAATTTACGTCCAGAACAAAAAAAAAACGCCACGTTCGGTGGGTCCAGAGTTCGAGGCTGTGGACGCGCGAGAACATTTTTTATGTTGCGACAACGTAAAACGCAGGCGAACTGACGTATCGACGATATTTATGAGTCGTTCCGGCAAACGGATTGTTTAAAGCTGACCGAGGTTTAATGGGTTTTGTCTCCCCCCCCCAATCATTTTTTCCTTCTTAGAAACGAGCAAACCGCTGTCGACTTCAATCAGCAATTATAGAAGCCTGTGGTGTCGAAAATTGAACAATTGTAGCCCGCTCCCAAGTTTTCGTTCGAGAGTCGTCGTGGATGCTGCGAGTCGCGAGTCGTGCCGGAGATAATCGCATCTGTTGCTCATCGGCTGGGGATTTCCGGGTCGCAATCACGGCCGCACACACATTTATTATGGAGCGGGATTACGCGAGCGGCTGATTGTCCTTCCACGAAAATTACACGTGCATCGCGACGTATCGCGATTACGCTTGCACGCGCGCGAATCCGTCCGTGAGTTTCCGCCGCTTTGCTCGACGATATTATTTGCAGCGCGCGGCGGGTATTAAGTTTCCTATGCGCACGCTTCCAGGCGCGAATGCCATTCCGTCGCGATAGCGCGCCTTCTCCGAAATGTCGCCTTTTTCGGCATCAATTGCAGTCCCGAATCCCGGCCGCCTCGATAAGATCGTTAGATTCGGCCGGGAACGAGTTAAAAGTCTCGTCGCGATAATAAATAACACGAGATAAATATTATGGAATTATATGACGATAAGATCGAAGATCCTTCATTTTATTGACCTTTTTTTTATTAACAAAATCATTTTATCAGTGATACTTCAATGTCTATCAAGCGGAAACACAGAATCCCCCATAATCACATATCTTTTATTGACTGACTCTAAATGTTGATAATGCGATAAGAGAAAGAGAGATAAGGGTGAGCTTTCGCACTCGACATGGCACGTATCAACGTCCTCTTGTACAAACCAAAATCAACTCTTGCGAGCTAGCCTACGTCCAATATTTACGCAACTGTTTCTCCACACTCACTTAAATTAGTACAACCAATTTCGTTTATTATCTGCGATAAGTTACAATCACCTTAATGCCTGTTTTCAGCGTCTGCGCCCTGTTATCAGTTTTCCCTAGGGATAACTGATATGTCTCCGATCCGTACCTTTTTCGATCCGATTACTTTCGACGTCGTACTGCGGCTTGAATCATTACGACGTCACGGAAAGATCGACGTTGTCAATTAAAAGAAAAAAAAAGAGAAGTCCAAGTTTCGAAATAGCTGCGCCGCGTCTCTAGAGACGCCGGCGGACTTCGCGATTCGGCGCGACTCATAGACGCGCGGGGCTATCGCTGATACTGCTCTTTGCCACGCTGATAAAGTCCGCGACTAGCTGGCACGTCGCCTCGCGCGATTCATTGAAACCTTCGTGCGATTACGGACGCCGATTGCGTCGCGAAAGCCGCACGAAAGCAGATATGCGCGTTACCGCCTCTCGGCCGATCGCGCGAGCCTCGTACACACACTCGCGTGTGTACGACAGTTTTCTAAACAGTTCATTACGGATTTTCTCGCCAGTGGCGGTCGAACCGATAAGCGATCGTTCGGGGACCCGATTGTTAAGCCCGTATCAGACTTATATACATTGAGAATTATGAATTGAAGATTAGAATTTAACTAATCAGAATAAAACGGATTAAAGTTTACTGATCAAATTGCAATTGTCAGCTTGCAATGCTCAGTCTTCAATACACAGTCTGATACAGGCTTTAAGAAGCCTCCTGACAGTTTATTTTAGAAGTGTTTATTTTTGGAAAAATAGTAAAGTATAAAAATTAAGATAAACAGTAAATGAAGTTTTTTCAAATTTTATCCCAGCTTTTTCAGAAAGCTGTCAAATATCATAAGTGCAGTCTCTAGGGTTCTCGCTGTTCTAAAACTGTCATTATCTTCATCTAGATAAAACCGAGATCGATATCGCGATATAAGTGTCACTTAGGCGATTCTTTTTCCAGATCTACGCGTATTATCCGCGGTATCACGGTTATTAATCGCCGGCCACGACGGCGATGGTATCCGTTCGACGATCGTGCGCGTTGACAGAACGTTGTTGATGTGGAAAAATATTTTCTGCGAAGCTATTTACGTTTCATTTCCAGATACGCAAGGATAAGCGAGTCGCGGCCGTCGAGACACTTGAGAGTTCGTTGCTTTCACGTTTATACCTTGTTTACGCTTGCCCCTATTAAAAAGCACGGTCACGGTATGCTCCTGCAACTTGCAGGTCGAATTTCGCCAAGTTGGACTGAGATTATCATGTAATTCGACCCAATGTGGATTTCTTAGAAGGACTTAGGGCCAAAGAGAAAAGGGATAACAGATTATCGCTATTTCGGTATCGCGTTTCGTTTTATCCAAATCCTCAGCTTTCAACGCCAGATTTATAAATTAATTTGAGATTGAATTATTTGTGGGATTAATACTAAAGTTAAAAGATTCTGTGGCACCCTAACAATAAGAGGAGAGAGCGTGCGCGGTGGAACGGACGCAAAACGCGCGAAGAATCGAATCCGTCATCCAGATATTCATGCGTTATAAATAGAGCGGTCACCGTAAAATAGATGCGGGAGAGAGTAATTCCGCGGCAGTAGATAAGCGTGGCCTCCGGCGCGGCGCGGCGTGTCTCGGGCTTTCTTCCTCTTTCTCCTTTTGCGTCCCGCGACGGCCGTCGCGACGCTCGCATACTCGTTAGAAACGTGACACCGTGTTTGCATCGAATTCGCCGTTATCGGCTACCGTGACGGAGGCGGATGCTCTCGTTGCAGTTCCTCCGGTTTCGCGGCCTGTCAGGCTCGATTCGGAGTCACACATCTAATTCTGGATGCTTTACGTCACTGCAAATCGTAATTGAGATTTAATAAATAGAACCTTCAAATTTCAAGTGTGATTAAATATTGACGAATGATGCAACAATAGAAATATTTTCAATAAGAATTATCAATCTAAAAAGAATTATTTCTTCTTGATAATAAAGAGATTCATATTAATTAATTACTCTTTATATTTTTGTTTCAAATTCTGATGCTACAGTATATGTACTATACACTTTGTCACGCAGCATTTCTATATATAATTTACTGATTTTAAAATCTAATTCATTGTTTCAAGATTCTGCCCCTAATTCTATTATCTTGTTTTCTTTTACTGATGATCCGACATAGTGATATTTTTTAATATATGATGCTGATATATGGTGCTCTCTTTTATGCTTGCGCGAAATTTAGGAACGACGAAGACTATCAGTCCTCAATGGTTTATATCAACTTGCGAGCGGAAACGCTTATGAAAGATATCCCCGATTCCCGAGTCGGGACGCACCTACCACTCCTTTCTCTTTGTGGTGGTGCACGCCTCTCCGTGGGACGCGACGACGGTCGTTCGCCCACACGACACATCTCATGACTTGTCAAACAACCTCTCGAATCCGTTCAACTCCTCGCCTATATATATATATATATATATATATATATATATATATATATATATATATATATATATATATATAGTCTCGCCTCTCTTCGTATCGATTATCATTAAGTTATTTACCGTACCTCGCGTAACGCATCGTTCACCCAATTTCATAGCGACGTATCTCGCACTTTGCCACTCTTGGCTCGCTTATGAACAAGTATTAATCTCAGGAGGAATCACATGCGTGATCTAAAAATAAAATGTTTGAATGACTGAATACGATTAATATTAGAGTCTTGCGTATTTCTTTTATGTATGCTATATTATTTCATTCACATCACGGTCTCTAATAATATCGTACCTCTTGCAGCGTTGGGCATTATTTGCTACTGCGACGGACATTGCCCGGACGACAGGCAAAATGGGACCTGCGAATTACGAGCTGGAGGCCAGTGTTTCAGCGCTGTGGAAGAGGTGTGGGAGCCCGAGTTGGGAGAATTCGTCCCCGAATGGTCGTTCGGTTGCCTGCCGCCCGCCGAGGGAGGCTTCATGCAGTGCAAGGGAAATCAAGTTCCTCATTTACGAGAGAAGAGCATAACGTGCTGTAACAGTACATCTCTGTGCAACAAAGATCAATTTCCCGAAATAACTTACAAATCCCGTCCTACCGCGGATACCAATCCGATGGTCATCGGATCGGGAGCGCCGCTAATCATCTTGGCGGTAGCGCTATCAGCGGTTTTCGTCATCGTCTCGATAGCGATAGGAATCTTGTATCACAAATGCCGGAAGAAAGAGCGAGATCCGTGCCTGGTGCCGTCACAAGGAACCCTCAGGGATTTCATAGATCAGAGCAGTGGATCGGGCTCAGGATTGCCGCTTTTAGTACAACAGACGATCGCGAAACAATTAGCCATGTCGCAGTGCGTGGGAAAGGGACGTTACGGCGAGGTATGGCTTGCTAGATGGCGAGGCGGTGAAAAAGTGGCGGTGAAGGTTTTCTTCACGTTAGAGGAGGCGTCTTGGTTCAGAGAAACGGAGATCTATCAAACCGTCCTCATGAGACATGATAATATCCTGGGCTTCATTGCCGCCGATATCAAAGGAACTGGCTCTTGGACTCAGATGTTGTTGATCACGGATTATCACGAGAGAGGTTCATTGCACGATTACCTGCAAACAACTGTACTAGATCATCAAGCCTTACTAGCGATCTGTTCGTCGATCGCGTCTGGTATCGCGCACCTACACACCGAGATCTTCGGTACACAAGGGAAACCCGCAATAGCTCACAGAGATATTAAGAGCAGAAATATTTTAGTTAAGAGAAATGGGGAATGTGCCATAGCTGACTTTGGGTTGGCCGTTCGCTACATCAGGTACGTAAGCATTTAATGCTTAAAGTCTAGAGATACATCTTTCGCCATTAGTATTCCTCTTAGAATGCAAATTGAGAGTGAGAAATTTATCTTTTTACAGCGAGAGCGGAGAGATTGACATCGCGCCAAATACTCGAGTGGGTACACGCCGTTACATGGCACCGGAAGTGTTGGACGAGACTCTGAACACGTCCTCCTTCGACGCGTTCAAAATGGCAGATATGTATTCCATCGGTCTCGTGTTTTGGGAAGCGTGCAGAAGGTGCGTGACAGGTGGTAAGAATTCTATGGTGGAGCCTTACGCCTTGCCTTATCACGATGTCGTACCAAACGACCCGGGCTTCGAAGACATGCGCTTGGTAGTCTGCGTGAAACGATTGCGTCCAGTTATTCCAACAAGATGGGATAACGATTCGGTAAGAAAAACACTTTTCTAAGAAAAGTAAATTTCTAATTTAACTATCCCATCTTTATAAATCGAATAACTAATCGCTCTTTTCCTCGCAGGTCCTATATGCGTTAAGCAAAATGATGTCGGAATGTTGGCATCCGAATCCACCAGTTCGCTTAACTGCTCTTCGCGTTAAAAAGACACTGTCGAAACTACATGTTGATAACATCAGTATCAAGATCGTGTAGTGCTTGACGTGATTATGAGAAACTGACTCTTCTTCTAGTTAAACAAACAACTTCCTACTTCTGTAAATAAGCCCTTAGTGACACTAGAATTGTTGACTGCAGCCTGAAGACTGATGATTAAAGTTTATAAGTATAAGAAGGAGAGAGAAAGAAAATGTGAATGAATGTATGCAAGAAATGAATGATCAATTGTAGAAGATAAGCGACATGTATATATTGTATATAGAGAAAAAGATAGAGATAGAGAGAGATATTCGTATATAAAAGCGTTTCTGATTCCTTTATCTTTCATTGAAGAAAAATTATTTTCGTTGAAGATATAAATTTTCAAAGAAAAGGTAAACGCGGAAGATTTTGAACATTTTGTGTATAAATTTTCTTTTATATTTATGTGAAACGTATCAAAGTTGGGGATGATTTTGGTACGCTTCATCATGTTGAACCTCGTTGACTATGTAATCAGCGAAGGGTATTCTATTTGAAGATAGAAATGAGATAGTGGTCATATAATTATATAAAAGAAAATGTATACACTACTTTTGACCTTACAGCCGTGTAAAACGAATTCAGCGTGTGAAAATATCGCATATTCGACATGTAACAAATCATATAAAATGTTCCGCATAAAATGCATTTCGCATTTGCGTCACGTCACTCCGTTCGGAATTTGAAAGTATGTGTAACGTGCCTAATGAAATATTGTATAAACTAAGTTAATGCTACTTTGCGGCCTATGTCACACGTGCCGAGAGAGATTTCTCTTTCAAGTACCTCAAAATATATTTATTATTGAAGATTAGCTTCATAATATACGCGTTGCGCATATGCGTGAAATTTGCGTGGAGCAGAAATTTCACGCGTTAACGCACGATCATAAATTATTAATGTACGATTACAATTTATGATTATTGCGCGTAATCTCGTGAAATAATTAAATATTGAGGATTGAGAAGATTTTTCTATCTCATAATGCAAAAATTTTACACATTAATTGGCGATTGCAAATTATGCGCAAGGTTATATTATTATTTGTAAAATTTTGTAGCTTATATCTCTAACTTGTACAAATGGAATATATAATCCATTCGAAATACTAGTTTGGGTATATACATGATCGGTCGTCGATCATCCCAAGATGTTTTCATTACGCTGCCGACGTAGATTTTATGCTTTTGTACAGAGAAAGTGACTAGAAAAGAGGAGAAATTGTGAAAAAGTTAACAATTATATAATGCAATAACAGTGTATAATGATGTAATGTTATTTTAGAAGGCAATGTAATCTTGCATATCCCTTCGAACTTATATAGCATTTACTGATCGAAATCGTTAATCAATCAAAAGATTTTTTATGTAAATTAAAAGATTGTAAAACTAGGTTCTCTTCCTCTTTTATAAGTGTTTTCAAAAGTTTTTTTTTTCTCATCAAGTTGAAGATTGTTATGTTATGTATGAAACTTTTGCATGTAATTAAACAGAAAAAGAAAATTGTAGGTGATTGTTAATTGATTGAAGACAATGAAATTTATATTAAAAAGTATTTATACTAAAAGTATTAAATATGCATTCTTTTATAGATGTATCCACCGCGTCGTTGTATTCGATGTGCAGAATATAAAAATAAGTGAACAAAATGAACAGAAACGTATAAAGAATATAGGTGCTGTATGTTTTTAATAAATTTAATTAAGGATGTTTAAAAAAAAAAGAATTGCAAATGTAAAGAACAAAAATGCAGCAGTAAAAATCATTAGATATAAATTACTAGCAGATATTTTAGATAGAAGATTGATGATTACATTTCAACAATCTCTGAGTAACTTTGTAAAAATATGTTTATAAAACCTGGCGGAATATGAAGGATTATCGAAATATAGCTAACGCCGAATCTAAAAATATCGAGATAATCATGATATGTAAGATATATTATAGGTAAGCTTTATTTGCTTCGAGCCATTCCCCTATGTTTCTTATTCTGTATTCTAATATTTTAATAATATCGTATTATATGTCGTTTATTGACACAAAAAATCTCTGAACCCTGTAGAATATACGAAAAAAAAAATGTAAAAACGTGAACGCACCATATTGGCTGGGTTTGGGGAGCGCGCTTTTAGCGCTATGAGCGTGCTCTGTCCTTGTTCAACTTTCAGTAAGTAACAGAGACAGAATGGTCGCGTTCAGCAGACCAAGCCGCTGAGTAGCAGTCGAACGTGATTGGCTCTTACTTTTAGAACCAACCAATCAACGCAAAGTGTTGATAAGACGAACTCAACAGTTGTATCTGCTGAACGCGGCCAATATGTCATTGAGGTTGAGCGCTCAAGTACATCACGTGACCACGGGACATGCGCATGTGGTCGCGGAGCATGTCCGTTAGAGATCCATTGGGTCAAAGGAGAGGAAACGAGCGACTGCTCACGATTGCTAGGCTAGCGGAGTTTCGGCTGAACGCAGCCAATATTGACTGAAATATTTTCATACATAAATATTCTTATTTCTTATGAAAATTTCCAAACAAAAACAAAAGCCCCTACAGGAATTACATCGGGTGTCGGGCGATTTAAGTTGGCAACAGTGACTCCAGCGCAGGAAGAGACGCCGACTGTCCCCCCTCGCGTCGCCGGGCGCACTTCCGTTTCGCCATCTTTTATCTCGGGGAAGCGTGTGCCGTTTCGCATCCTGTTTCTATCGCGTAGTTTTACGGACCACTGACTTGGTGAGTACCAAAACATATCTCTCACTCCGCTATCGGGATCGTCGCGGCCGCACGCGCGCGCGAACGAGCGCGAGGAGCAGCAGGTGACGCGATCGGGATAGCTCGATACGCCACGTCGAGCTCGACGCGGCGCGATCGTTCCGCTCGATTCGATCAGGCGCCGTCTAGCCGGTTTCCGTGAGTCCGTGCTATCTCGCGATCGAATTGCCGGCGCCCCGGACCGCCCCTCGGATCATCCGTCGGAATCATTCGCCGGGGAATTCGAGTATTCGAGGTCGACAATTCTTTTCGCGGCAGACGAGAAGACGATCCCCGGGAATTTCGGGCGAGGCGCCCACCCGCCGGGCGCCGCGTCAAAATGCGCCGTGGGCTTCGATCGCCGCGCTTCCATTGTCACGCAGTGGGAAGGGTAGAGATCCGCGCTTTCGGCGTGACGCACGACGCACGTACTCCGGAGTCCGAATCCGCGGTTTATCGATCGCAATGCGTGTACTCCGTTTGGAGATCTGCGATCCGCTGTTTTTTCCTATCGAGTTTTTTTTTTTTTTTGCGATTTATCGATCGGGAATACGCGCGTTGGTCGCCGCCGTCGCGCGTCGCCGGTACGTCAATCGTAGCGTCGCATTGCGACCGTGTTTCTTTATTCGTTCCTTTCGTTGACTTTTCACGATGTCAGACTCGAATTTATTAAACTCGATCCGTGTTTCTTGCACCGCGGCGAGATTGAAGTTGAAAATTCTCGATGGAACGACTCACGACGCCTCCCTCGCGCCCGACGCGATCTATCGTCCGTCCTTGTCTCTCTCGCTCGTCCGATCTCTGGCCGTGACGCCCGTGACGGTAATTTTCCATCGCCGCGCGCGCCGGCCGGGCCGGCCCTCGTATCGTTCACGACCTCACGATCGAAAGTCGAGGCGACTCTTGTGTCATCCTTGAATGCTTGAATCCCGGCGCGACGAACGATTGCTCCTGAGCGTTGCTTCGGTTACCCCATCAGTTTTCTCGAAGTTAATAATACCGCGTTAATAATGCACGAGCTTTCGGCAAGATTCCAATTATTGCGTATTGTTTCGCGAGAAAACTGTCGTGTAATCCGCGACTTTTGGCCGACCACCAATGACAATGCTAAGAAAATAATGTCGCCTTAAACGTTTCAATCGTGCTAACAGCTCGAATCGAACGAGTCTAATTTAACGGATGGACAACAAAGTTGGTTATTTCATTTGTCGTGCGACAAATTTTTCAAGCATGTTGACTGATTGCGGGAGAAGTTCTCGAGTTTCTAGAAATTTTCTGTTTTGCGGTCAATCGATATCCTTAAAAAAATTTGTCGTACAACAAATAAAATATTAGCCTTTATTTCTTCTGTGAGACTAGAAAACGATAATCAGGTGAATGACTCATTGTTTTTCGGCCGGCTTCATGAAAATTCGGCATGAGGGCGGCGGACAAAGCGCACCGTCACACTGACGTTATTCCTAAAAATATCGCGTTTAAGTACATACTATCGTGAATGAATACAAACTGGATGACTAAACGAATTTTCATCATTTCTGTATAAGATCTGATGTTGCTTCTATCAAAGTCCAATTCTAATTTAACAAATTTTATTCATGTTGCCTAATATATGTATAAAAGTAGATTTTTTGCAAATTTGAAATTTATCTCAAAATATACGCGAGGTATATGTGGTATTCATAGTCGCTTCTTGATAAATAAAAATTTTATTTATATGTATGTGTACATACGTGCACAAGAAATTCTTAGAAACGTTGACTACGTTTATATTTACACGTCATTAATCGGGTTAATAACATCAGTAGTTATAATTAATAAGTATAAAGCATAAACGCTCGTTAAATCCGGTTTTATAACACCAGTTATTACTCTACTCGTTAACGAAGATATGTAGGCTTATAAATCCGGTTTTAAAGTAACGTAAACACTAAGTGAGTCATTTATGATTGCATCTCCAACTTGAGATAAAAAATTACGAGAAGTATATTTGCTGTATTTTTTTAACAAGATGAAGATTTCAAGATTTCTTTGAATGAAAATAAAATAACCCTCTTCGTGTAAACGAGCATGCGTTTTCGGAAGTTATAATTACAGATGTTATTTAACCCGATTAATGGTGACGTGAAACGTGATCAATAAATGGAAACGAGGAACCAGGAATTAAACGAAAATCAAAGTAGAGTAATTTCGAAAGCTTGATTTTGCAGTAAGTTTATTCTTCCTAATTATGTTCTCAATTCTCTAATTCCCTGCATTTAATTCGTAGAACACGATTCTTGAATTCATGAAATTTGCACGAGAAACGTACGCCCAAATTCTGCTCTTACCGAAAAGTTACAAGTTGATCAGCTGTCGCATAACTTTTAGCCAATCAACTTAGATTTTTCGTGAGGACCGAATTTGCGCTTTTATCTTGCAAATGAATTCAAGAATCGAGCCTTGTATTCGCGTAACAGAAGGAGACGACACGTCGTGAATTGGGAGCGAATATATACGCATTTTTTCCTTCCCACTCCGTTTTAGCGCCCACAAAGAAGCGCGATATTTCCAATTAAAAATTAAACAATTCGATGAAAGCGATAGTGTCGAAAAACGGGGAAAGGGGTGCAGTTGAGATTCTCCCGCGCTCGACCGGCATCGCTCGTCATTGGCTCGCGTACCTTCGGCTACGCTCGGCCACGCTCGGCCGGCGCCGCGCGCTATTGGCCCGCGCGACTCCGTCCGCACCAATCGTCGTGTCGCCGGCAGTCGCGCGGTAGGTTGCGGAACGCACGACGCGACACTGATGCTCCGTGCGCGGTGCGACGCGGCATTCGGCAAGCGGGACGCCATTACTGACGTTGGATTTCCTCGGTGCGCGCGGTGCCGCAGATCGTTCTCTCACGCAGCAACGAGACTTCGTCGTTCTAACTCCGCTCGTCGGTTCTATCGCATCCGGTGTGGTCGCGTGCGATCCGGTGACCCGCGAAATTCCGCGCGGATCCTCGGCGGAATATCCGAATTTGCATTCCGATACGATATCGTGAGCAACGTTCGACGCAGGTACGTACTTTCACGGCGGCGGAAGATAGTCGCGCGGCTCTCACGGTGTCCTTGGGCGGGAGGGCCGATATATATATCGCGAACCACCGCGTCGAATATCTCGCGGAGATGCGCTTGTAGGAGCTAGGGACCGTGGGAACGCGTTCCGGACCCCCGCGCGCGTAAATTAGTCATTGGGTGATCGTGGGCAAGATGGTGGAAAGGGAAGCGTCGGGATCGAAGTCGAACGCGATCGCGTCACTCCGATTTCCTTTCGATCAGCCGCGGGAAGGGCGCCATCGTGCGAGACAGAGAGATCGTTGCGAGAATCACGAGCGTCGGAAAGCGCTGTTTTGAGAGATAACAAAAATAATAATGAGACTGGATCCTTTTCGATTTAACGTTTTCGGGTAACCTTGAAGAAATTCAATTCCAACGGCGATTGTTGCGATCACCGAATTGCTCTGGCTCGACGTATAATGAAATTGTAATTAGTCTTAATTAATTAAGATTGTTTAATTTCTGTGGGTATTTGCCACGGATAAATATGGAGATTGTAATCATAGCATCGAAATCCACGCTCGCCGGTATTACCCGGCTTCCATGTCTCGCTTTAGCGGCACAACGCTATGCGGCGCCGACATCTAAGCCGCCGGCGATGAATAAATATGGCGGGGGACGAGCACGCTAAATGGATTGGCGTCGCGAGACACGTCAGATGGACAATGAAACTCTTGAATGAAACTACTTATGTTTTTATATTTGCTTAGAATTATCGTTGCGATAAAAAATATCGACTTTATATAGAATCGTAATATAATCTATTGGTTTTGAGATTATCTCACGAGATAAACGAATTTCACACATTTAATTTTTCATAAATAGGTAAAAGAGAAAATTTAAAGTGCAAGTGATTCTAAGCTCAATTGCAATGTAAATGTATATTTTTTATATTTATTATGTATTATGTATAATCTGCATGGAAAAAAAACAAAAGAGTATTTCTGTTCTTACATGTACATCTTTGTGACGTTAGGTTCTTGTACGAGCCGCAAAATGCCGGGTTTTAGCAGCGTTGGCACGTTTAAAATCTTCATTGGTAATTTAGCCGACAAGACCTCGAACGCGGACATAAAGCCACTGTTCGAGAAGTATGGAAAAGTCGTGGAATGCGACGTGGTAAAGAATTATGGCTTCGTGGTAAGTGTATCAACCGAATCTAACGCCTCGATCAGTATAGCCAGACAGTGATATGATTATCAAGATCGATAACGATGGATCGACATTTTCTTTTTAATTCGTGTAGCATATGGAGAATGAGGAAGCAGGCCGAAACGCGATACAGAACCTGAATGGACACATGGTTCATGGACAGCCAATAAAATGCGAGGCTGCAAAGAGTCGTAAGGGACCCAACACTCCCACGACCAAGATCTTCGTGGGCAATCTTACAGATAACACCAAGGCGCCGCAGGTGCGCGAACTGTTCGCCAAGTACGGCACCGTCGTCGAGTGCGACATCGTGAGGAACTACGGCTTCGTTCATCTTGAAGCGACCGGCGACGTGAACGACGCCATCAAGGAGCTGAACGGGCAAATCGTGGACGGACAACCGATGAAGGTCCAGATCTCTACTAGTCGAGTGCGCCAGAGGCCAGGCATGGGCGATCCGGAACAATGCTATCGATGCGGACGAGGCGGTCACTGGTCCAAGGAGTGTCCCAAGGGAGGAATGGGAGGTGGACCAGATAGAAACGGATACAGGGACCGAATGTTTGGACGTGATCCATATCCTCCACCGCCGCCACCACCGTTCCTACGGGACCGGCTCATGGGTGGTGGCCGCTTTGGGGTAAGTTTATTCTTCCCGTCAACGTTTTTACACGCTATGTATTCGAATAATCCATGATATCGACGGTTTACGTGTTGACGAATAGCATGGTAAGGCAACCTTCCCTTGTATTAATTTCCCCGTTCGGGCTTTTTGTTAACAGGATTACGATAGCTACTACGACAGGCGCGGCTTCGAGGACACCAGGGACCTCTACGAGAGGCGGTTTACGGGTATGACAGGGCCCAGTGACATGGGATCTACCATGTGCGGGCTAGACTTTCCACCAATGACAATGCCACCTCTACCACCAAGACGAGACCCAATGCCTCCTATGCCTCCTCTAGGTATGGGATCCATGCGTGACACTGGCTTCTCCCGTGGAAACGAGTATGGCATGTTCAGCCGCCGATCGCCCCCTCCAAGTGGCAACAACGGCCGGTTCAGGTGAGTAGGTACCCGGCGTACCGACTGCCCATTCGTCCGACTTAACATTGTGAACGTTCCAGGCTGGATTAACAGCTCATGCGAATTGGGGTTTCGGTGATTCGTCGACATTTTTTCTAGTCTCTGTTGCACATTTTCTTTCTCTTACATAGATTTCAGCTTGTATCTCCTTATAGTAAATCTTTCCTAATTTTTTTTTTTTATTCCCACAAAATAGCTAATGTTAAGTTATGGATAAGCGAACGCGAAATTTACAAGTATTTACTTCACGTCTACTTCATTATAAACCTCTGTCCTTTTCGACGTTTTTCGTTAAATGTACTGCCACACACACACACACACTCTCTCTTTATCTCTTCTATCTTCTTTTCTATCGTCGTATGTTAAACGGGACTTCTCTCTGACAATGTTATCGCGCGGCACAACGCATGATCGTTATCATCTATGCAAATATTACTTTCTCGTACTTGAGATTTTAAGACTTTTAATACTTTTACACACGTACCAGTGTCGACCCGATGCCCATATGAGTGCAGACTCCGTCGTAGTGAAATGTTAATTATATGACGCTTGGACGTTTCTGTACATTCTAAATTTCAGTGCACCTCAGGCGTACCATCTTTGTCCATGAACGCGGGCAACCCTAGAGAGACAGTCCCGGGTCAGCGTTCAAGTCGTACAAGAGTAAGTCTTTGACTCATTTTGTTAGCGAGTAGTCACGCCTCGTTCTTGTCGCTGCAACAGCAACCCGCGTCAGAAATACAATAAGCAGGCCGCCTACGTCGTCTGCGTCCCATGGTGTTCGAATCTTTTTCCGGGTCTCGACTGATTGTTCCTTGAACATGTCGACTGCTCTTCTAGGGATGTCCTAGTTCATAGACTCTCTTGTTCCATGGCATTAACTGCGAAATTGGCCTGTATGTCTCTCACTGAATCCTTTGTGTTTCAAGCGCTCCCTATTACGTACATCACTCAGCCGGGAGTGGCGCGGAGGCCTGGGATGAAGAAACGTACCTAAGGAATGCGAATTAGAATTTCTTGATCGCACTACCGCGAGCCAGGATACGCTCTGCAATTTTAAACGAAACTCTCGTACGATTGTAGATAGAGAAAAGAAAGAAAAACAAACAGGGCTGGCGCGATTTTGGAATGACGCATCGAATCGATTGTCTTTGAAACGTGTCGTAAGTAGAAACCAGCTCTCCAGACAATTTGGATCAGTAAGTTTATATCGGTATCTCCCGTCAATCTTTCCAAGTTTAGTTTCACAAACTTACGAACATAATCTTGTAACATCGATTCGATTGGAATTCGATTCAATTTCTCTGATGCGCAACCACTATCTTTTATTACCTAAAATCGTGTACTGTCTCTTTGATAGTCAAAGTACTGCCGTAACAAATTTAACAAAAATGTCATTTTAGTGAGATTAATAGTATTTTCAAATTAAGCAAATCTTTGAGTATATTTTTCTTTCTTTCTTTTTTTTTAGTATCGATAAAATGTTGTATATTTTTTCCTTGTGTGGCACATATTTCGCAGTTGTAATGTAAGGTAATTTCTTGTTTTAGATTACGCAACAATCGCTATTTTCTTGTTATTTTGTAATTTTACGCGTTGCATTAAATAACTACTTGAACAGATAAATTTTCAATTGAAATCATATCAGTAGATACATTGATTTAAATACGCTTAAAACTTTGTAGCAAACACAAAAATTATTAAATTATCTTGTGTTCGGTTGAATCGGAATTTCGCGCAGAGGAAGACAAAAATGTCGCGAAGAGATTTCGAGTTCGTCCGTGCTTTTCGAAACTGCAATCCATAGTTCTTGAAGTTGACTTCTACTCACGAGGTTCAAAGCTTTTCATGTATGTAAATCCATTCGCAAAACGTTCAAATAGAAAACAAAATTGATTGAATTTCTCAGTTTTTCTAAATACTTTGAATTTGTTGTTGCACGTTACCACCTCATTACCCCATATTATCCCAGCCTGGGCTGCAAATGGCTCTTTATTTTTTATGATAATACTCTTGTTGTTTTTTTTTTTTTTATTTGCGAGAAGCTGTGATATTGACAAGTCGCATGGGTTAAAAATCCAGTCTACCGCTGCCTGCCTCATATGACTAGCTACATCCTACATTCTCCTCACCGGCCCTCCACTTTACGAACGAGTTATACAGATAGCGAGTTAGCACAGATAGCTGTTTGCACTTCGCTGTCGTAGGTTTTTATAGTTGTTAATTATCCGTTGCGTTTCTGCGCTCGAGTCTGCAAACGATTACTAAACGTATGTACATCATCGAAGGTTTGTCGAGTCCACTTTTCGGCGAAAGATCAAAATTTTTCCTTCACACACATACGCCTGCGCACGTGCGAGCATGTATGTGTGTATGTCCGACATAATGGAGATTTAGGAAATTTTACAGCAAATTTGACAATTCAATGACCGGCATATTATATCCCCGTCTACTACAATTCTTGTCCCCCGAATTCTCGAGATAGCGTAATAGGCACAAAACATTCCGTCCCGATCCTAAGTCGACAGTCATATTAGGCGAGGCACGCGAATATTGCACGTGAATATATGTATATACAGGGACTAATTCACAAAGTTAAGCCTTGGACAAGGGAGCCAGTATATGGTATATGTTGATCTGATCTCATTGGTAGATTCGATTATTTATTATACCGCTGTTATAGTAGAGGCATGTACGAGGACTTCAGCCGAGATTCGTTTGAAGAGCGTAGGTAAGTAGAGTGAAGTGCCACTGGGTCATAAATACCACGTCCGAATCGAAATCCTTATGCCGCGAGATTTAGAAATAATACTAAACTGCCCTCTTCTTTATGTTACGATCGTTCCGAGGCAACGCCTTTGTTTCTGTTTAAATTGTTTAAAAAGAAAAATCATCGCTTCGGTGATATTGTTTTTGCTCTATCATAGATATTTTCCAAAATGTACTGAGCACTGAAAATCTATAGCATACAAAAAGTGAACTATAGATTTTCAGTATTATCAATACATTTTGGAATGCTTTATTATTTTATTCCATGCGACAAATTGTGATTGATGACTAGCTGGAATTTACGTAGATCATTTTAAAAACGCATGATTGAAGAACACATTTTTGGAACGTCTCACTTTGTTCCATTGGAATGAGTCAACAATTGTAACATTTTTGAAATGCGATCTTTCATAAAGAAGAGTGCTCGAAGGATATGAACGTGTTTTAACGCGAGTTACGCGAATTCCTCTTATCGTGAAACAAAAGAATCAGTAAAAAGGTTTAGCGAGAAAAACGAGGTATTCTCCGAGCTGTATGTTCCCCTTTTCTCTCTTTATTTTTTTTTTAATCATCTTTCTCCTTCCCATCAATACTATTTACGATATTTCACTCTACGTACGTGCTCTGTTACTCTACATTTCTCTGTCTTCTGTTTTTCTCTCGTACCACGCAGATATATTGCAACCTTTTAACATTTACAATCTATATCTGTCCGTGTTTTGATCCGCATCACCGATCTCGTGACTGACGTGACATAATTTTGATTACCAGACCGGGATTACGAGGGCCATCGCCGTCGCGCCGGTTCGCACCATACTAAATCGTCGCGTCGGGCTCGGATCGGTCTCTGTCGGTCGTCGGTCCGTCGGGTCTCTGTCGCTAGCAGGAAGCCTCGGAACCGAGATACTCTTGGCCGTCTTGCGAACTGCACGCGTGAAGATCTGCCGCCCGCTCTATGAGAAACAAGTGCTCTACCCGCAGTGCGAATCTATTTAGACGGAAAAAAAATATAATATACCTCCCGAAACACAGAGATAGAGCAAAGCAAATATAGCCCAGCCGGATAATAGCAGAGAACACGCAAAAATTATGGGAATAATAATTTCCCACTCGACGAATCCTTCGTATCTTCTCCCGAGACTCCCGGCTTATCGATCCTCTCGTACCTCTTGTTGTCCACTTTGAACACCTTTGCACCCCTCCCTTCGTCATACATTTGTATAAAGTCAGGTATCTTCGACGTGTCAAGAAGGGGATGCGGTCCCACTGTGAACACTTGTCGATCTTTGAAAAAGAAACGTTGTTTCTTCTCTTAAAGTCTCTTATTCTCTTGGACCCGTAGCTTAAATATAATTCTTGCAATTCATGGAAAATATGGGATCGACGATCGTCGCGGTGGGGCCGTATCTCGCAGCGGTCGAGTCGCTGATAGTTTTCGGGTTTTCTGTGACGCATCCATCCCTCCGCTGCGCAATTGCTAGACTTCGTGATCGCGCTCGTTACGCACCTTCCCACGGGAACCACCGGACGAGGTAACATTCTCTTAGCGTAGATATTGCGTGACATCACTGTAATTGACACACATTTGTCAGAACGCTCGCGATTCGGCTATTGTTGTCGATCGTCAACCCTTTTCACGCGACTGCGTCGTCGCGCGTTAATAGAGATAAATGGGATAAGCAGGTAGATCAGATTCGGAAAGCAGATGTTCGCTGATTATGTTCAAGTGCGTCAAACGGATGTGAGACCCACCGTCGGGAGTAG
Source organism: Temnothorax longispinosus (assembly GCF_030848805.1). Lineage (NCBI taxonomy): Eukaryota > Metazoa > Arthropoda > Insecta > Hymenoptera > Formicidae > Temnothorax > Temnothorax longispinosus. Next base: position 12,806,072 of record NC_092369.1, read on the forward strand.
CGCGATGTTCCGTGAGCGGTACTCGCGGTTGGTCCATTAAGATATCGCTTTACTTATGCACGCGCGCTTGTACACGCTTAGCACGGTCTGCGCCTTCTCGATCGCACCCTCGCGAATACGCTAAAATCGTAAAGTCTTCAATTTGCGTCTCTACATCTCTATTCATCTTGTAAAATTTTATTACATATTTAAAATAATGTGCCGCATGTACAAGCACACGCGTATGAAATTCTTATCCGTGAAACGCGATCATATTGTTGCAGAAAAAAAGGTGTTTAATTGTACCAGAGATGATGGTATACGTCGTGATTTTGATCGCGTTAGAAACTATCTCGTGGATTGGCCACTTCGCGCATCTCGATCAGTGCTCTTTTCTTTTTTCTCTTTTGATTAATTCAGTAGATTCTCCAGCGATAACTATGACGCGGTTTCTTGAAAGAATGATACGACTTTTGAGATGTTGGAATTGAGAGCGGGTCTCATCTTCCGAGACGGTCGAATCTACGTCGCTCTAAGTAGCACTCTTCTTTTTCACGGATAATTTTACGTAAAGGTGTAAATTAGAGAGCTTGCGATTTTAGCGTATTCGCGAAGGTGCATCGAGAAGACTCCGCTTAATAAGAAAAAAAAAAGAGAAAAGCGTTTGCCGAAGTCTCGACCCAATTAGGGAGGGTAGCGTGCGGGTCTGACCGTTTAGAAAACTGTTTTTACAAATGCTATTTCCTTCGCTGCAAAAAGGAAAAAAAAAAAGAGTTATAATTGGACTTAGACCCGGTAGGATGCGCCGATTCTGTATGGAAAACCAAGTGGCGGAACATTATTCTTAGCGTATAGCAACATAATCTTTTTATTAACGTAGGATTAACTTGGACGTAAAAAAAAAGACGTGCTATAGTCTGTAATAATCGCACTTCCGTTTTTTTTTCGAGCGTAGAGACTTGCTGTAAGCTTTTTTTCTCCATTTTTCCGTCTACGCTTTTTGTTTTTTTGCTGAGAAAACCGACCGTTTTTTTTTTCCTTAAAGATTATACAAATTATAACCACACGATATATTGCTAATAATAATGCTGAATATAAGAGAAATGTAATAACATGTATTTATGAAATTCACAAGAAAAAAACGACGTGTACTGCGTGTTTCTTTAATTATATCACACCGACCGCTCTTTCTCTCGCGGCGTACCCCTTGCCAGCAACAACGACAACCATCCACAAAATCAACCCCCGACCCCTTCCCTTGTCGCACCACGAAAATCTTGATCGCGTACGATCGGACGCGCGCTTCCTTCGCTGGCTTCCTGCGCGTCGCGCGCGCGTTTCCGCATCGCACTGGCTCAATAAAAAAAAAAAAAAATGAAATACCCCGTCAGAGAGAATCTCGATCCAAAACGCGCGCGGCGTGTTCGCTCGTGTTAATTCTGTCTCTCTCTTTGCTGCCACCCCTTCACAAGTCTGATTGTCGATCCACAGGTAGAGCTCTGCGATGTTTTCTCCATCGAGCAACTCGAACTGCTTCTACCTTCTTGTATTTTTATTTAATTACGATACAGTGCAAGCTTCTATAATATAAATTAACGATAGCGATGTTTAGTTTAAATTGTGTATATAAACGGACCGTCGAATATTTTTGTATAATGGTGTAGATTATATAGATCAATTAGAGTCATCAGTTTGTCATCGGTGACTTAGGTCAGTCACAATTAAGTTAATCAAATTATTTGTTATACAACCTTAATTGTACATGTATGTAAATAATCATTTAGATTAGACATCCTGATAGACGTTGCACTATATCGTCAATGTAACACTGGAATTTAGTGTCTCTCCACGATATGTGGGAGGACTATTTCACGTTCACGTGTGCACAGTTCCGTTTCGATAATCACTTTTTTCCTCTCAGTTCTGTAATCCAAATTTCTCTCGAGCCTCACCTGTCTTTCATTGCCACAAACGTTTTATTCTCGATAGGGTGGGAAAAGTGAGGACAAGATGTGCGTATACAGTGTAATGCAACGTAACGTTTTCGCGCTCGTCGGGCACGCAATCGTGCGTTGATTGTGTCGCTGATCGTTCGCGGATTTCACGGTTCCCTCGTGGCGAACGTCCAGTGGGAAATTTTCAATTGATCATGCCCGGCGATGCATGCCCGGCGAAAGGATTTCAGCACTCGCATACGTGTATAAATGTGTGAGATATTCCGGAATCATTAAGTATCCTGTCTGGCACAGAAATTCCGTGACAACATCGATTTTGACGCGGCGAAAATTTTATAAACGACTAATTATATTTTATGCCTTCTTGTATTTGAATGTCAATTTGAAAATCTGTCAAATCTGTTGTGTGGGGTAAACAAAATTTAAGATTGAAAAAGAATTGAACTTTTTGTTAAATAAATTGCTTAAGACATTTTTTAAACTCAATTTTTTTTATATTTTTGTAATTTTTGCCATGTTTAAAACAACTTGTATGTTTTTGTGGTCTGAAAGGATTATACGATGATTCTGTAACATCCTCTTTACTCCGCGTAATATCCTTCGTACGTTTCATTTTGTTGCTTTAAATCTACAAGATAAAGCTTCTGAACTCAGCAACGGTGTCGTTTTCTTTAGATCTTGATCATTTTAAAGTAAAGAAATCAATTTGAAAATACTGGAAGAATCTTATAACTTCTCGTAAAGTTCTTTGAAAAATCTTTACACGATCTGTGTCATTTTTATTACTTCGCGAACCATAATCTCATTCGTATCGAATGTTAAGCGATCTAATCAAACTCTGATACGTTGCCGTCGATTCCCCTCTTCGTTTTCAAGACAATCATAACTTTAGGCGTGTCTCTTTACGTCCGACGTGTCTGCTTCTCTCTTTTTTTCTTCTCTGTAATTGCTTGTTCCAGTCTCAGTAGTCGAAAGCAGGGTTCGCGATGCGTTATAAGGCCTGTTCGTTTTAGCTGAACTTCTTGCACAGTTCATCTTTCCTCTTTTTCTTTTCACGTTGGAAAGAAAAAGAGAAAGGATGAACTGTGCAAGAAGTTCAGCTAAAACGAACAGGCCTATAGTTTCACAAAAAGTTCAGATTTCGACGTTGTAGACACGGGAAACGGCGATCGCACGATACATTTCCCTACCTACGGCATCGGAAGTTGAAATCTCGAGATTATAGCGATTTCGACCCCTGGTTCCTCTATCTCTGCACTGTCTTAAAGAATTAAGGGCCGTCGAACATAAAGTGAAATCGTTCGTTGTATGACTGATGTTTTCAGACCAATTGGCACCGCGGGTGAGGTGGTCGCGCACGAGCTAGCATATAGCGCGAATAAGTCGCTTCATCACGCATACACGGACGTGGAATACTAATTCTCCCTCTATACGTATTAAAACAAGGGAACACCGGGAAATATCGAATTCCGATAAGCCTGCTACGCACCCTTCTCGCGTTAGCAACGTACGAGATGAGGTCCTATTTTGTACATTCTTTTTTTTGTACGTGAACACACGTGTGTTTTTTGCAAGTTCTTATTTTTTAATAAACGTCAGAACACGTGCGAACGACGTCTCCTTGAATTGTGACTGAGAATTCACCCTTTCTGGCTGGCTCTCTCGAACTAGGCTGAGTTTGTCCGTCGAGAACGATTGTATCGTTTGTAGACTGAAACTCAAGCTGAGACGAAGATGAAAGTCTCCCAATTTTTAAATTTCATCTTTTATTTAAAAATGATATACATTACCTAAAATATAAATAATTTATTATATAAAATATAAATATTTATAGATTTTGCGCATTTACAATTAATCTATCGGCGTGATTTTCAGAGATTGTCGACTTTCTTCTTTCTTCTCGGTTAATTGTTGTCCCTATTCCGTAAGCACAGAGGAAAGATCTGCCATCCTTTCGCCGCATTCACGTCTTTGTAGTGCGATTACCGTTCACCTGCATAAGACTTTCGGTCAAAGCCAAAGTTAAAGCTGCTTCCAGAGGTATCAAGCAAACACGGAAGTAATTGTAAATAGATGACTGAGTGAATATTCCTTTTTTTTCTTGTGTATATTAACCCGATATTTTTGTCGGTATGTACATGGTAATACTTATTGTTATGTGCCAGTCAAACTTGCAGACTCGGAGGTTGAGCAGGTCTACAGAATCGGACTTGGCTGGAGATCGCTTTTCCACCCGACCGACCAACCGGCAAGGCAGAGGCGACCGGCCACGTTCTGTAGCTTATACGCAGTCAGTACTCCTCTTCCCCTCCCAAAGTTACTTTAAGAGACGTCGCGCAGGGTCCTCGGAGATAACCGAGCGAGCCTCTCTCAGAGTGACTTTGGAACACGAACGTGTAGAACCAGGCACGCTACTCGATCATCTCTCCATACTGAGATGTGGTGAGCAAACTGCTGATCCGATAATACGTAGACTATTCCGAAAATCCGGGGAAAACAAAATGAGAAAAGATCGGCCGATCTGTATCCCTGTAAGGTTGACGCGTGAGAGGAGGTCGGACCTCCTCCCGTCGGCTCGGTCGCAAGAGTTGCGAGTTTGATCGGTGCATAGCGAGTACGTCGGACGCCGGTTAACTTTGGCTTCAACCGTACCGATGCACGGAACCGTTTCATCGAGTTTGGGCAATCCCTGGCGCATGATCGTCGAGAACGTACACAAGATGCCTCAGAACCAATGGACCATCCTGTAATTCAAAGTTCAGTCAGTCGAAAAGTTCAGTCCATTTGTTAAGACCTCAGAAAGTTAATGTATTTTAGATTTGAGTATAAGTTTTCAAGTTTCTTAAAAAGGGTGGAGAGATTATTGAACATATTTAAGTTCAGAAGTATTAAAAATTTCAAATAATGCTCTCCTATAACTGGTTTTGAGACAGTCTTACCTCATACTCTAGCCCCTTCCTTCCTTTCTTTTTTTTTTTCAATTTTTTTTGGCGTTATCCCTTCGCAAACTGGCACCTGCTTAGGTGAACCCCCGACCCGCGATACGTAGGCTTGACATAGCTTGACGAGGCTCGTACGTTGATGCGGGTACGCGGGGAAAAAGGAATCTGCGATACACCGAGTCGCGCGCGCATGGCACACGCGTGCGGGAAAAAAAAGACTCGGGGAGCATGGAGCCGTCACGCACACCGGGGAGCTTCGTCGGATACGCGATGTATCGCTGTATTGCAAGTATACTCCCTCGAGGATTACGGTAATGTCGGTGCCGCCGGACTAGTCGTCGGATAGCGAAGGTCTGCCGATGGTCGGGAGTCTCGCTCTCGTAGCCCATACGTGGACGTGCGAGATTCCGGCTCGTCGTCGTCGTCGTCATCGCCGCCGCCGCCGTCGTCGTCGTCGCCGTCGTCAGCCTCGTCGCCGCCCTCGTCGCAGTCGCCGCTGTCGTCGTCGTCGCCGTCGTCGTCGCCGTCAACGTCTATAATAAAGTCACGCAGCCCGAGTTGCAAAACGGTTCGGGACACGCTGGCCGCCGAGAAGCTCAACGAGATGAGAAGTTCCGAGCCCAGTCTCTGTAGCTAGATCGCTGAGATTTCGGACACGCGCCGGCACAGACCCTCGCAGGCGCTTAGAGAGATTAAAAAAAAACATGTCCCTCTCGGCAGAGTTCTCACCTAGAGACACGTGGAGATCGTGAATCGCCGATCGGATTTTTGAGAGACACGGTCGGCGCAAGAACCCGAGAAAAATGTACACATGTAACGGAAAAAAAATAAAATACGGACGCACGTCGTCGGGACACACGGGTTTACCCCCTTGATCTCGCGTGATAGAAAAACGATCACACACGTATCGGTCATCGTCGGTTGCCGCCGATTACCAAAAACGGAAAAAAAAAACAAAGCGCAAAACCGAAATAGAAACGCGACAGCAGGGATTGTAACACGCTGTATTGTAATATGATATGTGATATAGGACGCGATGATAGCCCTCTACGCTGAGCATCGTCCACGAAGGATGTACCCTCGAAGGAGAGCGAGCGAGCCGGGAGCTCGAGAGACGAGAGAGGGCTTCTTCGGGTAGAAACGACGCGAGTGGTCTGGCGGAGGAGCGACGTGGTGTAGCGAGAGGTAATTTTCCAACACAGCACTCTGTACCACGTCGAAAGAGAACGAGAGAGGTGATATACCGGATATATGCTTGAATAGAGACGTGGGGTCGCGTTACCGCGTCCAAGATACGGGTCCAGTCGTCGGTATCGTTCCGACACGCGTAAGAAAACGAATAAAAGGAATTAAAAAAAAAAAAAAGGAAAACTGCGAACGATACGTTAATTCTCACCCCGCGTGTTCCACACCCGCCTTTGAGAGTCCTGTTTTCTTTCTTAGGAGAAGCGGCGCTTCTTAAGGGAGAGCTCCGTCTCTACGAGAGGAATCCTCTTCTTCTGTAGGGTGCGCCGGACAAAACTGTGAGATCGACATGTGCTCGCACACACCGAATCTCGCCCTAGAGCGGATTCTCGAGAGTCTCCCTCCGTTTGGCGGGAGCACGAAGGTATCGTAAGAACGAGTACTTTCCCCGCGCTGCGATTCCTGTAAAATCTCGTGAAATATCGGATGCTTTTGATCTGAAATAGACTAATGAACGAATATCGTAAATTTGGCTCGGAGATTGAAATTGCTACGACTTTAATTCTCATTCACATCAGAGTAATATATTCCTGCTGTTTATTTCTCATATCTGTTACGTTGGAAGCTTAGTTCGTCGAGATTATAACGGTTCACTTTTGCAGATATTAAAACACTTGGTTTTTCGTTGCAATCATATTCAGTCATGACAGTCAGGAGCGAGAAATAATATAAATTTTTTTCTTTTTAATTATGCGTCGAAATGAATTAATTATTTTAGCATGTTGCCATTTGTGCTCAATGATGCACATTGGTAAACTACATGGAAAAATTTCCCTTTTATTATCATGTCAATAAATTAATATATAATCGAATAAAATATAATATATTACATTATAAATACAATGTAATCGAATTAATATATAATCTGTAGTCATATATTTTTAGCGACAGTGAAGTGTGATCAAAACCTCCGAAGATACATGTTTGTCGATCTACGAAACGAAAATGTTCAATATATTTTAAGCACTGTCAAATACGAAATATAAGAGAAATTAAACTGTTTCAACTAATGCAAAGGTAAAAAAAAAAAATTCGTGATTTCTCGTTTTTGATGTTACGATTCAATATGTAGCAAAAGAGATCCTTAATATTTTCGTGCGATTCCATTGCTAGTATTTAACTATTTAGATGTAAATGCGTAACGGTAAGTAGATTCCGCAGGTAAGATGTTTGAAGCTAGCTCGCTATTGTTCAATCCTAACGGATCGTCCCGAAGAGTCGAAGTCGCGCCGTAAATAAAACCTCGTGTGTAAAATATATGTTACAGGATATCGCCGTTCTCCGTTCGATGATACGAAAATTTTCCAGTCGTGACGAAAATATTCAACGTGTAATTGAGCAATAAAGACTCATGTTTCATCTCCAGAGCTCGTCAACTGATCTAGGATGTCAAAGTTCTTGCGTGCATCTTTCACATGCATATTAAAAGACGGATTTTCCTTTACACGAGTCTCGAGTGTTCGACGTTGAGAAACAAATCAAAGAAAATCTAATTAAAGCGATGTGTCATTGGAATAAATTATCTTGCACGTTTCAGTTCTGACTTGAATCTCTATTTCTTCAATTAGCTTGCGCTTTTCTCGAACCGCACCATCGAGTAAAACTTACAAAGAACTTATCACGCTATTAAACTATACATGATCTTTAGGTTTCGTCTTATTGTTAGCTGCGTTTCACTCTTCCAAAGCGTAAATGTAAGATTGTAAGATAATACTCGCGTTTGAATATATAAACTGCAAAAGAATGCCGCTAAGATGAGATTATTTGAATGCGTGGGAAGCGATTTACATATATTGCATTGAAATAATCCTAAATGGGAGTCTCGTTTAGTTATAAATTAGCATAGGCTGCTAAGTTACGGTCTCATTATGTAGTTCTTAGATAACATCCTGGCCCCTCTCTCTCCCTCCCGTTCGTGACGAGTCACCGCGGACCGCGATGACATTAGCGATAACGTCGTTCTACGACAGAGCGATTTTCTTGAAGCGGCTTCGGACAATCGATGCCATTCGATCTCTCGCGTTTCCACGCACGAGGAGCGGAAAACGTCGGTGGCGCGCCTCGTGATCGTAGCAGACCATCCTCGGCGTACGTTCCTTCGTGATCGCACGGGAAATCGAAATCGTCCATAAATGGCCGAGGACTTAAGGTAAGTGAGACATTTCGTTGCTCGCGATCCCGCATCTTCTAATTTATTTTTTCTATCTCGCGATCTCGTCTGTTGTGCGAACTGGACGCGAACTTATCTTCTTCTCGGAGCTCGGAGGTTATGAGTCAGGATTCGTCAGTCGGCATCAAAAGGTTATGTACACGCCGCATGTGCTTTCCTGGCAATTGATAATGAAAGACAATTATCTACGAAAATGTGTTCATTCGTTTGCCCGTGCTGCGTCTTTTTTCAATTTAAAAATTGCACAAGCGATCAACGTCGGATTCGCGATGAAATTTAATCGCATCGCGGAAGGAGAGATGGAGGTTATGTAATCGTCAAGGTCGATACTCATCGACGCGATTTCGTCACCGAGCTCCGATACGCTCAGTGGCTCAGATACGCTCGCTTCAAAATGGCATCGCGAAATACGAAATTTGCCGCGTGTGTTTCTCAATATTTACTCTATCGCGGATGTTTTTTCTCGTTGAACCCCTCTGACTCGAAGATAATGAATCATTTAAGCATTTATTCTCACTGTATCCCTCGGAAAGCATTTTGTTCATAAAAATTTGGTAGTATCTAGACTGAAAATGTTATAACGTTTCAGGGAAGGGTTGCTGCTGGGAATCGGAAATCCTCTCCTGGACATTTCAGCAAACATAGACCATGAATTTTTACAAAAGTACGACATGAAGCCCAACAATGCCATTCTCGCCGAGGAAAAACACAAGCCTTTATACGAGGAGCTGATAGACCTGTACAACGCTAGCTTTATCGCAGGTGGATCTGTACAGAACACCATGAGAGTGGCACAGGTAAGTAAAATCCACACAGAACCGTTGCTTGGATATTGCCAAATTTATTTGAGTGAGAAAGAAGAGAAACGTCGGACTCGTACGACGATAAATAATCGGTGTTTTTGTTTCACACAGTGGTTCCTGCAAAAACCAAAAGTTGCCACCTACATGGGCTGCGTTGGTAGGGACAAGTATTCCAAGATCCTGGAGGACAAGGCAGTCGCAGACGGCTTGAACGTCCGCTACCAGTATACCGATCAGGAACCGACTGGAACGTGCGCGGTACTGATCACGGGGAAAGAACGCTCCCTGTGCGCCAATCTAGCAGCAGCCAATTGCTTCTCGCCGTCGCACATCGAAAAGCCCGAGAACAAGCATCTGATAGACATCGCGAAATACATTTATATATCGGTAAACGCAAAAAGATTTCCCAATGAATCTACTACTACGTTTACGTGAGCGTTACTTTTGTAGTAACTTACGATAATTCCTTTGCGTAAACGGGATTTTGTAGTAACTTACGATAATTTATTCCGCGTAAATGAGTGATATATCGTAAGTTACTACAGAAGTAACGCTCGTGTAAACGTAGTATACGGGAGGGAGCGAATCATAAAACGTCTAACAAAAATTCATTATTCCGTACTTTAGGGATTTTTCTTGACAGTCAGCCCCGAGTCCATACAAACGGTAGCCAAGCACGCTCACGAGAACGACAAGATATTCATGATGAATCTCAGCGCGCCGTTTCTGTGCGAGTTCTTCCAAAAACCGATGTTGGCGGCGTTCCCCTACGTGGACATCCTGTTCGGAAACGAGACGGAAGCGGAAGCGTTTGCAAAGGCCAACAATCTTAACGAGACTGACAAAAGGCAGATCGCGCTGAAGATATCGGAGATGGAGAAGATCAACGACAAGAGGAAAAGGATCGTCGTGATAACGCAAGGTGCCGAGGCAGTACTCTTAGCCAAAGACGGAACGGTAACCGAATATCCCGTCGTAAAAGTGCCAGAGGAGAAAATTGTGGACACCAATACCGCCGGAGATGCATTTGTCGGAGGTGAGTACGGATCCCTCGCCGCTACAACGGCAACCAATTGCGGATTTACTGGCTTTTCTGATTGGAAAACTTGTTTCAGGCTTTCTCGCGCAACTTATCCAAGGCAAAAGCATAGACACGTGTATAAAGTGCGGCATTTGGGCGGCGGCGCAGATCGTACAAACATCCGGATGTACTTACGAGGGCAAGCCGAACTTCCAATCTTGATCGGCGCCAAGGCGCGGTAGCAGTTATAAATTGTGTACTTAATAAACATCTTAATGATTTTTTTTTTTACCTTCGTCTTTTGTATCTGAGCTTTACATTACAAGTGCAATTGCAGCCGGACGGTTACAAAGTTATTTACATTTATTAAAATTCAACAAACGTCTGTTTTATTAGCATTTAAGAAGATACTCGAGCAGCGCGTGTTGTATCAGGTCGACGGCGTGATTTCGAAGGAAAAGAAAGGTACCAATTTGCTGGATTAACAAGACTTGAATCGTCTCGCGGGCCTGTTGCCCCGAGTGTGTCCGCTCGGAGACAAACTGCGCAGAATTTCTCCCTCGCGCGATACTTACATCGCGGCACGCTAATTTACATACCGTCGGGGAAAATCAATACAATCACCGAGGTATGTAGATATTGTACCGAGAATTTGCCGGTTAGCTTCGCATACGCGCGGCCGCGCTGGTCGGGCGATACCGTCCGGCCGGGAGCGTAGGGTATTCAATTATGCGAGACGCCGCACGCGTGCGTCGTGCGGGCGGGACGATATGCGGCCGAACTGCGGCGTTTGGCGGCGAGCGGGACGGAGAGGACGTATCGAGCGGCGAGGCGGAGAGAGACGGACGGACGGCGCGGCGGCGGCGGAAAAGGGACACGATTCTTAAAAAAAAAAATCAATGATCTCATTACGAAATTGCATCGGACATACCGTGCGTTTTGCATATAAACAGCGCGAGTAACGCGCGTCACTCGCCGCCCCAACAGTGTCGTATTAAGCCCGGCACCTTCCTGTATACATAGCATCTTTCGAACAGTTACGATCGTTCGATCGCGGGACTAGGGTCAATTTGCCTCTGCGAATAGTCGCGTTTCTTCGCTTCTTTTAACGAACAAGAAAGTATAGAGGTAGACTTTATTGTTAGATTGACGTAGAAGATCTGTCGCTTTTCCGTGACGGTCTGTTTTATATAAGACTATCGATTTCCTTTTAGTGTGATAAATATATCTCCACGCGTATTTTATACAAAAAGAGACCTTCCGAGACCGAAACCTACCACATGCGACGTGTAAATCGTTCATCTATTCATTCATTTGAATTTTCATGAAATTCAGTCTTTGGATTGTCCCTTTTTCTGCATTTTTAAAGAGAGAGAAAGAGAAAAGGCGGTATTTATTGAGTTTTCTTTGTCAAAATGCCGACAAATAACGTCAGCTTGCTACCTGGGTTGGAACTTGGAACAGGGTCGCCTCAGGCGCCGAACAAAAATGCAAAAGCCTCGGAAACAAAAAAAAATTCCTAACGTAGTAGATCTGTTCTTTTTAGCTGGACTTTTTGCACCGTTCATCTTTCTCCTTTTTCTTCCCAAAGTGAAGAGAAAAAGAAAGAGCGAACCTAGCAGCTTGAAACGGGAAAGCGGCAGGAAAGAAGCGCAGGGAGGAAGAAAAAAAGGGGTTTGCTCCGGAGCGCGAGAAGAAAAAGGGGGAACGACTCGTTTTAGCGAATACGTCCCTGTCGCGCCTCGTTCGCGCCGTTCGCGGCAGTTCTCCTCGTATCGTTCTCTCAGCGGTCTCAGCCGCGTTGCGTGGCACTCGTTGAGCGCACCGCACGCCTGTCGCCTCGGTCGAGAGAAACGGGCGGCCATAGTCGTCGTGGCGGAATCGACGCTGGACGAGAACGAAACCCGCGTGTTCGCCGTTGCCGCGCGGCATCGCCGTTGAGCAGCGCGCGCGAATTGGTGCGCGCACACACACACGCAGACGATTCGTATTTCGCGCGCGTCGCACACATGCACGCGGAGTGCGCATACGTACGCGCGACACCTGTAAAACCGGTGACGTGTCTGTGTACAGTCGGGCGCGTTAACGGCGCATGTCAGCACTGTCAGCAGTCGGATGCTTGCACCGCTCACAACCGGCCGGTCTTCCTCTCTGCGCGACGTTCGAGGAGAAGTGTCTCTCAGTTCTTGAGTTCTCTCACGTTTTTTCGTTCGCACGTTCGTCCCCCGAGGAGAACCGAGGAAGATTCTCGCGCGTCGCAAAACGTCCCTGTGAGTGAATAATGTTATTAATGTTTTACAAAGAGAGAAACAGTGCAGGTCCTTTCTTTTCCCATCACTTGTTTTCTCGCTCCACGTGGGCGCTTTTGCGCAACTGTCGACGTCGCGACGTTCTTCTTTTGTGTACCGTTTGTAAGAATAACCATTAATCTTCTTTCCCACCTTCTCGTACCCCTTCTTTTCTCGTCGGATAGATATTGCGTCATAGTGTTTGCCAGTCTAGCACGTGGTTTTGACTCTAATTCGTTCGCGAGTGAAGTTGGAGTAGTTTGAGCTCGCGGGCTATTAACGCGCCCGATCGTACGAGATATACGCGCGGCCGGGACATATGCACGCATTAATCTAACACAATCGGCCCGCTGCGCGCATACGTGGAGTCGCGTTTTCACGTGCGCGCGCGCGCGCGCGCACCATACATCTTATCGTAAACTCGGGACTCGGGACGCCATGTGATCGGGTCGCGAGAGAGAGCGCGTGGTGTGTGCGAGAGACGCGTCGGTGCACGTCGGTGTGTCGGACGGAGACGCCGCGCCGGGATTGGCCGACGGGGAACGCGTGCCGCTTTACGGCGCGGCGGCGGCGTTCCCGTGTTTCGCGCTTCCGTCGTCGCTCGCCGGAGCGGAGCGCGCGGCGTGCGCAGTGCGCTCCCCACCGCGTGCGCGTAGTGTGTAACCCCCGCGCGACCGCCATCTTTGTTCAAGTGGGTAACCTTTGTTGATTTGTGTGAAATGTGACGCCGTTGTCGCGAGATAATTGGTGATCGTGATTACGTATCCAAGTGTTACGGTACACCCGGTGGACCCGCGCCCGCGTACGTGCTCTATGGATTTATCGATGGGATCGCTGCGTACAGGTACAGGTAAACGTCGCGCCCGCCTGGATCGCCGCCGTCCCGACGACGATCTTACGTCCGTGGAAAAACCACGCGCCGTCGTCGCCGTCGCCGTTGTCGTCGCCGCGCGATGCATACGGGGCCGGGAGCGGTGGCCGTCGGCGCGAGAAAGTGAGCGCGCGGGGAAAGAGAAGGAGGGAAAAACGAGTACGAGGTTTCTTGCGTCGTGTCGAGCGACGGACGAGCGTCATCCGCGCGAGACATTCGACGTTTTTTCCGACGGGAAACCGCGAGCCGCGGGGAAACGAGAGGCGATCGCGAGGCGACGGCGGCGGAGAAGGCCTAGGAAGGACGCGCGCGATCGGCCGACGGGGACCGCACGGAAACGCCTGGGCCTGGACAGCGGCGCGGCTCGCGGTGCTTCCGGAACGGAACCCGAGAAGCGGCCCGTGCGCGACTCTCCGGCCCCAAGATGGCTGCCCGTCGCACGAGCGCACCGACGTGCACTCGTCCGTCCGCTCGCCCGCTCGCTCGCCTTTCCGTCCGCCCCGACGACGACGTCCGCGCGTCGGCCGACGGCGCGCGGAGCGTTCATCCGCGTCGACGTCCCGCGAGGACATCCCGTGACGTTTGCTCGCTCTCGCGCGCGCGTTTCTCGGTTCCCGTCGGGAGCGCCGTCGCTCTCGAGCGCGCGACGCGTTCGATTCGCCGCGGATTTATGCTGCCACGGCGAGCCGTGGCAGAACGGTTCTCCCGTGCGAGAACGTTCGCTCAAAATGGCTACCCGTCGGACGGCCAAGTGCCGTTTAACGCTCGGCGGCGGTGGCGGTGGGCTCGCGGTGACCCGCGCGATTCCCACAGGCTCGTTCCATCGCGTTCCCGCGATTTTCCGTCGCGCGCGCCAATTTGCGTGTCGCCGCGACCGATCGATCGCTCGTCCGCCCGTCCGTCCATCTACTTCGCTCTCGTCCGTTTTTGTTCTTCCCGTCTCTCTCTCTCGCTTTAGCTACATCTCTCTCTTTTTCTGCCTTTTTCGCCTCTCGTCGTCTCGATCGCACTCCACCGGGGCGAAACGCACGCTTCGTCGAGCGACGGGCGACGGCCGGCAGCAGTTAGGGTCGTTCGACGACAAACCGCTCCTCGCCTCGGTAGCGACGGCAGCTGGCTCGCTCTCTCCTTCTTTCTCTCTCTCTCTTTCTCTTTCTGTCTCTGTCTCCACTCTTCTCCGCGTCCTCACCTTCGGCCGCCGTCGCTCGCTCGCTTGCTCGCTCACACACGCTCCACACGCTCGTTCGTTCGTTCGTTCGTTCGTTCGTTCGTTCTTTCGTTCGCTCATTCGTTTGTTTGTCGGGTGAGAGGGGCCCCGGTAAACACGCGCAGCCGGCGGCCTCTCCTCGCCCTCGGCCCCATCGTCTTAACCGGACGAACGTCGGACAAACAGACGGACGTGTTCGTTCAGCCGGTATTTCATTTCGCCTAATAAGATAGCTGCGCGCGAGCGGAGAAAGACGGCGGGAGAGAACTGAGGAGAGCGAAAAGCGCGTCCGCGGCCTCTTCCTCCGTCGCTCTCCATATATATATATCTCTCTCTCTCCGTTCTGTCCTACGCAGTGATCGATCCTTAACTCGTCCACGGAGGATCCTATACGTCCCAGGAAGGTTTGGTAACTTCCGTTCGAAGCGCGAAACAGGTTTGGACGCGTCCTTTACGTCGCGTTCCCGTCGTGGATTATTTTCGCACGATTCCCCGTCGAAATCGAAGACGCACAGGTTTCCCCGCGAGTTCAGTTTCGCGGGATCTCTCTCGCGGCATTTCGCGAGTCGCCTTGCTCCGAAAGTGTGTCATTATTTATCGTAGAAAATCTCTGTTTTCCCTCCTCCGTCGCTCGCTCGCGCGCGCTCAAAGAACCGCGCTCGTCAATGGGACGTTAAAAGTCCGCCACATAGTAAAGATGCGAGTACTATGGGTATCTCTCATTGAAGCAGCACGATAAAACCGCGGCGATAAACGCGCGGCGCGTTCCATTGACGTTTCCGCGCGCAACGAGGATCGTTTCTCCGCGTTCTTCTCTCTCTCTCTTTTTTTTTTTTTTTTTTTTTTTTTCGTGCACTCCGCGCGTTCGTCCGCGTTCGAAAGGTTTCCAATGTCTCGGCCGCGTTTCTCCTTTCCAAAGATTACGATTCGATCTCTTTGGAGACAATGTGGTACGTAACGATAGCTTCCACGGGCGAGATTAGAGCGCGATCTTTGCTTTGCCGCGAATGTCGCGAATGTCGCGATCAGCATTAGTCAACGTCGCGAGAATCCAAGTTAACGACTCGCTATTTTATTTTTCCCGATAGCGGCTCTACATCTTAAAATAGACGAAACTGAGATAATGGGCGCTCTAGCGCTAATCTACGCCGGTGCAACGGGAGCCTTGGAGTGTGTCGCCGAATTGCGTCACGTCGCGTCACTCTTCCGGCGATAATAATATAAGCCGCGTAACCGTCCTCTTTTTTTTCTCTCGTTAAGTATTGCCCGCGATAGAATTTTCCGCGACAGCCCGAGTGCCTAGTTAATTTATTTTTTAATCTATATATGATTTATACAGGGGGTTCCGGAATACGCGAATAACGAGTTTCATTGATCGTCACACTCCATGTTTTTTGACGTGCTTGAGGAAAGCTCTCGATCTCACACATTTAACGCTTTAATACTTTACAACTATGCTTCAAATGACTTTAATACGATCGAGGAAAATGTCGAATTTCCCACACGGAATATTTCATTCGCGTCTCGAGGCGATAGTTTCCAGAGCGTACTACGCGTCTCGAGGTGGTCGTCCCCCGGTTGTTCAAGGATATAGGAAAATTCCTGCGGTATGTGGTGCATCACGCGCGCCTCATTTCGTCGCTTCGAGAATGAAAGGAGTGGTTGCCGGAAGTCGAGTGAAGTTTTGGCGGGAAACAGCGGGGACCCGTCCCTGGGGACCGTAGACGTCACTTTCGAGAATAGACCGCGCACGTGGTGAGAAGTACCCCGGTGGCCGAGGGTTTAGAATGAAGCCGGTCTCACTGGATGTGCCGGTCTCATTCCGCAGTGTCTTTTTTTTTCTCTTTCTCTCTCTCTCGCCTTCCTCGGCGGGTGTCGACGCTTAAACCGCGGGTATATTTATTATCACTGGCCTAGGTCAACTCGTATCGCGGCCACATCGGAGGCGCATAGCTGTCGCGTTTGATTCTCGCATAATTAAACCTTTTCCGTGCTCGCCCGAATGCGGTATCGGCGACGTTTTCTGTCGAGACTTTCACGTCCATTGACATTTAGTCGATATCTGATCTATTCGGACGTGTCCATTTTGGGAATTTCCAGAGCGTCTAAATTATTACCGAGGCGTAAAAGTTACTGCCTCTATTTCCAATATTTTCGCATCTCGGATGATGTTAATTCGATTCGCGAATCAAATAAATATGAATCAATGTGTTATCTTTTACTTACAATTTTAAATTTTTTATAATTGTAGCTCCTCCCCACTTCTTCCACCTGCCTCTGAGCCATAATAGTCCTCTGTGGAATGTCAAATTTTTTTTTAACGACAAAAATATTTTAAATACGCTTAAATTATACACAAAAATACATTTGTATCGAAAAAAAATTCTCACTTACCTTTCACACAACACTGACGTAATCCTCCAACCATGCACTTTCGTATCCCACCGAGATTTTGATTGTTCGCCGTTTCAAGAGTAAATGAGCTAGGACTTTGAAATTTCTACCTGATGACCCTGATGTTCCCTACTATAACAACTCTTTTTAGGGGTGGGGAGATTATCTGACGATCATTTGTTTTCCGGAACAAACCACTGTTAGAAACTCGTAGGACACGGAAGGGCATGGTTGGAGGAAATAGGGTTAAGACGCAGATATTTGTGGTTCCCGAAATTTGTCAAGGATACGAATCGATTTGTCTTTTTATTTACGACTTTAGAAGAACTACTTTTATACACACACACGGGGTAGTTGATCAGATTATATAAATTTATAAATTCGATTCACGAATTGAATAAATGTACCAATCGATTTGTTTTTTTGCTTTAAAAGAACTACTTTTACGCGGGACAGTTGGATTAGATTAGTATAAATTTAATTACGTCTAACGATGTAAGCAGGAGAGCACCTTCCATACGGCCAGAAGATGTAATTTTAGGTTGCGCGACCATTATCCAATTGCTAAGTGGGCAATGATCTTTTAACGCGATTTCCGTCAGCGATCGAAGCGTGCATACGCGATATGGATATTGCACGAAAACGGTGGGTGGTCTTTGTCTCCTCTCGAACAATGGATCTCTCTCGGCTCGACCTACGGCCGAACTCTCCTTACCCGAGAATTGCGCTTCGTGTATCCCGCGCGCTTAAATAAACGCCGTACACACGTGCTCGATCGGGAACGTTTAGGCCACGCGGCCACCAAAGCCGGGCGCATTGTTTCTCACGCTTAGGCCGCGACGCGACGGCAGAAACTCTCGAAGCTAACGAGAGTCAGTCGCGACCGTCCCTCTTTTTTTTTGCCAAAAGTTCAGCGGTCAAATGACGATATAACGTTTCAAGAAAGAGTTGTGAGTAATATCTTCTTGGATGTGCAAAAGTTTGTTCTGAGAATATCTTGTTCGGATCACAGAGCTGCTTTGCTTTAAGATACTCACTTTGAAATGTTATAATATAATACCCTCTTAATTTTCTGAAAGTTAATTTCAATCATGGAATTAGAGTAAAAATGAAAAACGAGACAAAATGATTGAGACAGGCATATTACTGGATATGTTTTTACTCAATTTTTAGAAAAAGAGTTCTGAATTTCATAGAAAAAATTAAAATTACTACAAACGCTGTCGATAATAAATAAGAGCTTTACTTCTTACTTGTCGTTTTCTTTATTTTTTATTTGCTTATCATCTTTTTACCATCTTAGGTGTTTATTCTTTCATGCTTCTTTAGCTTGACCACTGGTTTTACTAATCTGACGTTAAATTAGAAATCATTTGAAACAAATGACGATCTCGCTCGGCATTTTTATTAAGGAGAGGTCCGCTTTAAGGCGGTCGAACGTGTATGAAAAAGTGGCTTGCCAGGTCTGAGACACCTGGTACGCTACGTCTTCGAAGTTTCTTGACGGAACAGTTATGTCGGGGATCAATCGATATATCTACTCTATTCTTATTATATTTCGTTGTATCACGATCCCGCGGAGATCTCACCGCGGTCGTGTGCGTCTCGGCGTATACGCGCGACCGATTTTAATAAGGCTGTGAGCTGTTCGCGCGTTGCGCAATACCCGCTGTCAGGCACGGTGATTTTAAATATTTGCTCCGTACCGCGCTGTGTGTGCGCGCGCTGCCGCGGCACTCACGCACTCACGCACGCACGCACGCTTCGCGCGCGCAGGAGAAAGTTCATCGCTCAGGGGGGAAACCGGACAAGTCGTTTACGACCGGAGTCGAAAATCGCGTGACCCGATCGTAAGAATCGAATGCGCGGTGTTGTATAACGCGTTAGAACGAGCGAACAAAGACGCGCGGAATAAATCTGGATACACCTAATAGGATTCTGAAAGCCGGTGTAATTCCGGCGAGTTCCGATGTCGCGGGCACGCGAGGAATCTTCGTGCGCTCTGTCCTGATAATGGAACGCGAGGAACGCGAGTCGAATTGAACGAGCGTGTAAAATTCATTTTAATATGTCGACTGATATCGACATTTTTTAAAACGTTTGTAAAAAGCATATATCATTTTAAGCGACGCGTATAGCTTGATAACAATGTAAAATGAAAAAAATTAAAAGTGTGCTATTTAATCAGTACCCATGAGGCTAGTCTTGTTTAATCATATTACGCAATATTTTGTCATTATATGCTTATGATAATGAAAAATCTACTGTAGCGATTAAACATACAAAACTCACTGAACAGACACATATTAAGGCGCAGAAGTGTGATTAAAATAACAAACTTTCCTTAATGATGAAATTAATTTAATAATTATTATACATGATGTAGGATAGTTGTTTCAATTAATCAATTAATCAATCAACATTGGTTCCATAGTCCTAGGTAAATCTTGGCTTCTTCTAAAGATGAATTTTTATGAACATTCGCAATATTTGTTTAACGTGAGATGTGGGTATCAGTCACATGCACAATCCTCAACTTAATGGTGCCAGAGAGCCGCTTTACGCGGATTTAAAATCCGTATATGGGATGAGGGATCGAACCCGTTAATTAAAAGTCCACCGCTCCCACGTGGCATCCCCCTTAAGCTAGTGTTTGCTCGTATTTATGGTGTATCGAAAAGGAAATTTACTCTAGAATTACATCGCACATACAGCGTAATTACAATCCTGCGTATTTATCCCTCTGGATAAGTATGTCGATAAACGGTGGCGAATAATTCGATCGATTTCTTGCACGAGATACATTACCAGTTGCCGGACAGTTTTCGAGTTAGGGAATGTCGGATATCCTACGCGATGCGGCATATCGGAAGGATCGTTTAGCGCCGGCGGGGCCGAAACTCGGCAGACTCCCACGCACGACTTTTGCAACCCCGTTCAATCCGTGCTCTCGTTTCAGGGTCAGCGCAATAGCCCGCGGTGAGAACGTGAGAGGAGGCGGTGAGGGCTTAGGATCCAAGCCGGGAAAACTGAAGAGAGAGTCATAGCAGAATGTAAACGTCCGTCGTTGACCGTGACGTCGCCTATCGGCAGGAGGTGGAGGAGGAAGGGGACAAGGAAGCACTGGCCGTGACTTCGCCGCCGTCGTCGTCGTCGTCGTCGCCGTCCGCGCCGTCCGCGCCGCCGACGGAGACGCGATGGACGAACCCGAGGCGCCCGAGACGTGGTCGGCCTGGTTTTTAGATGCAATCCGGAAGATTCGTAGCCAAAAGCAACGACCGAGCGTCGAACGGATATGTCACGCGATACGCCAGCATCACAATTTCCACGAGGAGGAGATTTCCGAGCACCTGGAGGTCGCCGTGAAGCGCGGCGATGTGCTCAAGATCTTCAACAAGGGCCAGTCTTCGTACAAGGATCCAGGCATTCTTCAATCCAAGAAGCTCAGGGTCTCCAAATCGACCGACATCAGCAAGGTCTTGGGCAAGGCTGTGCGCGAACTTGGCGAGCGCGAGGGTTCGAATCTGAGGAGCATCGAGAGGTACATTAGGCAGAGTCACCGTGTCGAGGAGGATACCGAGGGCGATCTTAGGATCGCCCTCAAGCTCTCTGCCAAGCGAGCGGTCGAGCGGGGCTTGGTGCTCCAGGACGGCAAACTCTTCCGGCAAACGGACAGGCCGCCGTTTTTCAAGAAGTTCAGCGATGCCGCTCATACGCCGCCCAGGGAACCGCCCGCGCCCAAGGTGAGTCATTTTGACCAGCGTGTAACGTCGTGCGTCGATGATGAGTCATTCTCTGGGAAGTGCGTCTTGTGACCCGTCGAAATTACCGACGAAGATGTCGACTTGATTGCAGCTTTATACTCCCATATATTTTACTTCTCTGATGATATGGTCCGTTAAAGGATAGAGAGAAACCTAATTTTATTAACACTGCGCAGAAGAAAAGAAGTTTTAAATCGTAACTTATATGTATATTCAAATTAACGCGTTATTGTTGTGTATATATACGCAACAATCCATAATCTTCTTATAAGAATTTCTACTTTTTTTCTTGGTTAAACTATAAATGACTTAATTCAAGCAAGTTTTCTTCGTTTAACGTAATATAATCTCATTTCAAATTGATTCCAGGTTGAAAGATATTTTCAAATCAAGAATATTCTTTTTTTCTGTATAGATAATCTCAACTTGATTGGTTCTTCTCTATTTAATAAGACTATAACTCAAACTATCCCAACTATTGACTAACTAGCTATTACGACTAGAACTGTTACTACTAGAACTTTTGGAGCTATTATAGGATTAAAGCTAGATGAAAGAGTTAATTTAATTCTGATTGATTAATTTAATTCTACTTGACATTAGCGATACCAAAAGGAAGCAATGATTTTCATTTCATTAATTTAAGCTTCTAAATAGCGTTGTATCGTGGTTTTATCTTCGCTGTCATCTCTTGGAGCAACAATTGCGCATTTTTTACGACTTTAAACTCGTACTTAAGTAAATTCGCGTACTTGAGTAAATTTAGCTTTTTCGATATCGCGTTGCAATCGCCCCGAATGGCATTATCGCTATGAAATAATCAGAATGAAACAGTAATTCGTCATCGAATAAATCGCTGCGGATTCGGACGCGTGTGTTCACCATTGAATTCTCTGGCGGTTCCGCGTTGAGGATTCGCGTTTCGCGCTCCAGTAATAGTTTCTTAAATCTCGGATGTCCATTTCTTTTTATTTTTTTCTAGTTTTAAGAATTAGAAAAAGATAAAAGGTAAGTTAAACCGAGATTAAAGTTAATCTACCGTGGTAGAAATAGACATAAGTCTAATACGCTTCGCAGACCAGTCAGACCAGATTGTTTTCGCGAAAACGCAAAATTCCTCTCAAACAATCGGAGCAAACCGCTTAGACCGTTGAAGTTGCGAGACGCGTATAGGGACGGCATCGGCGTACCCGTCGAATCTAATCGCGGATCTCTTCCCACCGAGTCGCTCGCGTTACGCGCCGCTCGGTTCGCGCGCGCAAACCGGAGGAACGCTCGAAGCCGGAAAAGTATTGCGCCGGGTCACGCCGTAGTGCCCACGTTCCGGCGATGTTGGGAATGTCGGTTGGCGACCGCTGGAGTGGGACGACGACGACGACGGTGGGGCCGAAGGGGGGGGGGCGGAGGGCGGCTGGAGAACGGACGGGAAGGCGAGGGAGGGACGAAAGGTCGAGATCGCGCGCCGCGCCGGGACGATGGGCTATCTCGGGCGACTTCCGGCGGGTTCGTTTTGTATAACTTCTCTCTTATTGATCCTCCGTCCGCGGAATCGCGCTCCCTTTCTTTCTCCCACCGCGTTTTGAGCGCGAAAAATCGCGGCGCGCCGACGCGGGTCCTCGCCGATACCGTCCCCGTCGCGCATCAGGTGGGTTACCCTCCCGCGCTCACGCGAGCGCGCAGGGGGGCCGATGACGGGCGCCGTACGTCGCTCGGCGTCCATTTCCCGCGCTTTTTTTTTTCCTTTCTTTTCCCCGGCTGCCTCGTCGTTACGCCGCAAATCGCCGGCCGCGGGAGCGATCGATCGCCAACCGCGCGCTGTTTTGCGAGAACGACCATTTTGAAAATTACACAACGGGCGAGACCAGCCGCCCCGCGGTCGATCGCGACGCTCGTCGGCGACGTCACCCCCTTGTTGGTCCGCGCGGGGACGCATAAGCCCGAGTCGTCCGAGTCCGAGCTGATTGCCTTCCACAGAGAGTCGTTGATCCTCGAGAGCGATCCAGCGAGATGGAATTTCATTTGCCTAGACTCCGCTAGAATGCAAATTGCCCGTATTAGTCACTGAGGAAATATTTCGAAATGTTTTTCTGTCGAGGAGCAACCCTCTTGAAAGACCGAGAGATTCGAGCCGAATTTTAATTAATTTTTGCACATGTCACAAACGCCGATTGACGGACTACCTAGACAGCACCATGTTTAAAATCGGACACAGACATCTTTAAGACATCTTTAAGACGTCTTTAAGACGTCTTATGATACAATGTCTAAAGGACGTCTTAATGACGTCTTCGGCCCTGATTTTCGACATGGTACTGTCTGGGAATCATTTCAAAATTATTTTTTAATCCGCAACTTATCAGACAGACATTCAGTAAGTCACACGAGAGTCTCAATGCCCCGACAGTACGCATGTCCAAAATCGGGACATAAGACGTCTTAACGACATCATTGAAACGTTTTATGTTCCAATTTTGGATATGCGTGCTGTCTGGGTATCGAAACTCTAGTGTGACTTATTGAATGTCTATCTGATAAGTTGCGGATTAAAAAAAATGTTTGGAACGATTCCCAGAGAGCACCATGTCCAAAAACAAACGTCTTTTAGACATCAGACGTCTTAAAGATGTCTTATGTCCCGATTTTTCGAGATCTTATTGGAGGTATGCGAGCGGCGCGATTTCGGATACCATCATCAGTCCTTGTTTCGCGATTAATTGTAAACTAATTTGGGCGGCCAGCGTGTCGATGTTTGTAACGCCCTACAGCAGCACGATACCGCCCTGGGTTGCGATGACCCGGAGCGTGTTTTGCGCGATTTCGACGGGGAATTAAATTAACAGGGGGCGACGTTCGCGCGTGAAGCATTTGCGGATGCACGCGTAAAAGCGCCAATACAGCGAGTCGTCCAATCGCGCAACAGGTCGCAGCGGTCTGGTGCGAGAAACGGAGGCTGCTCGCACCGCGTACACTTTCTCTCTAATTCACCGTCTTCTGGACTGAAGGAAACAACAACCCCGTGCGTGTATTTGCATTAGATCGCTGCTTCTTTTTACATGATGTTTGTTGACCGATTTAACGTTTTAAAAAATGCGCAAAAATTATCGAAAAGAGCCGATTTATAGAGAAATGGAAAGCTTTCTTTTGCTCTTTGCGAAGAATCGAACAGGGCTTGCTTATATAGCTGTTCAATATTTCTTGAAACTTTCGGAGTATAGGAAACATTTTAATATTGTGTTATTCATTTATATATTTTATATATAAATAATTAAGTCATTAAATATAATTAAATATAATTTTAATGTTTAATTTATATATATAAATTAAAATTATGAATAATTTTAATTAATTATAAGCTTAAAAATACTCCTGAATGTAGGTTTGCGGAGGATTAAAACACGAGAATGTTACACAATGCTAGCAGTTTATAACGCCTTTCCGCGAATTCAGAGAATATTTGTGAAAGAGCATTTCTCTTCGAAATTATCGCTACCGCCGCTGCACCGTTGGCGCAACGCGCTCTTAATAAGATGCACCCCTCCGACGCATACGAGTACCGCCGTGTCTAGCCAGTATTTCTGCGTTACCGCTACCGAAATGAATAATTATGTGTTCCACACCGGGACTCACTCGTCTTTTGTATATGTGATACGTAATGATAGATGGTATCGAACCGGCCGATATGTGGCGGCTGATATACAGCTGACGCGTGAAGGCATGGCATCGGAAGTTTCGCTGTTTAAATTATTTTGCGTTTTATAGGATTTTCCTCTTCCAGATGAGGGAAACTTTCAACAAAATGTTTGATGTTATCTCACGAGCATGTATACTTAACCCAGGATATACACACTTATTTTTCGTATACGCAGATACCCCACTGGAGTTGGAAGGACCCTACTAGTTTTTTTCAATATAACTCGAGAAAAACACCGTATTTTAACTTCCTTTTTTTCCAATTGTAAATAAACTGAAAAATACGTACAATTATTCAGAATTAATCTAAAATTATAGTAAGTACCAATAAACACGTTGAAAAATTGTATCATTCTCCAATGGTAGAGATTTCTACTTTACGTGGGGTCTCGAAGATCCCAGTACGTATATTACGGATAAAGCTGAAAATATAAATCCTATAAATTCTATTAATGTATACTTACGCTATATTACAATTACTTACTTAAATACTTTTATTTGGATATTTTTACTCCATTGATTTATCGACTTCTATCCGTTTTCCGCAGTTGCCGGCTCCATTGCCGATATGCAAAGAGTGCCTCGGTGCCACGATGGCCGGCAACAACAACAACAGCAAGCGGAACGCCAACGAGAAGCTAAGCAGGTGCAGCGTCTGCGGTGCGGCCCTGCACAATTCCTGCGCGCCACCGGAGCTCTCGGTACTTGTCGATCGAGGAATAACCTGGTCCTGCGATGACTGTTCGCCAACCTGCGCCGGCTGCCAGTTGGAGCGAGAGTCGCAGAATTATCTTGTCAAGTGCGCCGGCTGCGTGAAATGTTTCCATCCCGCCTGCCTCGATCCCGCCCTCGACAAGAAGAACAAGGCGCCCTGGAAGTGTCGACACTGCCAAACGGCGCACACGCCGGTGAGCAAGGACGACGGTAAGCGGGGCAAGGCGCAGGATGCAAATTCGACCGATGACACGCCGACGAGCGCGAGGAAGAGGTTCAGCAAGTTACGTGAGAATCGAAAGTAAGTGTTGTTTGCATATTCGATTAACAAAATCTCTCTTTCACTCGTGTCCGTTTTATGATAATAATTTCGACTTTAAAATAAAAATTGAGATAAAAAAATATGCAATAAAACGATTATATGTCAGGACTAATGTACACGTTGTTGGTGATTTTTTTTGCAGATCGATGGTATCCAGAAAAAGCTTGGCGAACGCGAATCCGGGCAAGAAGGGCAGCGCGGGAGTGGCTCAGGTGGACAGCAGCACGGACGGTAATGCGGGTGTTGTCTCCCCTCGTCAACCACCTTTGATTTCCTCTCCTTTACCACAACCCCCCACCCCACTCGCAGGCCAGGGTAGGCTGCTCGAGGAAAAGAACGACAGGATCTCCAAGGAGAAGCAAAAGTTCTTTAGATTGAGCGCGTTTAACGCTGAGCACAGTAAACTAAAGCGGGTGGGGGGCGGTGATAAATCTAGGCCCTTGCGGAACGTTAACGTTAGGTCGACCCGGGGCGGTACCGCGAACCCGAAAAAGGTCGGAACGCCGCGAGTATCTAGCAGCAGTAGCAGCAGCAGCGAGGCTGGTAATAGCAGCGAGAGCTCGGAAGGCAGCGATAGTAGTGATGAGGATGACGATGAGGACGACGAAGACGACGAGGAGGGCAATAGCTCGAGCGAGAGCAGCGATTCCTCCTCGTCGGACGAAGTCCAGGATGGGAGAATCGAGTCTCCTAAGGCGAAGGCGCCATTCGCTTGTGACCTCAACGAGGACAAGCCGTGGGGTTTTGCCGCCGCCGCCGCCAAACTGAACGTAGAGTCGCCTTTCTTCAGCAATACCAATACTTTTGGCGCGCCATTACCCAAACTCAACGTGGGCGATACGCCGACATTTGGCTTACATATACAACAGCCAGCTACTGTTAATCCGTCAGATAACAAAAAGAAAGATAAATCCGAGCGCAATACCGCACAGGTTCCGAGCGCGGATAAGGATAACAAGGTCAAGCCTGGAAGCGGCCAATTGAGAGGTCTATTCGACGGCTTGAGTCACTTTTTTTCAGCACCCGCGAATAGCAGGGCGAGATCGGCCGGTATACCGGCGCCGAATTACGCGCCAGACCGGAGGAAAAGGCCTAACACGGAGGATACTGTTAAGACGAATAAAATTCCGAGAGGCAGAGAGGCACAGAGAAACAAACCGGACGACTCATCTGGCACGAATAAACTCAAAGATCGTAAAAAGACTGAAGCTACCACTGAGATATCGAGATTACCGAAACCCGGTATCTTTGTACCTTCCGACGAGAATGTATTAAGTTCGATTAACGAGAAATTACCAAGGATGACGCCCTCGGGTCTGGTAAAAACTGCGGTGAACAGTAAAAGACACGAGCATGAGAGGAGAAAACTGATGCATGACAACACGTCGCTCGTGAAGTGTGCCGCGGATCCAGCCTCACCATCGAGACACGAGCAGCAGCAGCAGCAGCAGCAGCAGCAGCAGCAGCAGCAATCACGAAAGAAGCAAACAGCTTCGGATATGAGTACGCAGATACGCCACCCTGCACCCGCCGTTGCGAAATCCTCAGGCCTCGGTTCCGATCCTGTCAAATCAAGTCCTAATCCAAAGTCCAATCCACGAGCCTGTACTAGCGCCACCACCACCAACACCACCACGACACCCCGCGCGACACCCTGCTCCACCAGGAAGGGTAAGAGTCTACCCCACCCGTTCACAAGTTCCTAACCTCGATGATGCACCCTAAAAAAAAGTCGCAATGAAGACTTCCTTCTAATCTAATCCTCGCTCACGACCACGTGGATGTGTTGGCGGTGTGGTGTGGTATGATGTGTGGTACACGTGCGTCTGATGTCCGATAATTTTTTTCAAGATGACGTGATTGTTCCGATGATATTGTGGAAAAGTTACAAAAATTGTCTAGCTTGGAGACATCCAACTGGAAAAATGTTTTGTATATAAAAAAATAATTACAATTTGTGGTATGGCTGATTTTAAGAAGAGATTGCGAACAATCAGGTTTCTTGATAGGACGTTTATCTGCTACATGGTGTAAAACCAGTGATGACTTGTAGATATGTTTATTGCAGAAGAGATACGGAGATATAATTGGAAGATACATCTCTATTAGAACAATTTAAAGAATTTATTTTCATTTGTTTTACACTGTGGACACTATTGCATGTTGTTAATCATATTATTACTTGGCTCTGGCATTTTTTTTCCTTTGTCCATGCATAATATTTGGAGATGGCTGTCAAAATCAAGAAATACTAAAACAATTTTGAAGAATACGTCCTTATGTAGAGGTCTTCATCCTGTATTTGTTACTTTAGATTTAGTTATCTCTTATTTTTCAGGATACTTGTACAGGATACACCATAGTCGCATCTGCCAATGTATCATATCATGTACATATAACATTCGCACAACTTTTATAGAGAAACTTTGGTCTCTCATTGTACATTTGGACTATTCTTTATTTTGACCAATTGACCGATTTATATTATGGCTTACATGGTTTTCGTACATTAATCGCGCAAAACGAGTTCTCTGATTGAATTTTGACAAGTCAACTTGCATATTACAAAGTTCTATTTTCCAAAAAAGAAAAAGATACATACGAGTGATCAATTTTGGTTGTACATTTCATGCAAAATGGAATTCATTTTGCATACTGTGCGACGCTTAATCGAACACTTCGGATTGATTCATTCTCTGTTCTTCCTCTCCTTGTACAAAAAGACCGAAATACACTTTCCAGGCACTGAAGAAACACGGCACTGGGTGGCACTTATCTCACTCAGCCGCCTCCTTATACCATTCACATCGGAGCCTACCTGCTGCTGCTGACACTTAGCAGGCACTGTTAACACCGCCCCCTTACCCCTTCACGAAAAAAAAAGAGAAAAAGAACAAAAAAGTTCCTGCCGACGAAGAGCCAACTTTGATACTCTGCCAACACATCCCACTAATCTAACCCACAGCTTTGCTTTGGAAACTACTCACATTATTAACGGCAACTGTATTATTATTCGCATTCTTTTGTCATATTACGTTAGATTGCTATTGTCAACATGCTAATGCCGTTCGATTAATTTTGCTTAATTTGTATCTGTTGACCAACTGATTTCTCCAACAGGACGTGACTAATACCCCGTTATTTTGACACCTAGTTTACCCAAATCATTAGTATTCGAATTATGTATAATAAACCTTAGTAAAATCGCTTTTCGTACAAACATTTAGAGAACATTGTCATAGTAACTTTAATTTTTATCTTGTAACGTGCGGCATTAATGCGCACTTCAAACTTACTTAGGAAAGTAAGTTAGGAAAGTATTTTAAAATTTATAATTTTTAAACTATATGCACAAATATATAATATATTTAACGTTTAACTATCATGTCAAATTGTTCATGACATTTCTTACTTACGACTTTGTTCGTCAGATTTCTTTTACATGGAACACATAGTTTTTCTTATGTTTTCTCATACAACCAACTGTTGCAGTAGGTAGCAGTATCTCGTACATACGTAAAGCAATTGCATTAATGACTTAAACATTGACTAATTATAAAACTGATTGATAACAGAGAAAAAAATAGAAAACAAATTGTTGAATGATAATATTGAAATGTATAGTCGGTGGAGGAATTCGGTTAACACTCGTAATCATTTTTGTTGTTTTTACAGATGAACTAATCGTGCCGCAGACCTTACCGCCAGGAGTCACGCAGAAGGATGTGGATCTCATCCAGGAAGCTCGTGAGAGAGCTCGGCTGACGGTTAGCAACGACAAGAATGAACAATCGTCCGACAATGCGCGGAACCCCGCTGCGATAGTATTCGGTCGATACGAGGTGGAGACATGGTATTCTAGCCCGTTCCCTCAGGAATACGCACGATTACCGAAATTGTTCTTCTGCGAGTTTTGTCTCAAGTATACGAAAAGCCGGGCAGTATTGGACAGGCATATGGACAAGTGTCAGTGGAGACATCCACCTGCCACCGAGATCTATAGGTGCGATGGATTGTCCGTGTTTGAGGTACGTCTCATAATAGGTATTATCGCTTCTTCTGTTTGATTAGAAAGAACTAATGGGAACGTTTTGATATTCCAGATCGATGGTAACGTAAACAAAATATACTGTCAAAATCTGTGTTTACTGGCAAAGTTATTTTTGGATCACAAGACTCTCTATTACGATGTAGAGCCGTTTCTCTTTTATGCTATGACCAAAAACGACAAGTACGGCTGTCATTTGGTCGGTTACTTCAGCAAGGAGAAACACTGTCCGGCTCAGAGGTACAACGTGTCCTGCATTATGACCCTCCCGCAATATCAACGACAAGGTTTTGGCAGGTTTCTCATAGAATTCAGTTACCTGTTATCCAAGGTCGAAGGCATCCCGGGAACGCCAGAAAAACCGCTTTCAGATCTCGGTCGAGTGTCGTATCATTCCTTTTGGAAGAGCGTAGTGCTCGAGTACCTGGACGCGCATCGAAGCGATACTAATGTCAAGCTGAGCGACATCACGAAGGAGACTGGCGTGTCGGCGCACGATATTGCAACAGCAATGCAATTGCTCGGATTTATAAGGTCGGTTCATCTGCCGGGAGATGCGAACACTAATAAAGTGGCTGTGGTAGTTGATTGGAGCAAGGTAGATGCTCACATGGCGAAAGTACGAAAGAGTTTCCGCATCAAATTGGATCCCGATTGTCTCAGATGGATACCGTTGCTCACACAAATCCCTAATCCGTATCAGAATCCAGAGGAGAGCGGTGACGCTAGCTCGGAAATGTCTCCTACGATGGAGCCTAAGCCCGTGCCAGCCGTTGTTGAGAAAATACAAAGAGTGAAGATAAAGAAGAAGCCACGCGGTAGGAGAGTAAGTCAAAGGAAATCGACGCCTTTGAAACCGACGTCTTTGAAATCGACACCATTGAAACCGAAGACTTCGCAAAAGACTGCAGCGTCTCACAAGGACGCGTCCAAAGAAGAGAAGGATGTTAAAGATACGAAGGAAATTAAAGCGGCGAAAGAGTTGAGAGAACCGAAAGAATCCGTAAGAGAAAGTCGTAGTTCCGAGAGGACAGAGAATCGGAAAGATTCTCGTGCGGAAACAGAAGCTAAGAGTGTAACGTCTACACCGAGAAATGCGCGTGCCCTAAACTCGGCAAAGAACGTAACTCCGACGAATACGCCGAAGTCAGTGCAAATGACGATGTCGAGGAGAAGGATCAGACCACCTAAAACGCTTGTGTCCGAATCAGTCATCACGCCTTTGCGAAAACGAAAACATTCCGAGAAGCTTGAAGTCGAGGAAGAGAAAATAGAATTCAGCAGTA
Organism: Temnothorax longispinosus; assembly: GCF_030848805.1. Lineage (NCBI taxonomy): Eukaryota > Metazoa > Arthropoda > Insecta > Hymenoptera > Formicidae > Temnothorax > Temnothorax longispinosus. The sequence goes on from NC_092369.1 coordinate 12,836,771, forward strand.
GAAAGAGGACGCGAGAATCTCTAAGAGAAAAGGAAAAGGAGAGAGAGCGAGAAACTGAACGGGAGCGCGAGAAGGAGAAGGAGAAGGTAAGAGAGAGGGACAGTAAAGCGAAAGAAAGGGAATCTCTGAAAGAAACATCGATGGACACTAGAAAAACACCCCTCAAATTAGATTCTGCGTCGAGTCCGCCTAAACCGGCAAAGAAACAATGCAAAGTGGACGATCTTTTGTTGAAAGTTACCAGCAGACAAACAAAGTTGCAGGCGAAGGAAAAGAAAGCTCTGGAGGAGACGACGCAGTGTAATGGTAAAGAGGAAGTGCGAGATGTTAAGAACTTGCCACTGTCCAGGCGGGGGAGAGGCAAAACGACGGCGGAGGCTCTGAAGATGCCGCAACTTACGCCGGAATCTCCCAGCACGAAGAACAGAGCCGAAAGTTCTGTGATACCGCCTCCTTCGTTGTCTCCACCGCCCGAGTCGATGAAGAACTCTCCCGTTCGAAACAAGCAACCGTCGGTGCCGGAGTCACCGTCTGCGAAGCACTCCAGTAACATTGACAACAAGAGCGAGACCACGGAAGATAGTGGTTTGCCCGTTCCCACGGAAACGGAAGTAGTATCCGCGAGTTCCGGCGAATATGAGGGCGGCGATGAGGATGAAGGAGAAGAGGAAGAAATAGCCGCACCGACGCCTAAACTCGTGACGCAATCGGCCTCGCCCAGCATGGAGAATCCCGTGACAGAATCGTGTGAGGACGAGAAAGCGGATAACAAGATTCCGGAGAAAGACAACGACGAGAGCTCGTTGCAGAAGACGGAAGCAGCGGATCTATCACTAGCGGTCGGCGACGATCAGACTGAAACTTTAAACGAATGTGATAAGGACTCCGAGACTGAGAAGCGTCCAGTTTGCAGTCCGGAGGCATCGAAATCAGTACCTGAACCAGTTGCTTCACCAAAAGAGGAGGAAGTCGAGAAGTCGGAGAGCAGCGTCATGCCGAAAAAGGACGACCGTGATAGCCCTCCCAAAGAGGAGCTCGTTCCCGAAACGCCGAAGGATACCAAAATTGATTTGTCGCGACCAAAAACGGAACCTTTACTGGTGGAGAAAAAGGACACGTGCGCTCTCGTCAACGCGATGGTGACGTCGGAAGCTGAGCCCCTCACGCCGCAGGAGAAACCGTTGTCCGCTGTGGAGCATCAGGATACGACCTTGCAGTTACAGAATCAAACGGAAGAACTGAAGCAGCATTCGCCGGAGAGTGGCAAGACTACGCCGCATCTGGAGAATCCGGGTTCGGTGAAGAGAACACCGCCGTCGCAACCGGATCTGCCGTCCATGGGAGTCTACACGCCGGACTCGACGACTAACTCGGTGCACTCGCTGCACTACAGCCAGTGCGACCTAGATGTGAGTCAGTTGGGCCTGGAGTCGCCCACTTCCATCGCCAGCGATCTCGCGTCGCAAAACAGCGTGGAGAGACCGCCCAGTGCTTTACCGTCTATCCCACCGTCTGTAAGCGTGCCGATCTCGGTACCCATGCAGATTGCGACGCCGGTTACGTCGTCGGTGCCGGTGATAATGCCGCAGCAAGTGCAGTACGCCGACTGCTCGATGCATACTCCGCCGGCCCATCACCCGAGCATTCACTCGATGCATCAGCCACACACCCCGCAATCTCTCCAGCAGCCGCGTACTCCGCAGAGCATCCCGACCCAGAGCCCGCAGCCACTTCCGCAGAGTCATACGCCGCAACCAATGCCGCAGTCACACACGCCGCAGAGTATACCTACGCAGAGTCCGCAACCGTTGCCTCAAAGTCATACGCCGCAGCCGTTGCCCCAGTCGCACACGCCGCAACCGATGCAGCTGTCGCTGGCGCAGCAGGCGCAGAGTCAAAGTATGGCGCACAGTCAGTCTCAGCAAACCCAGTCGCAGCAGCAACAGCAACCTGCGCATCAGCAGCAGCCCCAGCCTCAACAGCAACCGCAGCAAACTCAACAATCTCAATCGCACAGCAAGCGCGGTTCACAGACCACACATAGGTCCAGGTCGACGCAGCAGAGTAACAGGTCGCATCGGGCCACTCCACCGACGTCCCACTCCACCCAGACCTCTCAGCACAGCGTCGCGACCAGTCACAGCAGTACCGTGGCGCACACGGCGCACGTGGCGGTGCCCCCGCAGTATCAGCAGTCGCCGTCGATGAGCGTGCCTCCATCAGTGCCGCATCCGCACTCGCATACCCCGCACGCCGCGCACTCGCACAACATGGCCGTGATCTCGCAGGGCAATTACATGGCAGTGGCGGCGAGTACGCAAGGCTTCCCCACACAGAATGCCTACGTGATCCAGCATCGCAGCGGTCGTTCTGGCGCGCCGACGCCTTGCACCACCGCCACGAATTTCTACATACAAACGAGCGCGATGCCGCCGCACTCGCATACCCCGGCGCCGACTCCGCTGTCCGCCTCCGGCGGTAGTCATCAGACCACCAATTCGTGCAGTCTGGCGAAATTGCAGCAGCTCACCAATGGCTTGGAGATGATACCGCCGACGCCGCCGCCAGCGATGAACCTCACGCCGCCGCCACCCATCCCACACACCATGACGCCCCCGCAGTCGTCGCGGCAGCTGCCGACGCCACCTCAGGTTGGACCCTTGGGCTACCCGAAGAACTATTACAACGTTAACACCGTGCCGCCTGGCACGCCCGGACCGCCCGGCCGGTCCACCTCGCGCTCGTCCGCGAACAACATGCCGTCGCTCACGCAGCCGTATCCCAACGAGAGCCTCTATCGGCAGACCCTCGATCCAGGCGGTGCCTGCCCGCAGATGCAGAGCGCCGCGAGCCGCGTCAGCCCGAATGTCGCTCTCAACACGAATCTCATGGCCGCTCAGTACGGTTACCGGGTAGCACAACCGGCGACCGGTTACATGAATCAAGCAGCGCAGCTCGGCGGCTTCATGAACCAGGCGAGTCAGCTGCCGGTCGGCGTGGTCAACGTCCCGGCGCCGTATCCGCAGGATCCGCACCAGCAGAACCCGGCGGCCGTCTACACGTACCACGGTTACATCAACGGCGGTCTCATGCAGCCCCTCAACAGCTCGATGAGGCCGCGCTAGCTGCGATCATCGCCTATTTCGAATGGATCAATCTCTCTCAACGTTCGGACGGACGAACGAACTTTTTCGCGCGACAAGTTAATGCTCTCTTCGATACGACCATCGACGGCGACCCATCTTCGATTTCCTGCTACGTGACCGACTGCTCGCAGTTTTCATTAGCTCTGTCCACGAGCCAGACTTGCTCGAGTCTTCTCGTCACTCTGATTTATTTGCGTCAGCAATCCTCTTTTTCCGATCCAGATACTCCACGCAGCTTCTGATGATGATGGTGCTCGCTGTGATTGGCGAACACAGACGGTCGATAGCCGTAATGAACAGTGCGGCGGATCGCGAGAGAACTGAGTGACGCACTTGTAACAGAAGCAGAATCCATGTTTGGCAAATCCGTTCGTCAAACATAGTGTATTTTAATTCTTTACCAAGCAAAATATATTCGCGAATCACTAGTGTATTAGCGTGTGTCTTATATACGCCGGTACGTCCGAAATTCGCTACGCGAATATATAATGCGCATTACTGTTTTAACTGCACATTCAATTTCAGAAAAAAAAAAAACAGGAGGAGAAAGATAAGGGAGGATAATTGATACGATCCTCTTCACTTACGCCCGTTTAACTGCGGGATGTTTCTCCTCTGTGCTCGAGGAAGGCTCGTATTAAACTGATTCTTAACTTGTCGACAAAGATTGCACACAAGGTACAATTTAATCATAGTTATCGATCGGTGATTCTTCGAAGACACGAGTTCGTATACTTGTGCATTTAAATTAGAAGGAAAAAAGGGGAAGGGAGACGAGACGTTATCTAGGCGGATTAATTTCCGTCGGCTAAGGTACCGCGCTGCCCTTCACCTCTAATTCGAAAGAAAGAAATAAAAGTGGGGGTGGAAGAAATAAAAGAAAAGAAAATGCGGACACCTATTTTTAGTAGGGCATTCCTTCGCGAAACCGCAGCAGTGTTACGTTTTATGTATTTATATATATAAATATATATAAATATATTTACGAATAATATTCTGTTTGATATTATCAATTGTTGAGCATTGTTGTTTAAGTTGGCACACTTGTACTTTACTGTATCATAAAGGAAAAAAAAGGTATCTGCGTAACTGCTATGATAATCCTAATTGTATTATTACGGAAGTCGATTAATTGTCGCCGACATCGTCTCACCAGTGTAAAATCGTCAGTCTCGATCGTCAACGCCATCGTTTACATAATTTTTATGAATTGTTATTATTATTATCATTAATAATCATTACTATTGTGACAGATGTGAAACACACACGCACACAAAACAGTACATACATACATACATATATACAAAAACTCACACAGGAAACGTAATCATGCGTTATATTTTAATTGTCACATGTACGATGTCACGCCTTCGTTCGAGCATTCATTATTATATGTTTTTATTATCTAATATCGCGAGAGGGTAGCTCTAGTTTCGAAATGAATAACGGAGCGCGCAATCAGGCTCTTCCACGAAGCGTCGCGAGACTCGTGCCGAAATTATTTTTTGTATCGAAATCGCGAGAGAAAGCGTGCGCGTACGTCGATTTCCCTTCGCGAAGTGAAGGAAAGAGGAACATCGGTAACATGAGCGCGTTACCCTGAACACATTGTCCCGAAACCGCGTAATTTCCCTCCCTCGTTGTGGGCGACGCTTCGCGGAACGGTCGTGACGACAAAAAAATAATAATATATTTATGGTACGAAACGTTACGAGTTTAATTTTTTCAGACGAGAGAACGAAAAGAAAACGAAAGAAAAACGGCGAATCGCCTAGCTTAGAGTAATTGAATAAGATAATTAATAATGTATAAAAATACATCAATATTTATTGTACATAGATCTAAAAAAGACTACTAACAAATAAAAAAGAAATCAAAAATACGTGATCGTGTCTTTGTTCGTTTCCAGGTGCCATGTACGACGTACGCATAGTGTGCAGAATCATCCTGCGCGAACTCGATCCTCTACAAGCTTTGTTACTTCATCCTAGACATAGGAAATGCGATCAGAGCTCTAGCTTGTATTTGAAGGATTCTGAGCAAAAGTGAAATAAGTCCATAATTTCTGTATGATACCTTGGCAAATGTACATTCTCTCGTAGATTTCACGAGTCACATTCTCATAGTTCATTATTAAATTAGACATAAAATTATGGCTTCTTAAACTTGATAATTTTATGAACTCAGTCCACTTTTATCTTGAACGATTCACTCGGTTGGGAGTTGATAGTGATTTATATACGCGCCGTGCTCTCATTTCTTTCTCATGGATTACCTCGAGTGCGTGGACGAACGTTTTCTCTTCCGTTTCCTTTCCTGGCGCCGTTTCTTTTCCTCGTTGGCGAGATCCACGTATTTCTTTCTCTGCTCGGGAGTCATGCGGGACCACAATTTGCCCGCGGCTCGCGCTATCACGGTGACATGCTCGTTCGGCTTCTTGCTGCGAAGTCGCAGGAAGAAAATGATGAAGGGATTCGTCGCTCGAGCCCGGACGTTATGCCTATTCTGCGAACTTTGGCCGGCGGCTTTTCCGCTTTCGTTCGCGGGTTGTCTGCCTTTTCCGGTATCTGCGCTACGTGAAGGGCGAAACTGCAAAGTACGCTTTTGCGCTGCGCTCTGTGTTGATCTCGTCGAAAAGTTTCAACATTCTGTATTATGACATCAGAAGCGAACAATTCTTGCGCTTTTACGTTTGCGTAAATAATAATTATTAGTTGGGGAGAAATTATTTTTTCTATAAAAATTGTACATAAACTTTTCTTTTATGGATATATCTTTCGTTGCGAGAAAATCATGCGCAACTTTTCATCGTTTCTGACGTCAAAATTCAAAGTGCATAATGTAAATTAGTATGATGCAACTTGAGCAACCCTACGTCGGGTGCCAAGGATGAATCAAGAATCCGTAAATATCAGAAACGTGGAGTCGTACGGGACTAGATACCGCTTCGCGTCATAAAGTAGAAATTATCTTACTTGCAGTGACCCTCCTTCCGGTCTTTCTGTACCTTCGGCGGTTGCGCGGAATTGGCGTTCCCCATTTCCGCCTCACCTTACGGAAGTGTCAACGATTGTCCCGACAATTTAACTTGACAATTTATTATTTATCATTCACACCGGTCTCGGTCCGGTGATTTTGCCCGGGGACAGTTGTCACGTTGACATTTGTATCGCGAAAGACCGTCCACTGTTTTTTCAAAAGACGAACACGATTCAGGCTCGCAAGAGGGAAATCATTCTCAATTCCGACGCAATCAATTCTACACGTGCCTCTATATCTTATCATCTTCGCTTTAATTAATATAACTTCTAATTAGTAATAATTATAATCGTTATAATTATAACGAGACGTAGCTGCCCTATTTTTTATATTATAAAATTCACATTTCTCACGCTTAATTTAAGATTTCTTATTAAATTAATACTGCTCTAATACATGGCATTACAAAAATCTAGATTTCGTTTGCCAGAGGGTCGATACAAATTCCTATTCTGTATGTAATACGCTTTGTAGTATAATTAATAATTATATTATAATGTCATTTTTATATTCCAAATTCCAATATGCAACGTTATAATTCCCCGCCGGCCTGCGCAGCTTTCTTCGGTTTCTTGTTTTTGCTCCGCTTGTCGGGACAGTAACAGGCCTGCTTCTGAGCGTCGAGGAAGCTCTTGCAACCCAGCGCGATCGTTCCCGTGAAGAGGGCCTTGGCCGCAGCCTTGCACGTGTTGACGATGCTGTAGCCGGTGCTTTGATACGTGTCGCAATATCTGTAGAGGCATCTCTTGAATTCCAGATCGCACTTCTCCTTATCCATGTTACAAGTATCGTAGCAAATGTCGTGGACGTCGCAGCACTTGGTCATTTCGGCGGTGACCGGAAGGTATTCCTGATTCACCTGCAAATATTCATAACGATATGTAATGACCGTGCGATTAATCAAATTAAACTATAGAAACTCCAACTAAATTAAATTGCAAATTCGACTAAATTGAATTATCAGCGCTGATTAAATTATAAATTTAAATTGTCGTAGATTAGATTGTAAATTTATGTGTTACAAATAATGAATTGACCAAACTTGTGTATTATAAATAATATAAATTACAAATAATGCGCAACTTGTTCGCGCAGTTAATTGACAAATGTAAAGACAAGACAAAAATCATTTTATTATAAAAAAAATTGCTCAGTCACGTATTGCTTATCCATTCTCTCAGGGAGGCACACCGACCTGGATCCCGAGGGAACCGCATCCGTCGCTTTGCGGCTTGTGATTCCAGTCTGCCTTCGGCGCGGATCCTGAAAACGATTTGAATAATGCGCCATTAGTCCGGCCGCAACGCTGCTCGTGAGCTCGTCCAATCGCGACGCACCATGTATGCACTTATGCAGCTGTCGCGCCTGTCGCCGCCGTCGGGCGTTCACGTTTGTGCACTCACGAGGAACAAAAGCGGAGAAATCTTATTAATTAATTCGTCGTTTTATTCTCTTCCTCCGCAATGTATGATATTACTGCGATCGATTTTTATGGAAAGCGTAACATAATTGAAAAAAGCGGGTTTTGTATATTTGTATTCGCGAAATTTGACAGAGACACAACATTATGTCCATTTCTATCGGTACAGTATTAATCTCGATTTAACCTACTTTTTATCCTTTTCCAGTTTTAAGAATTAGAAGTTCGATCGAAGTTCGATTGCCATTCCGCAAATCTAAAGGAAGAAGGAAAGGGGTGTAGAAAGTGCAATTAAAAGCTAGGGAGATCCGCGCGAATCGATCGGAGAATTGACCAATAGCGGCGTTGGGAGATAACCTCTGATAACCGTCGGCGTTGACACATGTGAAATCGCAGCCCCCCTTTCTCCTCCCCCCTGGATAATACACACCGTCGGGACACTGGAAGACGCAGTTCTCCTCCACGGCGGCGTCGATCACCTCGTGTATGTCCTTGATCTTCTTCGCCACGGTTATGACGTTGGCGAAGAGGTCATGGAAAACCGTCTCCGCCGCCAGCACGGCGTCCCGTAGATTCGTCAGCAGCCCGGCGCCCCATCCAGACCAGGCGTACGCCAGGAATGTCAGCACGTAGATTATAATTTTGCGATGCCGCATCAGATCCATTTCTGTTCCTCTCTTTCGCTTCTTCGAGTCGATCAGCCCCGGATCGACACGATCGGACGACTCTCGCCGGACTGCGGGTATTTTTAGACGGGCATGTGTATTGTGCGCGCCCACCCGGCCCGGCCCACTGCCGTCGTCGAGGTAGACACGTGGTGCCCCGTGTTGTCGACGACGTCGACTCGATTGTCGCGCCTTGGCTTTTCATCACTTCTCGTCTACTTGCGTTAATAAATCTTTTTCATTACGAGATTGATATACCGATTTGCGTGAGAAGGAAAGGGAGTGCAGAAAGAGCAGCTGACAGACGGGCTTGCTTTTCGTACTTCGTCATGTCGCGCAAGAGACACGCGTAGCTTTTCCATTTCGTGCTGAGATCTAATTAATGTAATTCGATTGATAAATTCGGCAGAAGTTGACGGATTTCCTTATGTAGATTTTACATATCAATTTTTGTCAGTCGTGTTAATTTTAAGGACGACTTGGATCGCACTGCAATTAATAACTTAATCACTAATTAACGTTGATAATACAGCTTTCATATTAATCAGACGGAATTATCCATTTTCTTTTATTTTACGAAAAATAAATTAGAAATTAAGGAGTAAGGGATTAAGGGTAAATTAAGAAATTTTCCTGCAATTTTCGTCATATAAGAGCTATATTGAATTAATTTCCCGAGTTAAGTTGTTGCGATTTATAAATGTATATAGGTACCTACTCTAAACACAATTCGTTTGATTTCATAATATTTATTTCTGCTATTTAATGTAGATTAATTTTTAATCTTAGAACTAGAAAAAATAAAAGGTTAGTTAAAGTTAATTTACATTGATATAGAAAATGGATATAAGCTGTTTCTGTAAACAAGGTTCAAGTAGACGGGGCTAAAGTGAGATTGAAATTACAATTATATATATATAGTTTACAAAACTATATGAGAAACTGAAAAATGATAAATTCTCATTTAGTTTAACATCCCAAACCCAGATATATACTCATTATTTTATTTGATTTAGATAGCGCAATCCAGGATGCATATCTGAAAGGGTTAAATTTCGGAAAATTCTTAAATAATTATAAATTTTGATTTTTATTTACATAACGTGGTTCAGTGAAGCAAGACGAGTCCAACGAGACTAATTACGTGATGATCAGACGGTTATTACGAATTTAGGCATCAAAGGGTTAAGACCTTAAAAATCGAGCTTTTCAAAGAGAGCTTTTCAATAGAATAAAATATTTTCATGTATGTTTGGACCCAACTAAGTGAGATCCGTGCTGATAATTCGTGATAATTGAATAGGTATTTAATTTTTTCACTTTTTCAAATTTTGACATAGCGACTTTGTGAGTTTTGATCCGATCGAGCTCCAAAAGATCTCGTTTTGTCTCTTGTGACTAAAGAAAGCTACCCGTATACTTTTTATTTGATTTTTCCTATTATTATGGATTTTCAAGTTGTTAGGTCGAAACTTGAACGAAGCGTCAGAGTGCTTTAATATTGATATATTTGTATTTAGGAGGACTAGAGAAACGAGTCCATATAATTTTTATTTCGATTAAATCATTATTTCGATGCGCGACTCATTTTGACGAGATATTTAATTATTAAGTATTATTCATAATAAATACGATATTTGTGTTTAGTTTAGCTTAATTAAGCATAAGATAGTCATTTTAATCGAGAAATATGAATATGATTATTAAAGATTTTCATAAAAATTATTAAAAAGTTAAATTTCGATAATTATGCGAGAAAATTAGCATAGAGTGCATTAGTTTGAAAGGACATTTGATGTTATAAAGTAAAAGTTGCAATTTATTCGCATTTGAAGAATTTTATTGTCGCGAGAGGTCAGTTTATCGATTTTCGTACTCTGCGTGTGGAATCAATTTAATTATTAGAATTGTTCACTAGAGAACTAATAAAATTATTTGGCATTGTTTTGCAAGCCGCAGAGGCATTTTACAGATATTTAATCTGAATTCCTGAAAATGGGAAATATGCGTTATTTACGTTTTATTCATTTACAAGCGTATTAATTATTAACAGAAGTTTATTTTATACTTACCTGATCATTCCTGTGATGATCTAGAGAGTGAGCATAGCGTACCTGAAAATAAAAAAGTAAGATTAGTAAAGGAAGCGAATTAAAACTTTGAAAATGATTGCAATACGTTATAAACAATGTAATGAGCAGGGAATTAAATGAAATTATTGTGATTTATAAATTTTAATAGAATAACGTATTGGCATTTGCATAATTGAAATAATTAGAAAGAAGCGTAATAAGGATGCGTAATTAATTTAGAGAGGAGAAATGGATCATGCGTCACAGGAATAATATTCGTTTAATATCGTAAGAAACCCGCGTTAAGATTAGTCACGTTGGCACTGTAGCTGACAGACCTGCGGAAATGTCGGGAGGAGACATCACGCCGGACAGGCGTGATCAGAGCTGAACACGGAGCTTGTTGCTCCGATTGTAATGCGCGGACAGACGATCGTGAGCCGCGAAAGGTAGAGGTAGACCGTCTCCGGTTGCGCGCTGCGGTGTCTACCGTATCAAGTCGTGTGTTAACGAAACTAAATAATAAACTGTATAAAAATAAGCACATCTAATTTCTATTATCCTGATATCCCATCGAGTTGATCCTTACAATATTTTATTTGATAATTATGCCTTATGCAACATCGAGACATTTAATCTGCAATTTAATCTGCAATAACATTAATTAATGATATATATTACTGTTCATACCTTTGTAGAGATATGTATAACACAATCATGTTGAAAAAATAATCTTTGTATGTATTTTTAAAAAATCTGCGCTACACATAAAAAATAAATTTTTTTAACTAAGTAGTTAAAAATATCTTGAAATTTTATTATCTTCCATTAATTTATGTCTTTAAAATTATTATTCCTTATCCTACTCAGACAGACAGAGTTGTAAAACTTCCATATTATATTTTTTGAATATTTTATATTTATGGCATTTATATAATATCATTAATGTAATGCTTTATATATTTTTTAAATGTAACTTTATTAAATCGTTTTATTTTAACTAGTTATAAAAAATTCTATTTAAAAAATTATCTTTATCCTTATCCTTACATTTGAATAATAATTAAAAATTATCACAATGTAACATAAAATATAAAAAGAACTATATATCAAATAATTTAAATCGAATTCAGATTATTTTGTTGTAATATTTTATCAAAAAAATTTTTGGGAAATGATATTCAATATTTTGTTAACATATCTTAAAAAAAACAATATTGATTGTAAATTTCTTTTCTATAATGTTTAGAGTATTTCTGAAGATATCGATATTATTTTACAAATTAAGGATGGAAGAAAAGGCAAATATTCTGCGGAATTACGTGCTTTTGCATTAACTTTAAACTTTTATATAGTCCAAATGCATATGATTATATCAGAAATATTTTTCATAATAAATTACCAGCGCCATCCACTATTCGTGCTTGGTACAGCAATAATGGATCGCCAGGTTTAACTCCAAGAAGCAGCAGTGCAGATATTGAAAAAGAAAAGTGATAATGCAGGCGATAAGAAATTATATGCATGCCTCATTACGGATGAAATGGCCATTAGAAGACAAATAGAGTGGGATCATACAAAAAAAACATTAACAGGATATGTGGAAAATGAATTGCCTACCCATGATAATAAACGTTTACCTGTAGCTAAGCAAGCATTAGTATATTTATTAAACGGTGTAAATGAAAGATGGAAACTATCAATTGCATACTTCTTTGTTAACGGACTTACTGCAGAAGAACGAGGTGAAATTACAAAGACAGTTCTTACTTCCATAGATAGTTGTGGAATTCAGGTCATTGCTTTAATTAACTTTTGACGGACTCATATCAAATATTAGCATGTGTAAATATTTAAATGCTAATAATAATTTTGATAGCATTTTGCACCCAACTCATCATGGTTATAAGATTCCAATCATTTTTTACGCTTGTCATATGAGTATAAGTTAGTCAGAAATACTTTTGCTTCTAAAGAAATACTGTATGATGGTGATGGTAATGCAATCAGATGGGAATTTATGGTAAAACTTGTTCATCTTTAAAACAATGGTTGCTTTTATTTGGCTAACAAATTGACTTCTAATTAAACATATACAGTGGTACAAAAATAAAATGAACGTAAAACTAGCTGTACAAATTTTAAGCGAGAGTAGTGCCGCAGCCTTAGAGCAGTTTCATGAAGATGGTCATCCAGATTTTACAAATTGTATTGCCACAGCCCAATTTTGTAGAATAATGAACAATATTTTTGATTGTCTTAATTCAAGAAATTTTTATTGCAGTAAATATAAGAAGCCATTATCTAAGAATAAAATGAAAGAAATTTTTTCTTTTTTTGATACATCTATTAAGTATTTGTCATTTATTACATTACAAGTTAAAGGGAAACGTGTTCCAGTGATAGAAACAACATCAAAAACCGGTTTTCTTGGGTTAATTATTAATATGAAAAATGTACAGTTTTTATTTTATGAATACGTAGAGAAGGGATATTTGCAATATCTATTGTCTTATAAGTTATCACAAGATCACTTGGAAATGTTTTTTTCATGTATTCGAGCAATGGGAGGATATAATAATAATCCCAGTATCAAGCGCAATTTATAACTTCATATAAACGCCTTCTGCATCACAATAAAATTACACAAGAAAATTGTGTTCCGTTGGATAATATTCCTATCCTAAATGTTTCATTGCACAAAACATCAACTAGTTCGAATACAGAAAGAGAAAATGAAAATAATGAAGATGAAAAATAATAATATGTTAATTGACGATATACCACTGCTACATATAAATCTTGCTAATAATCACGCAATTACATACATATATTGCCATGCCCCGCGCCATCGCCGGCATTACTGCAGCCAGTGCCAGTGCTGCGATTTCGAGCATTATAGCGTGATATTGCAGTGAGTGACTGCATCCTGCGCGTCTGCTTGTCCGCGTTCATTTGTTGATTCTCATCTTTTTTTACATCACAGATTAACGTTGTATTCGCAACAGACAACAGCTTCAGAACTCGATTTGATAAAAGGAAATCAAAGAGATCAGTCGCCAAACCTTATTATACACGCATTAATCTAATATCATCATCTAGAGTATCTAGACAGTGCTCGAATATTATCGTAGCTATTGAAAAAGAAACGCAAGATCTTGGTTCGACTGATTGAGATTCAGCGGAAAAGTAAGTACGCATAATGGCAAATCGATTAAAGTTCTTAACAGTTTTTTTCTCAACTTTATTGTGACTACGCGTTGTTAGAACATTAGAAAACATATAAGACTTGTTGAAGTATAACGAATTAATCATGAAATTTCCTAAAGCGTCATTTCTATTCATTCTACTACATAGCAAAGAAAATGCATAAATTCATGCACATATCAAATCTATTTTCTACTAAAAGGTGAAATTTCAATGCAATTATTAATCTGTAAAATTATTAATGCAAAAAGTCCACTTCAGATAAATCTGTTGTATCAGAATTCAAGACAGTACTCTGTTTATATGTAATATAAAAAAATATTTTAAAAATTGGACTTATATACATGTACATCAATGTGTGTAAAGGGGGATAAAATTTTAACCTTTCGCAGAACATGAATAATTTGCTGCTTCCGTCGGACTTGTGGGTCTTTTAGGGTAGTTAAAATTTTCAAGCTGTAATAGTGCCATAAAAAATCTGAAAAAATTCAAGTATACTTTCGAAGGCTTTAAGAATCTATTTATATCGTTATATATACTTGATTCTTGTTTGGGGTTTTTTTTATGAACCAGTAGTCTCCAAAAAATTTAAAACTGAAATATTGACCGGGTCTCTAAAGCTCCACTGGTTCTGCGAAGGGTTAAATATAAGTATCTTCTTAAATTTAACGGGATTTATAGATCGTGTAAGACTTGAGCAAGAAAGCAGCACTTATTAATAATTCTTGGAATTTGACACAAATATGACAAAAGTCATAACTTTCAAGTATTTATTAAATTGATCTTGATCAACGAAAATAATCATGTTTAAGTTTTCTCCTACAATTCAGCTATTCATTCAACTCTTTTGTGATTGTCTGACATACAATTTATTTTTATTTAAAGAAAAATATATTAAGTATAAGGTGTCCCAAAAATCTCTATGTTTTTCAAGTTTAATCCACAGGCTTCTATATGTTTTCACTTTATTATATTTGTTACATCTACAGACTTCTATACAATATCGCTGTATTTTTGGACAACGGTTAAATGAATTTCTATCCTACAATAAAGACAGCTGCTATACAAGTTAGCAGTCTTGAGTAATATATGTAGAAGTCTGTGATTAAACCCGATTTTAAATGGCTCTTACGTGAGCATATAAGCGTATATTACATGTTATTGTAATATTTGTTTGAAATTCAATCTATTTTATTATAAAAAGTATAGAGACTTTTTCAGGATATTTTGATGTTGATTATTTTTATTATTTATAAGTAAGTTAATTATTTCCAGTTGTGGAGATCTGAAGAAGATAAAAATACCTATACTGAGACGAAAATGGAACAGAAAGTATCTTCATTATTTTTACCTTCATATATCAAGAGCTATTCTCAAACAACGTTTGAAGTGACTACGTCTGACTATACATGGAAAATTGATCAATTTGGGCGTCTTGCTGTAATCGTAGATACATTAAATTCTCCACCATTTGGAGAAAACAACCAATACAAGATTGAAATAAGTATTTCACGTCAAGATTTGCTATGTGCAATACGAATTTCAATACGTACTGATACAGCATTTAGCGGTTCATGTACGACTACTATAATGCATCCGCCTGAAACAGTTTTATCATCAAGATCGATTTCGTGTCTTATATCGGATATGACATTGTTAATTGATGTCTCGGACCACTCGTACATTTCTACAGAGTCATTTATAATACATTGCAAAATTGAAAATTTTCATCAATTGGTAAATAATACTATACATATGAATTTACAACCATCTGCACCGGTATTTAAAGAGGTAAACTCTCATGAAGACTCAACTTTTGAATTCGAGTCTAAGAATGAGAAATCAATCAAATTTATAGTGGGAGAAGAAGAGTATATTATATCAAAAAAAATATTGTGCGACACCAACAGTAGTTACTTTAAGTATATCTGCCTTACACATAAGGAAAAAGAAAAAGACATGACAAATGAATTAGTAACGAATGATGAAGTAAAATCTTTTAAACAGGTTTTATTATATATTACAACTGACTCCATTGATCGGGGTGATTATGAGATGCTTAAAAAATTATTAACAGCAGCGGATAAATATGATGTCCAAACTTTAAAATTAACGTGTGAATATTATTTGTTACGCAGTCTTACGATTGAAAATGCCGCTGAACTTGTACAGCTTGCGCTTTCGTCTAATGCAAAATTTTTAGAAACGCATTCGGTAACTTTTATTAAATTTCACATAAAAGAAATTAGGGACACTAAAACATTTCAAAGTTTATCGCAAGAAGATTTAAATAAGATAATGGAATTGATTGAGAAAAGTAAAACACTTGAAATCAGTACTCAACTTTTTTCGTCACCACCTAAACCTAAGACAACGACACATCAGAAATCTAATTATAATTATCGTCTAATCTAATTATAATTATTAACATTTATATGTATAAGAATTTATATGCAAATAAGTATTAATATGGATTAAAAATGATTCGTTTTTTTTTGGTTTTGATGTACGAATGAAACTGTTATTAATTATACTCAACGTAGTTTAGTTAAAACGTTTTCAAGTTTACAAGTTAATCTAAAACGAAAGAAAATGGAAAATATAAGAATTTTTACAAACCTACGTTATCTATAAATGTTTTATTTATTTTTATCAGTACTATATCTTATTAAACTTTTTAATCGTTCTGTAGATCATTCTGTGTACTATAGTATCAGATTCTTTAACAGCTATCTTTTTCACCGAGCAAATTATTTGCCATGAATTTAAACTTGATTTTTGTTCTTTTATGTTTGTCGCAATTGTATGTTTTCGATGTTGTCATTAATTGGGGTTTAATAAAATGCGATTAAATTAAAACAATCATATCCGTAGATGGAAGAAAATGCTTCGCAAAAATTACAAATGAGTTAAATTTGATAACTCATTATTTCGAAATCTAGAGATCGGTTTAAAAATAAAAATGTTACAAATATGATCTTTTTGGTTAATTTAGCATCTCTTGTTAATCTAGAAGTTTTTGTGCTTAATTTGAAATGAAACTTTATATTGTTGCTTTGAAAGAAGGTAATTCGAAAGTAAAGGGTAATACAAAGTGTGAATTATGAAACCGGAACTTTATAACCAAGTAGAATAAATTTAATTATTTCTAAATAATAATAATAATATTGAAATGTAATGTCGGATCTGTCAGGTAAAGTGAGAATTCAATGTATTCTATTTAATGTATTCTGTTTAATCGTCTAACGTATATTCTATGTAATAAAGAAGTTCCTAATATATCTCTCATCGAACGCATTTGTTTATTCATTATTTTCCTAGCATATTTTAGCAATTAACAATTATTATTGCATAAATAAGGTAGTCGACTCATTAATTATTATAGTAGAATTTGACTGCGCGAAACTTCAATAAAATATTATAGTATTTTGAAGCTAATCTCATTGTGTGTGTCAGTGAAAATAGTCGTGAATTATAAAAGTTCTTTGTGTAAGTCTAGTTTAAGGTCCTTGTTGCATCTAAGTATCTTAAGTTATACCTAAAGTAAATCAATTATAAAGAATCACTAACAATAAGCTAATTTTTCTGCTAAACGTATAGTATAGATTATAAAGGGTGTATTTCTAAGTCTATTAATAATTGAAAATTTATAATTTACATTTACATATGCTACAGTTTTTCAGTACCGACTACCGTCAGTACATTTCAGAATACTCCTAACGAAAGAATTAAAAGGTTTTTAAACGCTATGTGACAATAAAAGAAAGCATCTTTGGCACAGAGATGCAAGGGCACCTATAGAAATTTTCAAGATAAATTCCGATCAGAATACTTTCGTTTTCCTTAGAAAATCTTAGAAATCTAGGAAATAATTAAACCATTCCGATCGGAATTTATTCCGAAAAGTTCCATGATACGTGCCGAGATCTCGTGGCGCCCGCGATCTATCCGTGACATAGATGGAGGGGACAAACACCCTAAGAAAGAACCACGATACATACATGTAACACATACGTATGTGGCTCCTTAGGTCCGTGCCCCCTCCATGTACTTTACGGATTAGTCGGGGCCCGGGGCGCCTGGTGCTCGAATCTATTTCATTTTTGCAGTGGCTACGTTCATAATTATTTGTTCATTCGCATTCGTTTCTCGCATCATCTCGACGTAAGACGGAAGACGTTGTATTTGCGGTACCTTGGATACTTGATTTAACAAAGGAGGAAATAAAGGAAATCGATTGCCACATCCGTACACGGATTAGTCTAATAACTGCTTTATCTGGACGGTGTTGGAAAATTATATAGAAGCATGTCGTTAGAGAAATTTAGTATGTTAAGTTTAACTGATCAAGATTCAGCGGAAAAGCAAATACGTAAAATGGAAGAGAAGCAAGTAACTTCTCAACAGTTCTTTTCTCAACTTCGTTGACTACATGTTTTAAGGACGTTATTAGAAAAGACATAAGACATTATATAACGAATCAATTTTGACATTTTCCCAACGAAAATAGCTGCGTTTAAGTCTTCTCCTCCTATTTGTCAATTCACATTTAACTCTTTTATTCCGATTGTATGTCATAATAAAAAAAATATATAAGGTGTTTTATAAATCTCTATGTATTAGTTAAATTCGATTTCAAATGGCTCTTATCTATACATAATTTATAAGCCTTATTACATGTTAGAATATTCGTTTAAAATTTAATCCATTTTATAAACGTGTGGGTCGTTAGCGTCCTTGGCATTTTGATTATGTGATATTTTTCAGAGGTTCAACGATTAAATTAACAATTGCAAAATCAATTTTATAATATTATTATTATTTAAACTTATAGTTAAAATTTCAAGGAACGCCTATGAATTTTTTCAGAATTTTTGGTAAAGTTTTAGGTTGTTTAATATATCGCCGCATACGCAAACGTTTTCATATACCGTCAGTGGGGACCGAATAAGAGTGTACGGTTGCAGGGTTAAAAAGCAAGAAACTTGAGGACATTTTGATGTTCGTCTTTTTCATTATTCATAAGTAAATTAATTATTTTCAGATTTCTGATAAAGAAGTTGAGAATATCTCTACCGATGATCGAGGATACACCGAAAAAGGAGCAGACAGTATCTCCACCATTTTTATCTTCGTATACCAAGAGCTATTGTCAAACACATATTGAATCGACTATACTTGAACATACATGGAAAATTGATCAATTTATACATTTTTCTAAGATCAAAAATATGATAACGTTTCCGTCGTTTTTAGAAATAGGTCAATGCGAGGTTCTAATAAGTATTTTACGTCAAGATAATTCGCAGATAAATGCAATAAAATGTTATATATACTTATTACTAATAATTCATTTAGTGGTTCATGTACCACTACTATAATGTATGCGCCGAGACAATATTCTGATGAGTTGTTGTCATCAAACTTTATTTCAGGTCATATATCCAATATGACATTGTTAATTGAGTTCTCAAAGAGGTTTTCGTTTAATCGAACAGATGCGCTTATAGTACATTGCAAGTTCGAAATTTTTCATAATCTGATAAATAAAACCATACGTGTGAATTTACTGCCTTCGACAGAAGTTTCAAAAGACGTGATATGTTCTGAAGATTCGACTTTTGATGAGTTTTGGTCTAGAGATGAGAACTCAATCAAATTTATAGTAGGAAAGGAACAATATGTTCTATCAAGAAAATTGTTGTGTGACTCCGACAGTAGTTACTTTAAGTATATCTGCAAACATAAGGGAAAAGTAAAAGATATGACGAATGAATTAGTAACGGATAATGAGATACAAACTTTTAAGCAGATTTTAATATACATTTTAACTGGCTCAATAGAACAATGTGATTATAATATGTTTAAAGATATATTAATAGCAGCTCATACGTATGATGTACCAACTTTAAAATTAATGTGCGAACATTATTTGCTACACGATATTAAAATTGAAAATGCTGTGGAACTTCTACTGTTTGCGTTGTTGTTGAATGCAAAATTTTTGGAAACACATTCGGCGACTTTTATTAAATTTTACATAAAAAAAAATATGGACACTAAAACATTTAAAAGTCTATCGCGAGAAGATTCAAATAAGATAATGGAATTGATTAAGAAAAGTAAATTTGAAGTCAGCACACATAAATTTTTATCACCAATTACGACAGATGGGATATTTACATTGGCTAATAACCCAGATAATAGAGTGACATCAACGACGTTTTAATTCCGTCTTAATGACGTCTTTAACGATCGTCTTTACACGTCATCTTGCTACCTGGGGATTGATTCATATATGATTGCAGTCTTAAGTAACTAGATTTAATTGTGCCGTACGGTTGTTGCGATGGATTTCTGACGAACCGCATTGTGAAATCGCGAAGACACGTGAATCCCTTCAACCCGAGGACGATCCAATGTGATGTATCGTTGGCACGATATGATTCATTGTACTTATACAGAAGGAGGAACCGAAACGTTCGTAGATGGAAACGCCGGTGGACAATTTGTGTTGGACGCAAAATCGGATGGAAATCGAAATTTACTCGAAAAACATATTTTTCTTCCTCCGCATCAACATAGATATATTTTATTTATTGTGGTAGGATAGGTTGCTCCTTCTTACAAACGAATTATTTGAAATTGATCACAAGACGCTTCGACGAGGAAAATTCAAAATTTTTTTTCGAGCTCGCCATTCTCGTACAGTTTCTTCACGTCGGTACCGCCTCCTAAGCACTCTCCGTTGAGGAATACTCTGGGCACTGTCCTGGCGCCAGTTATTTCGCCCAACACGTCTTGTATCTCCTGCGCGTCTTCCCTGTCGTCCAACTCTATCGCCGTGTACGTCTTCTTCAATGAATCAAATACCTGCACATAAAATTCGATTAAATAGATTGAAATAAATAAATAAGAAGTTATTATCCCGATAAATAAACTAACGATAATTTATATTGATATTGATAGTAATTAGTATTAGATGGTAATTTAGATAGTAAATTATTATTATATCTAAATTTTTATATAACTGCATTGTGGAAGACGCGTCATGATTCTTTTAAAAATTCTAGATTGGCCGCGTAAAACGGACACGGATTTTAATATCGTAATATTTTAATAGAATCATGAAAAAACTTTGATATAAAATGGCTGAGACATCAGATTGAAAATTATGAAGAAAATAAGAATCGGTTAATTCTGAAAGACACACGGATGTTAAGAACATCAGCCCATGTGCGTCGAACAACTGACAAATTAAATTATTGACGTCATCGTTTCTCTATTGTTTGTTTTCAGGAGATGAATCCACTGGGTGAGACTATCGAGATCCAGCCGTTGTGAAGCCGAGCATAAGTACCTTCTTGGCCATTGTGCAGTAAGGACAGTACGTCTTGGAGAATATGACGATCGAGTCCTTCGCGATCAGCTCGTTGACGAGGTCTCGTGTCGACGGCATGATGGGCCTTTTTGTACTGGAAACTGAACCCATTCTATTGAGCTAAAGGGATCATTTCACTCGATTATGCCTCGCACGTGTTCGCGTTATAACGTACGCAGTTCAATTATGTAAGATTCGAATCGCGTCCGATGTCCGGAAACTAACAAAGGAGAGCTTGCGTTCTGCAAGCTTCAAGTAGTAATATAAGTAACTCTTTCTACAAAATTAAATTTTATTATTGGATATCGGACGTGGCTTGAATCGATCGGTCACTCTTTCGACAATTATGTGTTACACAAATTCATGCAGCATCCAATATCTTATGTTAGCAATGTCCAAATAAATATTAATTACTAGACTACGGGAAAGAGTAAGGAGGGGCTACTTGAGTCAGATAAAGAAAACATTGGATAAAAAAATGTTCAAAATAGAGTTTTTTTAATTATCAGGATAGGGAGGGGCTTATTATATAGTCATGGGGCATTTTGTCTTGAAAATCTTTTATCCGATTTTGTCTTCAACTGACTCAAATAACCCCTTTTTACTCTAATTAGATCTTAAATCGTTTCTTTAATCATTCCTTTCTATTAATTGAAGCAAAATGTAATTATATTCTAATCACTCAATCTTGTAAGTCTGTATTTACATCATTAACACCCGACACACGTGACACGTGACGATTTGACAAACGTCATAACCTTCAAACCGACCATATCGTCTAAATTATTTATTCGAAAGAGCGACAATTTCGACTTGCCACCTAATTATTCTACACAATTGATTTTATTGCAGCATTTCGCCGATTTTGATGCAGTTGTACAATCAAGGACATCGTCATTTATGGACAATTATGTCTTTTTCAAGTCGACTGCTTTGGTCAGTGTAAAAAAAAAAAACCAGCAGTAATCATCCATGAGAAACAACAGCGAACGTTCAACGTAAGCAAAAGTAACAACACGCGCGCGAGGCACACAAGGACAAAAAAAGAATCGATAATAATTTATATTGTTTGTGTGGAACGCAGGTGCAGGCCGCAGGGTTAACAGTATGTGACAAACGTCAGGAGATCAAGGACCTCGTTCGTTCGAATTCGCCCTTACCTTCAGCTGTGACTAACGCTGCTTTAAGAATATAAATAATGCTGTGTCACTGCAGGAATTGGCTGCCTAGTTAGGAGGATCGGTGAAGAAACGAACGCGCAAATCCGTCCACTCCAGAGATAAGACGCGACTGCTGCACTTGCAGCTGACCGACAGGTTTTACGTTTTACTCCGGTTAGCATTAAGTCTCGTGCACACGAGGCGTCAATAAGCGAGGTCGCGAATAAGGAAACCCGACAATGTACAGTTTGGGAGAATGAGGGCGACCGTGACTGAACTCTGATGATTAACTTGTATCAATGCAGATTAACTTTAATTTCGGTTTAACTTACTTTTTGTCCTCTTCTCATTTTTAGAACTAAGAAAGGATAAAAATAAGTTCAACCGAGATTAAAGTTAATCTACGTTGGTAAAAATAAAACCGAAATTCTTAGTTAGTTATTTTTAATTTAATTTTTTTCGTCACAAAGAATGAAAATTAATATTTCTATCCACATTAACAAAATGGTACAAGTTTTATTTGATAAATTAGTCATCCGTTAAATTAATTAGAGTTTGGTGTTTATCACTCTAAAAGTATTTGAGATAAGACAAGAATTCCTGAAATTTTCGGAATTTGGTTTCACTCTAAAAGTATTTGAGATAAGACAAGAATTCCTGAAATTTTCGGAATTTCAGTCCAGGCGCTTTTCGCGGTCCATAAACTTCTAAAATTTTAGGAAGTCTCGCGAAAATTTAGCCGAGTTTGCTGGCAGAAAGGCGATCGCAATCCTACGTTACGGGCCTGCAATCTGCCAATATGTACAGATGACGTCACATTCTCAACATTGGCACGTGTATCGACTAATCGAACGTCGGCGCTAACTGCGAGCAGAGAGAAGCCTGAGAGAGGCCACGGGCGCGATTTCGCTGTAACTTTATTTTGAAGCGCCTCTATGTCCACAAAATGTGGACATTGAACTACGTGGCCAATGTCTATAAATATGTAGGTAATGTCCACGATTTTGTGGTGCTCTTCCGTGCTACATCTACGACCTCGTAATAATTACCACGAGGTGCTTACCAGCAGTTCTCTCTGTCCGTATCAACCCGTACTAGCGGCGCGACCGTTGAACTCGAAAGCTCCGTACCTCGAAGATCGGCGCGTTTTCGACGTTGTTTCTGGCGATGAGCGGACTTGTCACTTGTTTCCGTCAACGCTCGGAGTAGTGTTACCTGCGTGAGTGACTCAGTTATCATTCTTCCGAGGAATCTCGCACCGGTAGGAAGTGTTTGTGCTCCGCGCGCGCTCGTCACCGACGTCACCGTGCTTCGTGCTGTTTTCGGAACGCGCTCGTTTCGGTGATTGGCATTCCTGCTTCCTCGTTTCGCGGGCCGCGGGAATACGCGCTACGCGATCGAGTACCGCGCGCCGTGTGCCGTGTGTGTAAAACAATTTACGAGTGTATGAGGTGTTTATCGGAATGAACGTGTCGCGCGACGCGCTCACTCGAGACGTCGAGGCGGAGGTATGTATGAACGACTTGCTTTGCAGTTTCGCGCTGTGATATTCGCGAGTGATAGTCGCTCCTCCCGCCATGTCTGGATTCGCGAAGAACGCTGACGTGCCGGATGTGTCGTGTGATTTAGCTCCGATTCTCTCCGTAGGGAAAAAGGGCTGAGTGATATTGATCGTGTCAAGTGATTCCGGTGATTCGATCGGTGATAACGGAACGCCGCGATACATCGCCCGTTCGTGAATGCTTCATAATCTCGATTTACGAGTTTGGTAACGTACTGTGCGTGCGATATTTAATTTCAACAGCGTATCTCTGATTGACGAAGTGCGTGTCTTTATTAACCGTCCGCTCGACTTGCGTAGTATCGCGCCAAGTTGCCGACACCTTGGAAAATTTTCGTGTCGCATTAACGTAACGCGCGGTGATGAACGCGGAACGAATCGGAGCAATCGGCGTCGCGACTCCTTCAAATTTGCACGAAAAATTCATGTTACCCGCTTTTATATTACAGAGAAAAGTACTTTTCCTTCCCACGGGTACGACCTTGGCGAGGTGGGAAGGCTCCAGTACCCAGTACGAGGATTTTACCCAAGCAAAACTCTTGTTCTGCTTGGATAAAAATTCAAAGACGGGGAAGCTAACGTACCCTCGTCCGCCGATTTAATTGAATGAACGAACCGCAGCCGGTTCGTCGCGTTTGCTTCGGGAGTGCCGTTCAAGTAATCGGACTAAAGGACTTTTCTAAACGGGAGTGCCGTACAGTATCGCGCGAGAAAGACTTTTAACAGAACATAGTCCGCGCGCGCGTGTAGTTTATCATCCGCGAGTGTTTCTCGCGAGTGTCCTGTGCGGTGAGACGATGAAGCCTAAGTATCCCCTGAGAGGAGGAGGAGGCCTGGGAGAGGCATCGGGCACCGGCGAAGCAACCTTGGGGTGAGTATCATCTCTTTATATCTGCGTAAAATTAAAATAGTTCTTTTTTATTTATTCGAATTGTTTTATCTCGATAAATTAAAAATAATTAGAGAAAAAGATTATCTAAAATTTTACTCTTATAAAGATCGTTTTCGGTGAACACAGATACGTGTGTTGCTAAATATTTTATTGAAAAACAAATTAGTTGCGCGTAAAAATTATATTTTAAAAAATGTTGATTATTTTGAACGCTTCTTTAATTTGAATCTTATATTTGTATGTTACAGTATCATCGTAGCTACGTGGCTGAACAACTCCGCCCGTTATTGCACATCGGCGTGGTGAGTCAGAATTTTTTTTATTGAAATAACAAATCTACGATTAGTCAGATATAGAGCCATTGTATCTCGGAACATATCGACGCTTATATATATAAATTAATTAAGTCAGGGCTTTAGGAAGTCGCGTCCGCGTCGCGTATACGTCTTCCCCGGGAACGCCGCCGCGGTGCCGGGTGGAAGATCCATCATGCCACGCGCCACGTTAAATCTGCACATACACATATATACGTACGGACATGCGATTTAATGCAACACTTCGACATTTTAGAACACTCTGAGCATATTAACTTCCGCAAATTTGGAGATATCTATCTAATTTTAATTTTATTATATTTTTCAGTCTTTTCTACTCCTATTTCATATATAATTCTTTTAAATTCGGTTGATTAGACTTAGCTTTATATGCGATCAAAATTATGGCTCTTTGATCGCGTATAAAGCTGGGTCTAATCAACCAAATCTTAAAAAATTATATATGAAATAGGGGTAGAAAAGACTGAGAAATATAATAAAGTTAGAAATAGATCGATATGTTCAAATTTGCGGAAGTTACAGTAAACACGGACATCAAATCTGCACATACACATATATACGTACGGACATGCGATTTTAATGCAATACTTCGACATTTTAGAACACTCTGAGCATATTGACTTCCGCAAATTTGGAGATATCTATATAATTTTAATTTTATTATATTTTTCAGTCTTTTCTACTCCTATTTCATATATAATTCTTTTAAATTCGGTTGATTAGACTTAGCTTTATATGCGATCAAAATTATGGATCTTTGATCGCGTATAAAGCTGGGTCTAATCAACCAAATCTTAAAAAATTATATATGAAATAGGGGTAGAAAAGACTGAGAAATATAATAAAGTTAGAAATAGATCGATATGTTCAAATTTGCGGAAGTTACAGTAAACACGGACATCAAATCTGCACATACACATATATACGTACGGACATGCGATTTTAATGCAATACTTCGACATTTTAGAACACTCTGAGCATATTAACTTTCGCAAATTTGGAGATATCTATCTAATTTTAATTTTATTACATTTTTCAGTCTTTTCTACTCCTATTTCATATATAATTCTTTTAAATTCGGGAATTTTCGAAATAAGATGAGGAATGAAAATATGCAATAAAAATCAGATTTTACGCTAAGAGTTATCTTCGCCGTTCTTAGAGATATTTTAAATCCGCAAACGGGTGCTGTTTCGGAATCGTTTGCACGTCTTTGTATGGCCGCTAGTTTCCTTTGTAGTTTTAAAGGGGTAATTGTACGGGAATTTCAAAATAAGATGAGTCGCATGGAAATATGCAATAAAAATCAGATTTTACGGTAAGAGTTATCTCCGCCGTTCTTAGTCGCCGCTCAGAGTATTCTAAAATGTCGAAATATTGCATTAAAATCGCATGTCCGTTCGTATATATGTGTATGTGCAGATTTGATGTCCGTGTTTGCTCTAACTTTGCATATAAAGCTAAGTCTAATCAACCGAATTTAAAATAATTATATATGAATTATATTTTTCAGTCTTTTCTACCCCTATTTCATATATAATTCTTTTAAATTTGGTTGATTAGACTTAGCTTTATATGCAATCAAAATTATGGATCTTTGATCGCGTATAAAGCTGGGTCTAATCAACCAAATCTTAAAAAATTATATATGAAATATGGGTAGAAAAGACTGAGAATATAATAAAGTTAGAAATAGATCGATATCTTCAAATTTGCGGAAGTTACAGTAAACACGGACATCAAATCTGCACATACACATATATACGTACGGACATGCGATTTTAATGCAATACTTCGACATTTTAGAACACTCTGAGCATATTAACTTTCGCAAATTTGGAGATATCTATCTAATTTTAATTTTATTATATTTTTCAGTCTTTTCTACTCCTATTTCATATATAATTCTTTTAAATTCGGTTGATTAGACTTAGCTTTATATGCGATCAAAATTATGGCTCTTTGATCGCGTATAAAGCTGGGTCTAATCAACCAAATCTTAAAAAATTATATATGAAATAGGGGTAGAAAAGACTGAGAAATATAATAAAGTTAGAAATAGATCGATATGTTCAAATTTGCGGAAGTTACAGTAAACACGGACATCAAATCTGCACATACACATATATACGTACGGACATGCGATTTTAATGCAATACTTCGACATTTTAGAACACTCTGAGCATATTAACTTCGCAAATTTGGAGATATCTATCTAATTTTAATTTTATTATATTTTTCAGTCTTTTCTACTCCCATTTCATATATAATTCTTTTAAATTCGGTTGATTAGACTTAGCTTTATATGCGATCAAAATTATGGCTTTTTGATCGCGTATAAAGCTGGGTCTAATCAACCAAATCTTAAAAAATTATATATGAAATAGGGGTAGAAAAGACTGAGAAATATAATAAAGTTAGAAATAGATCGATATGTTCAAATTTGCGGAAGTTACAGTAAACACGGACATCAAATCTGCACATACACATATATACGTACGGACATGCGATTTTAATGCAATACTTCGACATTTTAGAACACTCTGAGCATATTGACTTCCGCAAATTTGGAGATATCTATCTAATTTTAATTTTATTACATTTTTCAGTCTTTTCTACTCCTATTTCATATATAATTCTTTTAAATTCGGGAATTTTCGAAATAAGATGAGGAATGAAAATATGCAATAAAAATCAGATTTTACGCTAAGAGTTATCTTCGCCGTTCTTAGAGATATTTTAAATCCGCAAACGGGTGCTGTTTCGGAATCGTTTGCACGTCTTTGTATGGCCGCTAGTTTCCTTTGTAGTTTTAAAGGGGTAATTGTACGGGAATTTCAAAATAAGATGAGTCGCATGGAAATATGCAATAAAAATCAGATTTTACGGTAAGAGTTATCTTCGCCGTTCTTAGTCGCCGCTCAGAGTATTCTAAAATGTCGAAATATTGCATTAAAATCGCATGTCCGTTCGTATATATGTGTATGTGCAGATTTGATGTCCGTGTTTGCTCTAACTTTGCATATAAAGCTAAGTCTAATCAACCGAATTTAAAATAATTATATATGAATTATATTTTTCAGTCTTTTCTACCCCTATTTCATATATAATTCTTTTAAATTTGGTTGATTAGACTTAGCTTTATATGCAATCAAAATTATGGATCTTTGATCGCGTATAAAGCTGGGTCTAATCAACCAAATCTTAAAAAATTATATATGAAATATGGGTAGAAAAGACTGAGAAATATAATAAAGTTAGAAATAGATCGATATCTTCAAATTTGCGGAAGTTACAGTAAACACGGACATCAAATCTGCACATACACATATATACGTACGGACATGCGATTTTAATGCAATACTTCGACATTTTAGAACACTCTGAGCATATTAACTTTCGCAAATTGGAGATATCTATCTAATTTTAATTTTATTATATTTTTCAGTCTTTTCTACTCCTATTTCATATATAATTCTTTTAAATTCGGTTGATTAGACTTAGCTTTATATGCGATCAAAATTATGGCTCTTTGATCGCGTATAAAGCTGGGTCTAATCAACCAAATCTTAAAAAATTATATATGAAATAGGGGTAGAAAAGACTGAGAAATATAATAAAGTTAGAAATAGATCGATATGTTCAAATTTGCGGAAGTTACAGTAAACACGGACATCAAATCTGCACATACACATATATACGTACGGACATGCGATTTTAATGCAATACTTCGACATTTTAGAACACTCTGAGCATATTAACTTTCGCAAATTTGGAGATATCTATCTAATTTTAATTTTATTATATTTTTCAGTCTTTTCTACTCCTATTTCATATATAATTCTTTTAAATTCGGTTGATTAGACTTAACTTTATATGCGATCAAAATTATGGATCTTTGATCGCGTATAAAGCTGGGTCTAATCAACCAAATCTTAAAAAATTAATATATATGAAATAGGGGTAGAAAAGACTGAGCATATTGACTTCCGCAAATTTGGAGATATCTATCTAATTTTAATTTTATTACATTTTTCAGTCTTTTCTACTCCTATTTCATATATAATTCTTTTAAATTCGGGAATTTTCGAAATAAGATGAGGAATGAAAATATGCAATAAAAATCAGATTTTACGCTAAGAGTTATCTTCGCCGTTCTTAGAGATATTTTAAATCCGCAAACAGGTGCTGTTTCGGAATCGTTTGCACGTCTTTGCATGGCCGCTAGTTTCCTTTGTAGTTTTAAAGGGGTGATTGTACGGGAATTTCAAAATAAGATGAGTCGCATGGAAATATGCAATAAAAATCAGATTTTACGGTAAGAGTTATCTCCGCCGTTCTTAGAGATATTTTAAATCCGCAAACGGGTGCTGTTTCGGAATCGTTTGTACGTCTTTGTATGGCCGCTAGTTTCCTTTGTAGTTTTAAAGGGGTAATTGTACGGGAATTTCAAAATAAGATGAGTCGCATGGAAATATGCAATAAAAATCAGATTTTACGGTAAGAGTTATCTTCGCCGTTCTTAGTCGCCGCTCAGAGTATTCTAAAATGTCGAAATATTGCATTAAAATCGCATGTCCGTTCGTATATATGTGTATGTGCAGATTTGATGTCCGTGTTTGCTCTAACTTTGCATATAAAGCTAAGTCTAATCAACCGAATTTAAAATAATTATATATGAATTATATTTTTCAGTCTTTTCTACCCCTATTTCATATATAATTCTTTTAAATTTGGTTGATTAGACTTAGCTTTATATGCAATCAAAATTATGGATCTTTGATCGCGTATAAAGCTGGGTCTAATCAACCAAATCTTAAAAAATTATATATGAAATATGGGTAGAAAAGACTGAGAAATATAATAAAGTTAGAAATAGATCGATATCTTCAAATTTGCGGAAGTTACAGTAAACACGGACATCAAATCTGCACATACACATATATACGTACGGACATGCGATTTTAATGCAATACTTCGACATTTTAGAACACTCTGAGCATATTAACTTTCGCAAATTTGGAGATATCTATCTAATTTTAATTTTATTACATTTTTCAGTCTTTTCTACTCCTATTTCATATATAATTCTTTTAAATTCGGGAATTTTCGAAATAAGATGAGGAATGAAAATATGCAATAAAAATCAGATTTTACGCTAAGAGTTATCTTCGCCGTTCTTAGAGATATTTTAAATCCGCAAACGGGTGCTGTTTCGGAATCGTTTGCACGTCTTTGTATGGCCGCTAGTTTCCTTTGTAGTTTTAAAGGGGTAATTGTACGGGAATTTCAAAATAAGATGAGTCGCATGGAAATATGCAATAAAAATCAGATTTTACGGAAAGAGTTATCTTCGCCGTTCTTAGTCGCCGCTCAGAGTATTCTAAAATGTCGAAATATTGCATTAAAATCGCATGTCCGTTCGTATATATGTGTATGTGCAGATTTGATGTCCGTGTTTGCTCTAACTTTGCATATAAAGCTAAGTCTAATCAACCGAATTTAAAATAATTATATATGAATTATATTTTTCAGTCTTTTCTACTCCTATTTCATATATAATTCTTTTAAATTCGGTTGATTAGACTTAGCTTTATATGCGATCAAAATTATGGCTCTTTGATCGCGTATAAAGCTGGGTCTAATCAACCAAATCTTAAAAAATTATATATGAAATAGGGGTAGAAAAGACTGAGAAATATAATAAAGTTAGAAATAGATCGATATGTTCAAATTTGCGGAAGTTACAGTAAACACGGACATCAAATCTGCACATACACATATATACGTACGGACATGCGATTTTAATGCAATACTTCGACATTTTAGAACACTCTGAGCATATTAACTTTCGCAAATTTGGAGATATCTATCTAATTTTAATTTTATTATATTTTTCAGTCTTTTCTACTCCTATTTCATATATAATTCTTTTAAATTCGGTTGATTAGACTTAGCTTTATATGCGATCAAAATTATGGCTCTTTGATCGCGTATAAAGCTGGGTCTAATCAACCAAATCTTAAAAAATTATATATGAAATAGGGGTAGAAAAGACTGAGAAATATAATAAAGTTAGAAATAGATCGATATGTTCAAATTTGCGGAAGTTACAGTAAACACGGACATCAAATCTGCACATACACATATATACGTACGGACATGCGATTTTAATGCAATACTTCGACATTTTAGAACACTCTGAGCATATTGACTTCCGCAAATTTGGAGATATCTATCTAATTTTAATTTTATTACATTTTTCAGTCTTTTCTACTCCTATTTCATATATAATTCTTTTAAATTCGGGAATTTTCGAAATAAGATGAGGAATGAAAATATGCAATAAAAATCAGATTTTACGCTAAGAGTTATCTTCGCCGTTCTTAGAGATATTTTAAATCCGCAAACGGGTGCTGTTTCGGAATCGTTTGTACGTCTTTGTATGGCCGCTAGTTTCCTTTGTAGTTTTAAAGGGGTGATTGTACGGGAATTTCAAAATAAGATGAGTCGCATGGAAATATGCAATAAAAATCAGATTTTACGGTAAGAGTTATCTTCGCCGTTCTTAGTCGCCGCTCAGAGTATTCTAAAATGTCGAAATATTGCATTAAAATCGCATGTCCGTTCGTATATATGTGTATGTGCAGATTTGATGTCCGTGTTTGCTCTAACTTTGCATATAAAGCTAAGTCTAATCAACCGAATTTAAAATAATTATATATGAATTATATTTTTCAGTCTTTTCTACCCCTATTTCATATATAATTCTTTTAAATTTGGTTGATTAGACTTAGCTTTATATGCAATCAAAATTATGGATCTTTGATCGCGTATAAAGCTGGGTCTAATCAACCAAATCTTAAAAAATTATATATGAAATATGGGTAGAAAAGACTGAGAAATATAATAAAGTTAGAAATAGATCGATATCTTCAAATTTGCGGAAGTTACAGTAAACACGGACATCAAATCTGCACATACACATATATACGTACGGACATGCGATTTTAATGCAATACTTCGACATTTTAGAACACTCTGAGCATATTAACTTTCGCAAATTTGGAGATATCTATCTAATTTTAATTTTATTATATTTTTCAGTCTTTTCTACTCCTATTTCATATATAATTCTTTTAAATTCGGTTGATTAGACTTAGCTTTATATGCGATCAAAATTATGGCTCTTTGATCGCGTATAAAGCTGGGTCTAATCAACCAAATCTTAAAAAATTATATATGAAATAGGGGTAGAAAAGACTGAGAAATATAATAAAGTTAGAAATAGATCGATATCTTCAAATTTGCGGAAGTTACAGTAAACACGGACATCAAATCTGCACATACACATATATACGTACGGACATGCGATTTTAATGCAATACTTCGACATTTTAGAACACTCTGAGCATATTAACTTTCGCAAATTTGGAGATATCTATCTAATTTTAATTTTATTATATTTTTCAGTCTTTTCTACTCCTATTTCATATATAATTCTTTTAAATTCGGTTGATTAGACTTAGCTTTATATGCGATCAAAATTATGGCTCTTTGATCGCGTATAAAGCTGGGTCTAATCAACCAAATCTTAAAAAATTATATATGAAATAGGGGTAGAAAAGACTGAGAAATATAATAAAGTTAGAAATAGATCGATATGTTCAAATTTGCGGAAGTTACAGTAAACACGGACATCAAATCTGCACATACACATATATACGTACGGACATGCGATTTTAATGCAATACTTCGACATTTTAGAACACTCTGAGCATATTGACTTCCGCAAATTTGGAGATATCTATCTAATTTTAATTTTATTACATTTTTCAGTCTTTTCTACTCCTATTTCATATATAATTCTTTTAAATTCGGGAATTTTCGAAATAAGATGAGGAATGAAAATATGCAATAAAAATCAGATTTTACGCTAAGAGTTATCTTCGCCGTTCTTAGAGATATTTTAAATCCGCAAACGGGTGCTGTTTCGGAATCGTTTGCACGTCTTTGTATGGCCGCTAGTTTCCTTTGTAGTTTTAAAGGGGTGATTGTACGGGAATTTCAAAATAAGATGAGTCGCATGGAAATATGCAATAAAAATCAGATTTTACGGTAAGAGTTATCTCCGCCGTTCTTAGAGATATTTTAAATCCGCAAACGGGTGCTGTTTCGGAATCGTTTGTACGTCTTTGTATGGCCGCTAGTTTCCTTTGTAGTTTTAAAGGGGTGATTGTACGGGAATTTCAAAATAAGATGAGTCGCATGGAAATATGCAATAAAAATCAGATTTTACGGTAAGAGTTATCTTCGCCGTTCTTAGTCGCCGCTCAGAGTATTCTAAAATGTCGAAATATTGCATTAAAATCGCATGTCCGTTCGTATATATGTGTATGTGCAGATTTGATGTCCGTGTTTGCTCTAACTTTGCATATAAAGCTAAGTCTAATCAACCGAATTTAAAATAATTATATATGAATTATATTTTTCAGTCTTTTCTACCCCTATTTCATATATAATTCTTTTAAATTTGGTTGATTAGACTTAGCTTTATATGCAATCAAAATTATGGATCTTTGATCGCGTATAAAGCTGGGTCTAATCAACCAAATCTTAAAAAATTATATATGAAATAGGGGTAGAAAAGACTGAGAAATATAATAAAGTTAGAAATAGATCGATATGTTCAAATTTGCGGAAGTTACAGTAAACACGGACATCAAATCTGCACATACACATATATACGTACGGACATGCGATTTTAATGCAATACTTCGACATTTTAGAACACTCTGAGCATATTAACTTCCGCAAATTTGGAGATATCTATCTAATTTTAATTTTATTATATTTTTCAGTTTTTTCTACTCCTATTTCATATATAATTCTTTTAAATTCGGTTGATTAGACTTAACTTTATATGCGATCAAAATTATGGCTCTTTGATCGCGTATAAAGCTGGGTCTAATCAACCAAATCTTAAAAAATTATATATGAAATAGGGGTAGAAAAGACTGAGAAATATAATAAAGTTAGAAATAGATCGATATGTTCAAATTTGCGGAAGTTACAGTAAACACGGACATCAAATCTGCACATACACATATATACGTACGGACATGCGATTTTAATGCAATACTTCGACATTTTAGAACACTCTGAGCATATTAACTTCCGCAAATTTGGAGATATCTATCTAATTTTAATTTTATTATATTTTTCAGTCTTTTCTACTCCTATTTCATATATAATTATTTTAAATTCGGTTGATTAGACTTAGCTTTATATGCGATCAAAATTATGGCTCTTTGGCGCTCCTTTGCCTCGCGAGATGTTTCCCTTGCCTCGCGAAACACTCCTGTACCTCGCGAGGTGCTCCGCTACTTAGCTTTTTATGCGATCAAAATCTATACAATATATAAATTGCATCTATGCATACAAGACAATATTTTAAAAAATTTGACTTACACCACTATGGCTTTTACCCCTCCATATGTAACATTATTTATAAGGAAATTATATTGTAATAAGGAATTATAAGGAAACGTGTAATAAATTTGAAATTGTATGATACTAATGCCAGATATATTATACGAAATTAACAGAAGACGATTAAGATCATAACGGTGTTTATTCTTTATCTATAGAATTTCACATTTTAAAAATTATCGTTAATTATTATAAATTTTACATAAATGTGAAGGTTTGAATCAACGCTCAAATAATAGCTTCTTGCTTGCAAAATTTGATATTTATCTGAAAATTAAAATTATAAAATTACGATTATATTTTTCAAAATTATGAGATACAAAATTCGTAATAATTTTGAAGAATGTAATCTTAATTTTGTAATTTTAATTATCGTAATTCGTTATTAATTTGAATACGCAAGATGGAAGCGCGGCCGCCGCGGCCAGAATATCCCCTCCAGCTGGCTAGTTCGAACCATTAGCACGGACGCAAACCATGTGCGGTTACCGAGCGATACGACGTAGTTGAGTTGCACTTTCTCAGGCGGCGCGTCGGAAAATGCAACACAGCAACACACGAAAAAGGCCGGGATGGCCTCTCTCAGGTTTCTCTCTGCTGCGAGTCTCGTGGATCGACGGCGGTTGACGGTAAGTCGATGGTTATCGTGTTGGAAGTCAGCGGTATTGGGCAGTGGTGGGAAGTGGCTGTTCGACGTGACGGATCTTCGTGAAACGTCCGGTGATCGAATTTCATCCGGCTGTGCTGTACGATCTTTCGGAATTCTGCTATGGCGTAACGGTGAAAACGCGCGAGGATGAGCAGAATCGTGAGGCCCGCGGGCCCCTGTAGGGGTGGCCTGTACGTCGTCGAGGGCGAGGTGTGCCTCCTGGTGACGGCGATGCGGCGAGGTGCCCGATGGTCGTCACACTCTCACCAGGTTAGTGGATCTTTTTTTCATCACCTGTACGAACTGTTCTCGCGAATAAGACGATTATCGTCAGCGTTTTGGGCACGTACATCTGTTATTGTTCCTAATCAAACAGGTTGTAGAAATTGTTTGGTAGAGGCGCTCCAAATTTGACAATGAAGCAGAGACAATTCGCAAAAGATCTTAAAGATTTGTTCGCTAATTTTGTAATTTAATTTTCAGGACGACGACCAGGATGCTCTCATGAAGGGCTTGGGTACCTTGAAGGAGGTGTTAAATGAGCACCGAGATCTATCCCAATTGGAACCCGCAGTCTTTCTCACTCCCTTTCTGGAAATCATTAGATCTGAAGAAACTACAGGACCTGTGACTAGTCTAGCGCTATCTGCCGTTAATAAGATAATTTCTTATGGTCTCGTTGGTTAGCCTCGTTTATTGTGTCAACAAACATTCTTATTTTTTTTGTCCTGTAACGTAACATATGTTGCTTTTCAGATTCTAACCATCCTGCTGTAGCTATATGCGTAGAAGCCATAGCGGATGCTGTTACACACGCAAGGTTTGTGGGCGCTGATGCGTCTGGTGACGGGGTGGTCCTCATGAGAGTCTTGCAAGTTCTGAGAGCCCTCATGCTGTCGCCTGCTGGCGATCATCTCTCCAATGAAAGTGTATGCGAAATTATGCTGAGTTGCTTTAGGATATGTTTTGAAACGCGTCTTAGTGGTGAGTTATGGCGATCTCATGTTGCTGACAAGTTGCTGACAAGTTGCGAGTGTGTTGTAATAAAATATCTTTACAGAAATTCTTAGAAAAACGGCGGAGCATTGCCTGAGGGATATGGTTCAACATTTGTTCACCAGGCTACCTCAATTTGTCGAAGATACCAGAGTCTTGCCGAATATGAAAGTAAGTTTTGTAATATGCGATTTAAAGTATTTACATACGAGCAATAACGTTCTGTACATGAAGCAACATAATTTTTTTTTTACAGAAAATGAGGACAAACAGCATTGAAAATACTCGTAGCAAGAGTAGAAAACAAAAAAGTTATACGAAGCAAAAATCCAAATCTACTACGGAAGACGTTGACGAGAAGGAATCGAGTATTTCAAGTGCAGTTGACAAAATACGAGCCAATCACTTGGCCACTACACCTGTTTCACCGGTCGGCAATATAGTTGACATGCAGGGAACGTTGAATCATGCAAGTGTTGATAAAAACGAGGACGAGAAGAGTGACAGTAAACTTAATGTTAGCAAAGAGGATACTAAAGATGGAAAGGACTGTATCAAAGCGACAGATAATCAGGAGGCTGATAAGAAACAGGAGATTGATAAAGATGGAAGCAATGGAGACATTAAGAGCGAGATAAAAACGATCGAGGCGAATAGCACGCCAGAAAATATCGATGTGGAGAATAAAGTTGCAGCTTCAGTGGAAAGTAAAAGTGTGGAGAATAAAGTTGCAGCTTCAGCGGAAAGTAAAAGTGTGGAGGATAAAGTTGCAGCTTTAGCGGAAAGTAAAAGTGTGGAGAAGGAAGATACGGTTGATCAGAAAATCGCGGATGAATCCGAATCTTCCATTAAGCAATCTATCTCCCCTTCATTGAGCAAGCTGTCTATCTCAGAAAATCAAGGTACTTGATCTTTTTACTATTTTAAAATACATTTCAATTTCCAAGCCTTATTTTTCGAATAATCTTGCAGGTGACGAAGAGAAAAGCATCGATTTAGCGCAATCTCCGACTGGTAGCGTGGAAGACTTGTCAATAGATGAAAACGTGCCTAGGGCGACTAAAGTGAAAGAGTCTGAACAAATCGAGGAGTATGTGAATAGTCAGGGTGTTCGATTTATTTCGTTGCAACAGCGAGCGCCGTACGGCGCGTTGTGCGTTCGCGAACTGTTCAGATTTCTCATTTCCCTGTGTAGTCCTTTTGACAAGCAGAACAATGAAATTATGACCCACTTGGGTCTCAGCTTATTGCAAGTAGCGTTGGAGATCGCAGCCGACGCTCTTTCTAATTTCTTGTCTCTACTTGCGCTCGCTAAGGACGACTTGTGTAGGAATCTAATCTTGGTAAGAGAAACTAATTAACTACTATAAATATATATAACGTCGTTCATTATTAAAGAAATGCATTATGTATTGTTTTTATGTATCAGCTACTTGGAACAGATAGATTGTCGATCCTCGCTGTAAATCTTCAAGTATCGTACTTGCTGTTTGAGTCGCAAAGAGAACATCTAAAATTTCAACTGGAACATTATTTAATTAAATTAATGGATATAGTTGTCTCTGAATCTAATAGAATATCGTACGAGCAACGGGAATTAGCGCTTGGTACGTTTCAATTTCGTAGTAATAAACGATTGTGCAACATATATTTATAATTTAAATTTTATTTCCATAATTTGCAGAGGCCATAGTAAGATTATGGAGAATACCCGGTTTGCCTGCTGAATTATATTTAAATTACGATTGCGGACTTTACTCTACAAACTTGTACGAGGAACTTATGAAAATGTTTTCTAAGGTATATTTCTTTTCTCGTATATATTATTGCAGATTAATATATAAAAGTGTAATTAAACTATCTAGAATCTTTATACCTTTGAAATTTTCTCTTAGAATGTTTCTCTGCCAATGACCAATGGTATGCATACCATGCAATTGATTTCCTTGGACGCCATAATGATGCTGATTGTCGGCATGGAGATTCGTTGCAAAGGCTGCAAGGAATTGTGCAAACCGTCGCGTCACGAGGCATCGTCAAATCTGCCCACGCGTGAAGACTTGCTCGATATAAAGTCGAACAAGCGGGTAGGTACTTGTTTTTCACTTATTTCTGATGCAACTACGATTTACTAAATTTCTCTTTGTTTATTTCCAGTGGTTGGTTCTCGGCACAGAAAAGTTCAACGAGAATCCGCGGGCGGGTATCGCAAAGCTTACGGAGCAAGGTCTGCTAAGCGATACTTCAGGTCACTCGGATCCTGAAAAAGTCGCGAAACTTCTAAGAGAGAATCCTGGTTTAGACAAGAAAGCGATCGGCGAATATATCAGCAAGAAAGAAAACATGAACATTCTCAATTGTTTCGTGCATAATTTCGACTTAAGAAATACTCGAATCGATCAGGCTTTGCGACTTTACCTGGAATCGTTCAGGCTCCCCGGAGAAGCCCCTCTTATATTCCTTTTACTCGAGAAATTTGCCGAACATTGGCATGTGCGTATATTTTAGTATTTATTAGAACACATATATGTATATATATTTTAGTATTTATTAGAAATAACGCAGGCGCGAGATGGAATAACAAACCGTTGTTGTGTTTAGGATAGCAATGGTAGACCTTTTGCTTCGGCCGACGCCGCCTTTGCGTTAGCTTACGCGGTGATCATGTTAAATGTCGATCAACATAATTATAACGTAAGAAGGCAAAGCAATCCTATGACTGCTGATGAATTTAAGAAAAATTTGAAGAAAGTTAACGGCGACGTTGACTTTGATCAGGATATGCTCGACGAGATATATACTTCAATTAAGTAAGTGTTAGAAATATTTAAATTCACATAAAAAGACACAGACCATGCGCAAATGTTATTCTAATTATAAATATTGTTTATCTGTTATTTCTGCAGAGGAGAGGAAATCGTGATGCCGGCCGAACAAACTGGACTAGTAAAAGAAAATTATTTATGGAAAGTTTTACTGAGAAGAGGCTGCGGGCCTGAAAGTGCATACTTGAAAGTAGGCAATTCCGGTGAATTCATCGATAAAGACTTAGCTGAACATGCGTGGGGTCCTATTATAAGTGCTCTTTGCCGAGCTTACGATAAAGCACCAGACAGAACGTTGCAACGCAAAGTCGCTCAAACGTTCCTCAGGTTTGTTTATTCTTTTGCTACCTACGATGAATTGATTCCTATATTAGCTACAGCTTCTCATTCTTTTCTCTCAGTTGCGCGGCGATCAGTGCTTACCACGGCATGTGCGGTGACTTGGATACGCTCATAGTGAGCCTCTGCAAATTCACGGGCCTGCAAATCGGCGGAAAGTCCGAGCAAGTAGTTTTACATCTCGGTGGAAGTCCAAAGTCTCAAATGGCTGCTCGGACTCTCTTCAAGATTACGCATTTACATGGGGATGCCTTGAGAGCGTCTTGGAAGAACATCATCGATTGTTTGCAGTCGCTCTACGAGGCAAGATTGTTACCGAAAAATCTTACGGAGGCGGAAGACTTCATCGATCCATCCGGCAAAATATCTCTACTTCGGGAACCGACCACGCCCAAGACTTCCCCGGGTGATCAGGGAATACTTTCCACCTTCTATTCCTATATCGCTATGGATACGTCACGTCTGCCGCATCCCGCCGAGGCGACCGCGCGAAAAAAGGCTATGGAGTTTATTGCTAATTGTTATCTCAAGGAAATTATAGAAGAAAGCAAGTTTTTTCAGGTAAATTGATATGTGATTATTGAGTTACGACTTTAATATTTATTCTAACAATTCTCGTTCTTTGCAGAGTGAATCACTCAATTCTCTTGTTGGTGCTTTGGTGTCGGTGAATCCTAACGATGAGGATATATCTATATTTCTCTTGGAACTGTTGCTAGAAGTAACTATACAGAATCGTGACAGAGTAACGTGCATCTGGCCCGTGGTCCAGAGTCACTTGGATCGTTTGTTAACGGTGGCGGCGCGCGAGAACCATCCTTATTTGCTCGAAAGAGTAGCTGTGGGCATGCTGAGATTGGCGATCAGGCTTTTACGCGGAGAAGAGTTTGCGTGTCTATCTCCTCTACTACCTCTGACTCACTTGCCGTCCGCGACAACTGTGCCGTTGGCACGACAAATCGCCTACGGTTTGTTCGAGTTGTTGAAGACGGGCGCCGCGAACATCCATAGCGCGGAAGATTGGAAGGTAGTGTTCAGTCTGCTGGAATGCGCGGGTGCCGGCGCATTGGCACCCAAACGATCCAACACGGTTCTAGACGAAACAACGAATGCTCGGGCGTCGGTCTTGGATCCCAGACCCATCAGTCCTGTCCCGGAATGGGTGTTGGTGTCGCCCACTGGTACCGAGGCACCGCTTCCGGTAGCCGCCGACACGATAGTTTTGGCGCGTGATCTTCAGCCGCACGACTCGGCGGCGTTCGTCAAATGCTGCGACAGCCTAAACTTCCTGGTGCGCGACATGGCGCATGTGACGCCCTTCAACTTCGATCTGTGCGTCAATTGCGTGAGAACGTTTGCCGAGGCGGTGCTGCAATGTGCAGGCAAGCGGAACAGGGTGTGCAACTCCGCGGAGGAATCGGCTGATTATCAACGGAGCCCGGTACAGTTGCTGGAGCTGATATACACGCTGCACACGAGAATTGCACAGGTATTCCGATGGTGGGCAGAGGAAGGTAGCATCGACGACGGTATATCCCTGTGGCCGCAGGCCTGGCGACCGCTGCTGCAAAGTATCGCGCGACTCTGTTGCGACGCTCGCAGACTGGTACGCACCTCGGCAATCGCGTATCTTCAAAGCACCTTGATGGCGCAAGATTTGGCGCAGCTGTCCGCAATAGAGTGGTCGCAATGTTTGGAGGAGGTATTATTCCCGTTGTTGGCGCAATTACTGGGTCCGATCGCGTCCAACGATCCCATCGGCGTCGAGGAAACGAGAGTTAGGGTCGCGATGTTGCTCTCCAAGGTATTTCTTCAACGTCTGACTCCATTGCTATCTCTACCCGGTTTCTTGCCGCTATGGTTAACAGTATTAGAACTTCTACGCGCGTACATGCACGCCGACAATAGCGAGCTTTTGTTCGAAGCGATCCCCGAATCATTGAAGAATATGCTGCTGGTGATGTCGTCGGCCAATGTTCTGGCGCCGAGTTCCAATCTCTGGGCACCCACGTGGCGAGCGATCGACGCGTTTCTGCCGAATCTGAAAGCGGAACTCTTCCCGGAACCGCCCATTGCGGTTCTATCTCCGCAACCGTCGCCGCAGCAGTCATCGCAGTCGCAAGTTATCAGCTTGGTCGGTCAAGCACAACAGCCACCGTCTTTTCCGGGCTCTATAGCGCCGCAACCAGAAAGTACTTTCTCTTCGGCGGACATCGAGTGTTCTAGCGAGAATAACATAGATACGAAGATCATGACGCAGCCCTTGGATATTCTAAATTCTGCGCAATCCGGCGGGATACCTGTTCCATTACCGACATTGATGTACAATACTGAGGGCAAGGAGACACAGCAAGTGATCACTCTAGTTAGCCAACCGGCGCCCAGCGTATCCAGTCCGGTCGCGGTGCAACCGACAGCTCAGAGTTTCTTTGACATTTGCTACTCGGCGAATTCTTTGACCGAAAAGACGGACGAACGACAGCAGCTCCTACAGGAGCAGCAACAACAGCAACAGTCAATGTCGCCGAGTGAGGAAGAGCACAGTAAATTGATGAAGAACACGGCACAAAATGTTGGTTTGGCAGACGAGAATCGCGACTTAATACTCGCGATGAGAAAATATGAAGAATGGAAGCAACAACAGGAGCAGCAGCAAATGCTGATGCAGCAACAGTGCACGCAACATACGCAGTCGGCGCAGTATCAGCATTCGGTGACAGAAAATTCTCCATACCGCGTGGATCCATCTGAGGTGAATCGATGTCCTATATCTTGACAGGATCTTGAGGGGTCAATCGTCCGGGTCGATTGACTCTTCGAAATGCATTTGCTTTGTCTCGATTAAGCTACTTAATTCTTTATGCTAAGGATAACAGAATGATCACTGTGTAAAGATTCATTGACGAAACATAAAGATAATGTTTGATAATGTCTTTACGCGACCGCACTTG
Organism: Temnothorax longispinosus; assembly: GCF_030848805.1. NCBI lineage: Eukaryota > Metazoa > Arthropoda > Insecta > Hymenoptera > Formicidae > Temnothorax > Temnothorax longispinosus. The sequence goes on from NC_092369.1 coordinate 12,878,901, forward strand.
CAATTGTGAGAAATTAATATGATAGCTTGATAGTATTTCAAGAGAAAGAAATTAGATGGTTCATTTTTTTCAAAGTTGTGGTAAGTAGAACGTAACCGACTGTTTTATTTGCAGAAGATGACAGTTGATTCCACGGGTACGACGACGACGTTTAACTCCGCGTCGTATTTTAACGAGGATCCGGCGGCGGATCTTCTCTTCGTCGTCACTAATCCTTGACCACTGTATATTTCCTATGTATAAATTGTATTATATAAAACATTTCTACAATGCGTGATTATGTTCTGTGTAGAGACAGTGAGAGTGATTGATTATAGACGAGGGAGAATAAGGGAGGATGAGCGTAGACGCAGAGTCATTGTATCTTTGGTTTGTATATTTGGAAAGCACTCATTATATACAAATAATATATATTATATATATGTACTATATACGTGTGTACGCGTTATTGTTAAGATTATCATGCGTCGTATAATCTTAGCAATAACAGTGACAATACAATACAGTTCTCAGCACCACTCCCAGCGCTCGATATTTCCGTTTTCGAATTTTCTGCATCACGGACGAAACGACGAAAGGAGCTTTTCGCGAACAAGCCAAATGCTTAGGCCAAATCATCTTTTGAAAAAACCGATCAATCAGTTCCTTGCCATTAATGTTTTATTGGCGTGTTGCATGTGTTTCACATAGAAAATGGTGCAAACTGTAATAACGATTCATACAAATTCTCCTTAAACATTTACAAATTCTACTACTACGACAGGTAAGAGACTTCTTCTCTCATATTTGCATGAATACATGGTGTTAGACACGTACATGTACATGTTTAATGCGATTCGTAGAGAATGCCGAATTAATTGACAATGATTTCGCAGAACAAGAATCAAGAAACCGTTGTGATTTCGACGAGTTTCGATTTCAGGATATTGATGTAAATATGCGGAAGACGATCTTGTAAGTCGTCGCGTTTCCGACAGGTAAAAAGAATCCGTTCTATATATGCGTTTATAGCGTCGAAAACTGAGCTCTTTACGAAATCTCATCGGTTTCATAGCCGCTATTTATAACTTATACTTTTAACACAATTCTAATGTTTCTTCATTCGCTCTATATCGTAAATCAATCTGTACATATGCAAATAATATATTGAATAAGAAGAGATTTATATATGTATTATGTTCATGTCCCAGAGCCAAAGAATATATCCAATAAATAAAGCAGTCCCTGCACGATCAATACATTATTGATGCGATACGTTCAATATAATATAAGTATTAATATTAATATACGATATATTAATATCAATATAGATATTAAGCGATTCATATTATTGCACAATATGGAGAAAGTGCAATACCACTGTGAATAATACTGATGTAAATGTAATCATTGATATCAGTTATAAACGTTAATTAATTAATATATTATTGCGCAATATTATGAAACAATATTGATCGCGTAGGGGCTGCATGTCGGTGTTGCGTTTTAATGCAACTCGGAACTACTGCGAATATTTCGTTTGCAGTCATTATTTTTCTTTCTTTGATTTTTTCCCTTCCTGTACAATCGCTCTTCATCATGGAGGTAGCTCCCTTTCTTGAAGATCTGCCTGTGATTATTATTAGCTCTTAGGGGGTCAGAGAACATTTTATTATATCCCTGAGAACGATGCCCTCGTTTTTTTTTTACTCGAATAACACGCATTTCCTCGCGTGTACGGATATGATAATATTCGTTGTCAAATATTAAAAAGTCGAAAAATTCTATTGCTGGCACTTGCGCATTTTGTGTCCATGTACATAATATTATTCAATATACATAAATATAAAGCGCTGCGATTGAAAACCGTGTCTTTGGTCGTCGCCAAAAGTCATGCGATAAAAAAATTCTAATCATAAATGTACATAAAAATATATCATTCATTTCTTTCTCTCTCTATCTTTCTCTTTCTTTCTATGATTTATTTCGTATTTAATCTCGCGAACAGAGACACTGTCCAGATCCACATCCGCATCGGCGTGTTAAGTGTATCGAACGAATTGTCTTTTCTCAGTTCACCGTTAAATCTTCTTGTTGATGCGATTAATTGGATCAGCGAAATAAATTGGACGGAATTCGGCTATCGTTAAGTTATTATCGCGCTGCGTCTGCAATAATAGCCCAACGTCTTACATTTCTCGCAGAGATGTTGGGGATGTACTTTGCTCTGGTCGGACACGTCCAGGCCATCGGGTTTTTCCAACGGTCTCTGAAAATAATAGAAATGATTTTACCGCCCACTCTATCTCTGCGTTTCGCGAGAAATAATAATAGAAATCTTTGCTAGAGTATATCTCTCATCTTGCATATAAAGATATCTTTCCTTCATTCGATGCAATTTATATCATTAATATAATTAGCTAATGTATATTAATATGTTATTAATATCATTAATATTGTTAAATTGATATAATCTGTTAATTTCGATTTTCTAGGAGACTTGGCGATTGTACAGCGATTCTGGGATCGTTTAACGTATTCGGCGCAGCGGATAGCTAACGCTCAATTAATTATAATAGGAATTTCGTGAACGTCTTTTGGGATCCGCAACGTAACGATTACCGGTGACTCCGACCGGGTATTTCTGCACACCGGGCGGCAAAGGGCGAACGAGCGAGCGAGCGAGCGATTATGCGACTATAATTAGCTTTCGCGTCGGTTTACACGAGATTTCGTTCTCTCGGCCGCGCAATATTTCGAGAGAGAGCGAAACGGTTCCAAGAGTCTTTTAGCGAGTCCGACCGGGGACTTCGCCGCGAGGAGGATCCCGACTAATTTTATATCTAAAGATTAATCGCGCGGGAGAGGCCCGTAACGGGCGGAAAGCTCCTCCTCCTCGCTCACTTGCTTGTGAGGATACACGTTTATGTGACACTTGATGCACTCCTGGCCCATATTGGCCCAGCTGTTGCCCGACATCCATTTACGTTTGCACTTGGGGCACTTGTATTCGCCAAAGCACCGCTTCTTGCCCTGGTACGGCGTCAGGCCCTCGCCCTTCGGTCGTGCCTGCGAAAATTATACGAATCTTTCTAAATTCCGTCTCTAAAAAATTTAGTTTCTTAGATTCGGCAATAATTGAACGACTGAATCGATCGTTGAAAGCTACATATTGGTTCCAGTCAGTGAATAGACCATATGATATCAATGAACATAATTAATATCACACGGAATAGTATAATAATTGAGAATAATCGCGTGCATTTATTATTGCTTGATATTTCAATAAATTCCATCAAATAATAGGTATCAACAAACAATAATTAAAAGATGTTCGAGATATGCGCGAGAAACTGTTGTTTGCAAAACACTTAGTGTCAATCAATTCTTTTTTTTTAATTTAGAGAATAATGACATTAATATTCCACTTTCCTATCAATTAATAGGAATTACGTGAAAAAACGTCTCCATCAGGAGAAGCGGCTTAATTGGCTCACTCTCGAATCGCGATGATTGACCGTGTGACGTCATGTGTTTCAGAGATGCTGTTGTCAATTAGCGCCCAATTGAGCCACGCGCATCTCGCTGTTGTTACATCGGGGCACGCGTGCCATTTACGTGAGTTATTGCTAAATTACCTACTTATGATGATTTTGTGTTTGATAGTGATTTATTTCTGACAGTCACTTCGAGAAAGAGGCAGAGAGAAAAAAAGAAAAGTTCTCTTCCATGTTTTACGTTTGTATTATTTAATCTTTCTGAGAGACAGATTTTTTGATGATAAAAATAATTACAGCGTAGTTAAGAATAATCTCCGGATATTTGTTCGAGAATTTCTTATTGTTATGCACAGTGCCAGACTAGAGTCAAGCTCAATATTTTACATTATTGTTATTCCGTTCATTTCACGTATATTTAAATAATTCGATTGTGCTGAAAAATTTTAGAGAATATTCTACGAAACAACGGAAAAGAAACACGTTGAAAGACGTGTTTTTTTTTCAAATTTGAGACGCATTAATGATTTGAACTCAATTTATTGAAGCACAAGTCGTCCATTTAATCTCTATCTTTATTTTCTATATATCCATTGCTTTCTATCCAATTTTCTATCAATGCTTTATCCAATGCTCTATTCAATTAATCGATCTTTATGTTCTTGTAACAAAGATCTGATAAGATATATTTGAAACATTGTCTTGTTGTTGGAGGACATTGATGAAACACGATAATCGATCGAGGATTTCCATGAATCACATGATAAACGAGTTAATCGCATCTTGAAATCTTGGAATCGAATCATATGATATCACAAAGATTACATTCGATTGCTACTATCCTTTACTGCGTGCATTTGACTTCAAACTTCAAATCACGATTGCAATCAATAGAGATTTCTGTAAATTGTCATCCCAAAATTACCGATTCTAATCGATTTCAAATTGTTTAAGAAATCTTATGATGTATATAATTTTTTTGTATTCTAAATATTTATTATTACTGCGTATTGTATATATAAAATAATTGTCTAAAGCATTTAAACTTTAAAGCAATCATAAAATAGTTGAAAATACGGAATTAATAAATCTATAGAAGTATTGAGTAAAACGAGAGAAAATATCAGTTTTTTTAAATTAATGTGTTAAAATTAAATTTTAGGACACTAATGTACAGTTTATATATTATTATTGAGAGGAAGAAGAATATTCAAAGTTCCCGGAAGAAACTACCGACCTGCGGGCAATCTTTGATGTAGTGTCCTTTCTTGAAACACAAGTGACACAGGTACGTTGACGGCGGCTTCTTCGCCGGTTTCCGGTCGCCTACAGCTAATTCGTTAAAGTGTACCGCTAAATCCGCGATACTTTCCGCCACGCTATCTCTCATGGGTCTGACAGATCCGGACGGATTCAACGCGTTCTGACGTAGATAAGCCTGCGACGTCGTACCGGGAAAATTATTCCAGACCGCAGGAAGCAGCTTGCTCTAAAATATAAACAGATAATCCAATCGACGATTTATTTAAAATAGCAGGCTTGTTATTTTAAAACAGCATCGAGTAATAAACTGCCTTAGCTTTTCTCCACCGTGATAGATCTTTCAGATATTTTTATTATTATTTCTTCGATTGAGATTTCTTCGATATGTCTGTATGAGGCTTTCCAACAGATCTTAATTTCTTAAAAATACAGAGTTTTAAGACGATTCGGAAATAAATCCTTTGATTTCTAAGACAATCAGTTAAGGATTGACTCAATGATAAATCCTAATAGTCAAGTGCTCCAATCGTCGCGGATGGCTACCTGGTCAGGTGGTTGCGACGGATTTTGGTCGGTGAAAGCCAGATAAACCCAATTGAGTAGATGCGGCGGGTAGGTCGATTGCTGAAGACCCTTCTGACTCGAAGAACCTATGCCGTTGATCGCACCGTAGCCGATCCGAGTCGAGTCCTGCAACTGCAGGCGTTGCACAGCAGGTGTCGAATGGCAAGCGGCCATATTTTTATCTAATCGGTTCGCAAGTTTATCGGTTCCGGGTGGTGTCGTCGTCTCGTGCCACCGGCGACAATTCCCTTCGGTAATCGTTTATCATCTCCCCGTCCTTGAATACAAACGTTCTTTCCATTTGACTCGTCGTCGAGAACTATCTCTTCATTAATCTTCCAGGATTATAGGGAAAGAGATGTTAAAATTATCGAATGCTAATACTTCTCAGCTTCTTGACATTCCTTGAGATTTTATTTTGATCAATAATGCGATAGTCAACTCCGATGATTAGCACAAATGGCTTCTAACTTTGGAATTAGCGTCGCGAATCTTTATAGTAAAATATCATTATTTACGCAACGTTTAAGCAGAGTCATCGGCGTTTCGAGGAAACCATGAAACCGGAGATATTTGATGAAGAAAGTATTCAAGGAATGAAGATATTACAATCTCGAGTTTCTCTTTTCCTTCCTCTGGATTTTCACCACGAAATTTCGTCGGGTCGCTTCACCGTCAGTCGTTCTCCCGCGATGTAACGGTTCTCGGAAAAGTGCCATCTTCTTGCGGACGGACTCTTCAAAACGAGTGCTTAGCTTCTACATTGCAGGAATCGCTTTTACATGCTTTCACGCACATGTTGGATGGACGTCGTTTCTCTACATGTGTTACCGGGATGCGTATTTTTGTACACATATTGTGGAAACGGCTTCCTCGAAATTTTCCGATATTTCGGATTCGATATTTTATACTCTTAGCAACAGTGGAAGTTTGCTTCACTCGTGAAATATTCTTTGCATTTATCATTAAGTACGCTTGCCCGATTTTAGATATTGATGATTTTATTATGATTTTAGGATATCGAGCTTATCCGTATATATTAATCCAGACAGCAAAGTCTCGTCGTTAAACTGCGTCCTAAATTCTTAATGACTCATCTCTTGCTTGCGAGACGTTTTAACGTTTGCGGCCATACAAATATAATGGAACGGCGGACGCTCTTCTTTTAGCTCACCGAAGGACGCTATATTACTTCAACGTATTATTTCTATAGAAATGAAAATATGTAGTTCTACGTTATCAGTCGCGATAGTGTGAAATTGCAACCCGCATATGACTCACATTCATTTTCCGCGCGATCGCGCGCGTCAAAGTCACCACTCGAAGCGTTTTGAACTCGCATATTAATACTGAGCGATTTATCCGATCTCTATATAAGGAAAAAAGACTATTTTCGGATTGTTTGCACGCATCAGTCTTCTCAGGATCACTATCTGAAGCTTACAACCGAAGTTTCCGATTTTCACGCGATTTTCACGCAGTTTCGCTCGACTGGGTCCACGAGGCTCGAAACGGGCCTCAATCGCGACGAGTACGATTGTCCGAGTATGATGCGCTCGCCGCGCGTCATGTTAACTGAAAACGATCCGGCGTTGGGCGAAGAGACGCGCGACTAACGAATGCGTGCGGAGTAGCAAACGCGTAAAGGCAGAACGGAGCCTGCATGCAGGGAGCGGAGAGAGCCGAGGAGCTGAGCCCCGCCATGTGGTGCGTCTATTTCCGTGCTTGCTCTCGACCGACACGGCGCCTCCGAATGAACCCCCCCAACTCAAGCGGTTCCTTCTTGCTGTTCTTGATCGATCCGCGTTAGCTTCTCATGGTCGTGGCCCACGTGGCTTGACAGACGCGCCCGTTCACGCACGATGTCCGTCGAATAATTTAATTCTGGATGCATCTCTCTCGGTGCCCTTAAATACTTAGACTTCCGGATGTTCTCCGATGGTCGCTATTATTTCGATCTGACTACCGAAAAATATGTATCTTTGACGGCATGTTAGAGAGTGATCATTAGTAATTATATCTTATAATATTAATTAATAATATATATTAATAAATATTAATTTTATAATTATAATGATCTTATAATTGTACTATAAGTAACGCAGTTTATTATGGATATATTATTGTTGATAATTATTTGAAGAAAACTATTTTATGTATTATTACTGATATTATTTCATATTAGCTAGTATTTTTATCACACTTTACTCTCAAATACATCTCAAATTAAAAAGATTTTTAGATCATTATAGTAATATGTTATATTTTATAAATTATTACAAGTAATTAATAATATTTTATTACAAACTGTAAATAATTATTGTACGTGACATGCATACGGCTAGAATGCTCTTATTGTTCGTCTAGGAAAGTCTTGACAAATGTGCCGCAATGCACGAGAAACGTTCTATATTGCATCGGTATTTTTACTATTTTTACTATTTAATGTCGGAATCGCGTTTGTCGTTTGAAGGACCGTCGGCTGCGCCTTCGGTCACGATATCCAGAAGAAAGTCACCGAACTCATCTATAAATAAACTCCAATTGCTATTCGCGTGTATCGATTATATTCAACCGAGTTGCGGCAACAAATCGCTTATGACGCGAATGACATGACAATGCGGGGAAGTTGCATTCGTCTGAACGATCGCTCGAGTTGCCGTCGATAGGATCGAGCCGCAGTGAACCGTTCCGAAATTCTTGCTTTCACATTTCAATAATTCAATTCTTTCGAACATTGCACATCTGACACAAAATCGAGTCTTCGTCTCAGCAGTTCGTCGTGTCGTGTTATACATGTATGTAAAACGAAATAGACAATCAAGGTTTGTTTTCGTCTTAGGGGGTTGGAACTCCTTAAATGACGCATGGATATCCGTATCACCAAAAGATTTTATATTATAAAAGAGACTTACTATTTTTACAGTTGAGCCTTCGTCTAGTTTTCTGGCGTGATAATACGGTGACGTTATGATAAAAGTGCTGACGGAATTTTAGACTTACAACGCGCAGTACCAGTTTTTTAAATCTGATGCACTTGATACCATGCTTTTATTGCTCGTAAAGTGGGCTGGAGGTATTACGATGTGTCTTAAATTGGAATTTGCAACAACTCTTTACATCGCTATTAGAATTCAAATATATATATATATATATATATATATATATATATATATATATATATATTTGTAATGTTATTGAGACGTCCGGTATATAGGTTTTCTTTATCTTGGCATCTATATACACATCCGTATCTGTCTTTATCTTATTTTTAGATTGTTGATGTAATTAATAGTAGATAATCTGACTTCAAAGAATTATATTAAAATTAAAAAATGTACTATTAATAACACACGTAAGTAGCGATCGACATGTGTGTGACATAGGATAAATAAATATTAATTATAGTAGCATTTAGTAATATTGCAGTAATTAATTTAATAATGCGATACTACATTTCCAGCTTTGACATAAAACTGCGTTTTAATATCGAACAGTATTCAAAAGCATAAAGACGAAGTATATAAAATTCACACAATTTATTATTAGGTATAAGATAATAATGCTTATATAAAGCTTCTAACTGAAAAATGTCGATATCTATTTATTCTGTGTAACGGATTGCTAACATTACAGAAGTGTCCTTTCTTTCTGATGTTCGACCCCCTCGCCCTTTAACCGGTTCACCTGTGCTTTCATCGAGCGAGGACTACCCCTTACTAATTACCGGCAGATCGATAATCATCGATGAGGGCCGTGCACGAGGCTTTTCGGAGCAGTCCAGGCTCGTCGGCGAGCGAGGCAACATTAAGAATTGCGGCTTCTTCGATCGTATCAAATATACACAAGACTGCGACTTTATCGCATCTGCTTGTTCGTATAGCTTTAGTTCGTAGTACATTTTCAATATTTCTTGGTATTAAAGTGATGGATTTGACCGGAAATTGGTTAAAGTTCATTCGTGATGTAAAATTCTACAAATTTAATACTGTTATTTGAAAGGTAAAACAAATTACAAAATTCATTTAGCTTATAGAATTACTTAAAAATAATAATAATTGTGACGGAAGAGATTGACTAATTATTATTCACTCACAATCAGTATATCATGATATGCTTTTCAGCGTGTAAATCTTGGTGAGCGCAAAAGAGTTTACGATTTTTCACTAACGGAAAAAGTTCGTGAAATTTCTCGCCGCCGATCTTGCGGGTAAAATGGAGAAATATGAAAATATCGAGATAGTGGGCGAGGGAAGTTACGGACTTGTGATGAAATGCAGGCATCGCGAAACCGGACAAATAGTGGCGATAAAAAAGTTCTTGGAGACGGAGGAAGATGTTCAGGTGCGAAAAATGGCGTTTCGTGAAATAAGGATGTTAAAGGTCGGTATTAATTACTAAGATTATATTATTAAGGACTGATTTGTGAATGAAATAAATTACGCTCGTGGAATTTTTATTTAATTATTTATTCAATAAATGAAACAGTATATTTCTTAATATCACTGCATGCATGATATATTTATGTTTATTACTTAAAATATTGCTTAATATTAAACGGCGTGATATCGTTTAGAAATTACGTCATGAGAACCTGGTGAGCATGATCGAAGTGTTTCGCCGAAGAAAGCGGCTTTATCTCGTGTTCGAGTATCTTGATCATACCGTGCTTGATGAGTTGGAGGAAAGTGAAAATGGTCTCGACAAGGAGAAATCAAGACGATATATTTTCCAAATACTTCGCGGCTTGGATTTCTGTCACAATCACAAAGTGAGCAAAATGTCTGCAGGACTTAATAAAATTATATTCTTGTTATAGCGTAGCGAAATCTTCTGTTGTAATTATTTTGTAATTATGATTATTTTCACTTCTCATATCGTATTGCTATATTAAGAATTTTCTAGAGTTACATGAAATAAATTTTATCACAAAAAAATATATATTGCTGTTATAATAAAAGCATAATTATACTTTCCTCTAAAAATCACGATTTATTTTGAGTCCGTTATTGCATTAAAAAGATGTAGAACAATAAAACGCTTTCGGCATTCTTGGGCAACATATATATTATAATTTGTTCATATCATTTAATCTTTTAAAGAGTTACGCGCACGTGAAATAAATCGTCAAAAGTGGCTCTCTCTATTATAAATAGATTATAAATAGATAAATAGATAAATAGATTACATTTTATTATAACAGTTAAAATCTCGATTAATTTATGCATTTAAATTAATACAAATACAAAGTATCTTTGTATTGCATGTTAATGTATCGCATATCGTTTTTCGTATATCAGCAACCTTTGGCAATAAGTACACCTTCGTTACGGTAAAGTTCACGGCCGTGACGCTTAAATTCCAAGTTGCAGCAAGCCGTGCATGTGTATAGTAACACGCGACCGCCGGATACCTAATGAATGATAGCATTGTAACAAACGAGGGCAATGGTTGCCGTATTTAGTCGAGCTCGGCTCGGAAAGTTCTAGCATACGAAAAACATTACGCGCTTCCCCGTTTGCAATTCAAATGAGAATTCCACAAATGATATACAATCTGCACTTTGCCATATAATTAATTTGATCCTTTTCCTCGAACGGTTCCTCCTATTTTGACCTTTCTGTTTTTAGAAATTCCTCTTTCTCTTTCTCTTTCTACTTTCACAATAAGATTCGGCTTTATCTATGTATTCTATAGGTCTCGCTAAGTAGAATTTTAATAATTAGAGTTTTATTTTTTTTCTTCTTGAATGAGACAAAAGATTTTCCTTCCGACAGATCATGCATCGCGACGTGAAACCCGAGAACGTGTTGGTGTCACCGAATGGCGTGATCAAGCTCTGCGACTTCGGTTTCGCGCGTTACGTCACCGGGCCCAACGAGTCCTGTACCGATTACGTGGCGACGAGATGGTATCGCGCGCCAGAGCTCCTCGTTGGCGATTCCAGATACGGCAGAGAGATCGACGTCTGGGCGGCCGGATGCATCTACGCCGAGATGGTCACCGGCCAGCCGCTCTTCCCTGGTGACAGCGACGTCGATCAGCTGTACCGCATCACGAAGATGCTCGGTGAGTTAGGGATGAAGAGGATGAATAATGATCGGAATTCTGTTAACCGGAGACTCGATTAAATACTTTAATTTCAGAGATAAACTTGTATTTTTGTTTTTCGCAACAATGTTGATTCGTTATATTATTGAGATTTTCGTAAATGATAGCAGCAAGTCTTCACATTAAGTAGTAAACACTTAATTTTAAAATATAATTCTTATGCAGAATGTTTTTTTGGATAAAACTTTTCATTTAGAGTTTTCGCTAAATGGAAATGTAAGTTACTTACAATTAGTTATATCACTGTTTTAAATTTTATGTGGTTATATTTGGCCGAAAACAGGTCCTCTTCACAGCAAGCAGTCGGCAAACGGTAGCGGCAAACATTTACTTCTCCGGCACGCGAAAGCCGATGAGGTTGCTGGCTTAACGCGATCCCCAGCGGCTCTCCGAAGTCTCTTCCCAATGTGGAGTCCGATGGCAATCGATTTTCTGACACAGTGTCTTCGCATAGATCCTGCCGCCAGACCGAAATGCCTTGCGTTACTGCAGCATCCGTTTTTCTCGCAGGATGGTTTCGCCGACAGGTTTCTCGGTGAATTGCAGCGACTCGTCGCGAAAGAATCCGCGATGAATCTGCTCGGGACCAGGAGGACGGAAACATCTTCCAGAATCTGCCGCAGCAGCATCGGAAGGTTGACTTAATGATCAGTTAATTTAACTTAATGACAAATTAGTTTAGCTTAATTTAATTGAAAAATAGTGAAATTCCCGCAATGAAAAATAAGTTGTTGAACATTCCATTACAAACAATGCATACCTATGCTGTTAAATTGTAAAGATAGAAATTAAGAAAACATAAAATGAGTGTAAAGTTATAGTTTTATTTCATAGATTTTATCCTTTTTTTCTATTCTTATTTACAAGTAACTTGCGTTTATCGTTTTTCAGATGGCAGATGACGTTAATCAAAGAGAGACGAGCGGCGAATAACATGGAACTCGAAGCTACGGAAAGCGAAAGCTCGCCGGGAGATCGGGTTAACGCGAATCCCGCGAGTAAGCTGCAGATAAACCGGCCGCGCGAATTACGTTACTTCGGACCGGTCTCGGTAATACCGAACACCACGTATATTCGACGGCTGGAGCACAAAGGGCTTCTGATCCCTGAATCGAAGGGCTGTGTCTTACCGGCTCTTACGTCGAAGACGAACGCCAAAAGAAAAAAGCTCGAGCTGCCCGGCGTGAAAAATCGTTGATCGTGCCCGATAAAAGAGCACGTTTCCTTTTCGTAATATTAACGTCGAGGAAAGACCAAGGGAGAGCTCATGAACTGTACAGAGAAACTCATTATGTGCGAGACGTGGAGCGTGTATGTACATATTTATATTTTCCACACTCTATAAATGGACAAATGTAAATGTAAAATGTCGATAGTGTGTCTGTAATGCGCGATTTATTCGCACTCTGTAAGAAAGAGAATAAACACTGAGATTTCCTTTCACTTTATATCGAAATACACCGGAACATATGAATATCCACATTTTCATGTTTCCGAATTTCCGGAAAGCGTTTCGGCAGCCACATCGTGTGTTTATTTCGCAATTTATTTCGCACACGTGTATACTTTTTTAATAGCGTATTCTGGAGATTAATTAAAATGAAAAATTCTAGTATAAAATTGTTGAGATTGCAATTAGTCGAGTCATAAATATAATAGACAAACTTGTTCAATGATAAAGTTTGCACATTCAAGTTGTAATTATGTTTATATGTGTATCGATCTCTAATTATTAGCGATTTATTTGATTAATTTTTTATTTTTACACAGATAATATATTGATTTCTGTTGCGCAAGTGAATTTGATATTTTAATTTCTCGTCTGCAAATATTTCGCGCATTATAATAATCAGCGAGTATATTGACAGGTTAATTATTAATAGCAAAATTCAACTGTTAACACTCGATTTGTTTTCTTTTCTTTTTTTTAAATAAAATTTAAATATTTGAATATAATTACGTGAATTATTAAATTTAACAAAAAATTTGCGTTAATTTGAAAAATTGGTATATAGTTTTTTATTAATTATTATCTATATTTTTATTAAATTAATTTATTATTGTCCTCTTTTTACGTTTCAAAAATAATGAGAGTACATAATTCCTTGCAACGCCACGAAAAGTAGCTTTTTTAAATAAAAATTAATTTATTACCGTTGCCTTTTTTTATGTTTCGAAAGTAATAAGAGTGTTTAATTCCTTACGGCGAAAAGTATAGCTTTTTCATAGCTTTATTATCGTTGCCTTTTTGCATTTCGTCGCGCCGTTTAATATATAACGTCGATAATTAATTTGAGAAACGGAATATTCCGCGTATTCATTTTGCAATCAGGCCGATCCTAAGCAAAATTTTTAGCAATTAATATTTAGGAATAAAAAAATTACTTTTTTCGAAAATCTGGACAATAGAGTGAGATATCTAAAACATAAAGATATAAAGATTGAAGGTGGAGATAAAAATGATCCGTCTTTTTACCGTCAAATACGTGTCGATAACGGTACGGTAAAAGAACGCGCGAAACTTGCACGGCAATTAACGAATGGGCCAATCACGGTCGAGAAAACGCGCCGGCCGTCATTTAAGGGGTTAGTACAGTGTGTTTCAGGATAATTTTCAGGAATTAATTTCTAACAAAATATTTATGAAACACCAGTAATTTTTTTTTATTATCTTCTATACACATTGAAGAACGTGTCAAAATTTTGTTGCCTAAATAAATATAAAACTCGTCGAGTTAAGCCGCTTCGCGCATCCCTATGACTTTCGGATGGTGTACATGATTTCGCGAAAACCAGTCGTCTGAAACAAAAATAAAAAATATGCTCATTATCTACATTGTATTGGCTTTCGGCTGACGGAGCATTTTATTTTTTTTCATTTTTGGCGACGAGAAAAAAATTCCTGAATTTTTTACTGCAATTGGGCAAAATTCAGGAATTTTTTTCTCGTCGCCAAAAATGAAAAAAAATAAAATGCTCCGTCAGCCGAAAGCCAATACAATGTAGATAATGAGCATATTTTTTATTTTTGTTTCAGACGACTGGTTTTCGCGAAATCATGTACACCATCCGAAAGTCATAGGGATGCGCGAAGCGGCTTAACTCGACGAGTTTTATATTTAGTTAGGCAACAAAATTTTGACACGTTCTTCAATGTGTATAGAAAATAATAAAAAAAAATTACTGGTGTTTCATAAATATTTTGTTAGAAATTAATTCCTGAAAATTATCCTGAAACACACTGTACTAACCCCTTAAAAATCTCGGCCGCGATTGGTCGGTTCGCTCGCCGTTGCCGCTTGAATCCTAGATCCTACATTCATCTACGCGCCATCACAGTCTCATCACTCTCATCGGAGTTCGGACTAGTTCGGAGTTCGGAGTTCGGAGTCTTCGCGACGCGGCGGGGAATTTGATGACGGGCGACGCGCGACGTGCGGTAAGTACGGTCGACGTTTGTTTTCTATATTGCGACGCGCAGCGCGCGATCGCGCGCCTTTCAGCCTTTTGTTTACCCGCTCGGTTGGCGGTTGACGTTCACGCGGCCGACCGAGCCGCCGACCGCCGAGCGCCGAGCGCGCATTCCCCTCCGAGACGCGGCCGGCCGCGTGCGGCCGCGGCAGGCCGGCAGGCACCGCGAGACGCCGAGCCCCATGTTCCGATCGGGATTGATGGACGACCAGCGAGCCAACGAGGGTCGCCGCGTGATTGATTACTCCCCGCAATTGATATACTGCAATTAATACATGTATGTAGAGCCGATAGCCTCTCGTCGATAAGTTTAATAATATCTCGGCGCGGCGTCGCGGTCGCCGCGCCGCTTATTGTTGGCGGGTACAGTTACATTCGAATGCGTATGTAGATATGTACATACAGTCCCGATTGAAATCCGATATCTCAGCCGTCAATCGCGCGAAACTGGCGTTTGTTTGTATATCGACGATTTGCCGAGGTTCCTCGTCCCCGAGATTGATTGCTCGAACTGTCGTGCTGATTACGAGACTTCGTGAGATTGCAAGTGTCGAGAGCGGGTCGCAGCCTCGTACGATTCTCTTCTTTTGCTATTTGCGATATTTTTCTTCCCTCGTGACATGTGAAAGCGCGCATCGTGCGTTAAGAATACGCATCGTGAATAAAGTTACGTAATTGTATTCGGGTGCTTAGTGCGCGCGCGATAGTAATTAACTGATTTCGTATAGGTGAGAGTGTTACGAGATTTCCGAAAATAATCTAACAAAGACGAGGAAGAAGGGGTGGAGGTGGAGGAGGAGCAGGAGGAGGCCAGGAAAACATCGACACCGGCGTACACGTTGCTGCCATCCATCGCGTTGGTGAGTCTTTTGTTACATTTAATTTTGAGGTAATGGATTTATGAAAATCATATTAGATATAGAACGAATATGCATAGAAATAAACGGAAGGACTAAAAATCTTTCTTCTCCCTCGACGATTATTATTATTATAAAAAAAATTGAATTTGCAATATTAACAAATGGAACAGTAAGATATTTTGTATTATTTATTCTCGTAAATTTTGTCTATGAGATCTAAATTCGTTATTTATTTTCACGGTTCTTCTTACGTTAAAAAAAAACGAGAGACTTTAAGCTAAAAGATTAAAAAATATAATGTCTTTCACAGATCCATTGCCCTTTGAAATCGATGGGCTAGGAAACTCGAGTGAAAATATTCAATCCTAGACATGTTTATAACTATATCTGTCGATCTGTTGTACAGATAAGAATACAATGCTTATAAAATAGAGTTTATCATTAACGGTCGTTTACCGAATTTTTTAGTTTATTGTTTATTGTTAGAGAAAAATGCGCACGAAAAAAATGTAAAATAAAAAACTGTGATATTTATACATATTTTAAAAGCGGAGCGCTTTAACTTTCTGTTTCTATATTTCATAAATAGCGAAGGTGAAAAGAAGATATTTACGGGTATTTTTATATGAGTTTATACGCGCGTAAAATGAAGATAAATTACTATATTTGGCGTGCGATAGAAATATATTAAATTGAGTGGGTTATTAGCTTTATATTTTTCCTTTTCTTCTCTCAAATATTTTTCTAACAAAGGAGGTCTGCGTTTGGCCTCAATATTTCTTTTCAGGATTGAATATTTAATATTATATAAACTGTTGAAAGATTTTTTATAATATGACATACATTCTGTGAATGTAAAACGACAGTAAATACTTCACAGACGCGTATAACGTATTTTTAATTAATTTCATTAATGAGAAAATGTGCTAGTGATTATTAATTGCATTCATCGTTATATCACGTTAATTTTACTTTAATCTTTCGTAGCCTATCCATTCACGTCTGATATTTAACTCGATTTTATATTACATATAAATACTAGTGTGTTATATTATTAATTATAAATATAATATTGCATTGCTTGAAAAGATTATATACATGACATTCAACGAATATTTCGATAATTGCGAAACGAAAGAAATTTTTATATAAATTATCTTGATTCCCCTCATCGAGAAATTCCCCTCGATTTCTCTTTATTAAACACATATATAAGTATTATGACAAAAGTATATGCACTCAATATAAATATCTGCAGCAAATCGCGAAACACAGAAGTTTTTGTCGCATGTCGCTACGTCAATTTTTCATCAAGTTACAGCGTTTCGAAAGTCCGACGCGCACGTACTTTTGACGTGTGATTTGACAGGTGCGCTAATGCGTAACTAAAAGGGCTGGTGCGAAAACATGTGTAACACGCGTGGTTTGAAACACGACACGCCGCCGTTGAGAGAAACGCACGTGCGCGTTGGCCTAACTCCGTCCACTCCGTTATTAGATCGAAATCACGTGTCGACAAAAAATCGCCGATATTTTCGCGTAGTAAAATCGCAGCAAGACGATCTTGGTCTCGTTTTGAAGCTAAGACTCTACTCTTTCCAACGAGTGCAGAATTACCTACCTTGTATGACTAGTTTGTGAGGTATCGTCAATTAAATAAAATTAATTTTGCTCCGAAAATTGTTTTCCATTTTCAAGATAAAAATCACCATATTTTTAAATTATATTATCTTGGCTGGATTTGACGGTTAATTTCATATCCATTTCGTATGAATTTACTACTTGGAATGTC
Organism: Temnothorax longispinosus; assembly: GCF_030848805.1. Lineage (NCBI taxonomy): Eukaryota > Metazoa > Arthropoda > Insecta > Hymenoptera > Formicidae > Temnothorax > Temnothorax longispinosus. Next base: position 12,896,438 of record NC_092369.1, read on the forward strand.
AACTCTTGGGCAATTCGGGCAAGAGATGACTATTTTGAAGCCTAAACCTCGAGGACTTGTTTCATGAAACTGTATGTCTGAATCGCACGTTTTACACTTCACGTGTTGCGAAATGGCAGAGAAAACGGCAAAAAAGTTTATGATTCTATAGCCAAATTCATATTTTACATCGAAATCTTCATCACCAACTTTTAATTTTTTGGCAGAAACACTGACTCCTGCCGAATCGCTCTCAGCCTCAAATCTATTCAACGATCGTCTCGCTGATACATTGCTCCGATGCCGCGTTGGATACGATGTTTTCGTACCTTTCTTGCCCGTGAACACTTTTTTGTCACTCATTGTAACTCTAAGGCCACAAATACTGTCAAAAATTAGCACTATACACAAAAATCGTGATTTCAAGCGAGGAAATGATGCCCTTTCTGTACATGTACTGACGCTGACTGACGCTATACTAATGTACTTATTTCATTTTAAAATGCTTCAACTGAACACATACTCCTTGTAACGACATCTGTTAGTGTATTAGAGAAGTTAGAAATTAAAAGGAAAGTCATTAGGCTATATCCTTCCAGCAGGTATCTATAACGTGCCGCAGGTAGTCCTTTCGGAGCAGTCCGACGCGCTTGCGAAAGAGCTCGGAATTTCAAAGAAAAAAATTTTGTACAGGTATAAAACTTTTTTCCTTTATTCTAGAAGGTCCAAAGCATCTTTTAAGCCAATAAAAAAAAATCGATTTTTTTGAAAATTTTACGCAGTGGTGTTACCCCTTCATCTTCATCTTATATCAGTTAAAACAGAGAAAATGATACGATGTTCATCAACTTTTTCGTGTAACATAAAAAACGAAGATTTTTCATTAAATCTCAGAATCGATCAGTTTCGCGTTGTATCAAAATACTTGTAATATTGAATTGAATTAACTTATATGTTTTTATATTAAAAATAATTCTAAAAGCGTATTGACAATGTAATAAGAACATATATTTATTTAAAATTAATATTTAACGGATTACACATTCTGAAAGAATAATTTAATTAAATTCGTGATTCGAGACTCGCCATCAAAATTCTCGACAGTTACGTAATACGCCTATATTAAATTTATTTTTAAAAGTATAGGAAGAGTAAAATATGGAGAAAGTCACAATAGTACGTACATATAAAACAAGACAAGAAGTGGATGGTGAAAACTTATCGAAAAGAAAGATGACATTCGGAAGGAATCAGGCAATAATTGTCTTTTTTTTTTTCTGAAAAGGGAATTAACAACTTGCAACTATCTGACATATTTAAGGGGTTTTTATTTCGGAATTGCATCCATCTTTGAAATATATAATTAATATCTCGCAACGGACGCGTTGACCCTGCAGGAAATGCGACGGGAAGAAAGAAGGAATCTTCGCCGAACGCGAAAAAATCACCGACACACAATTTCGTTTCTCCCTTTCTTTTTTTTTCTCCCCGGCTAACGCCGTGCCGAAACTAAGAACTAAGAGAAGATGAGAGAACATGATTTTTCTCTTGGTATCACTCACTTTTCGACCTGTTTTATCCTATCGGGATGATCGCCACTACATTGATCCGCTTTTCTCTTTCGCTCTCCGTTTCTCTCGCTCATTCTCCCCTTCCATCATCTCCATTCTTTTTTCATAAACTTAAGTTATATACAATTAAGTGTTTCGCGTATTCGACTTTTAGAGGATCGGCAGTCTGACCGTACATTTGTTAAGTGCCAATTTTTCCAATTAGATCTTTGAAACTAAAATCACGCTTGAATTGTTGAATGCAATTAAAAGAAATTTTTGTGATACCTTCATACTTTTGAAATCTACTTCTAATAACGTGATTCATAATCAATTTCATTCATATTATTAGTTTCGTGCATAGAGCGATTTGCTGCCAATTTACTGGATTTTCCAAATTTCAAGTCAAAGCTTATTTTCAAAACTTACAACTGCAAGGGTTATTTTAAATTATTATGCTTGTATAATAATATATCGGAGTAATATATTACAGTATAGAATTTCCAACTGCGCCTTTTAGATTTATATTGCAGTACACAATAAACTTCTCTCGCATTTTCTTTCCTCTTTCCCTCACTATCTAGCTTTCTCTATTTTTATTCACGCATACGCACACAAAACACGCATACACATACGCACGCGCAATCGTTTTCCATCGACCATTGCATTTCGCCCCAGTACTCGAAATCGCCTCTGACCGTCACGCGAAATCTTTTTTTTTCTTCCGGTCGACTTCGGAAATCGATTAGACTCGCAATAATCGTGTTATCCTATTGTTAATCGCAGAGAAATTTTGCGCGGATTCTCGGACGACCCTCTCGCAAAATAATCCGCTCGTTGGTCAGCGGCCGGAGAAAATTCGCGTAACGAATTCGCTTCGTATTCGTGAAGGACCGTTATAAGGCACTTTTACCTGCACTACGAAATTGTATCGTTAGATGATCATGACGCGTGTACGCTAACAACATCTGCGCGCTAATAAATATCAGTACTTTTCGAAAACTCGCTATTTAAACTACTCGCTAAACGCAAAAAGTGCGCGGACTCGACGCGCAAGCTCCGAGACGAGAATTCGCTAAAAGGCATTTAAGTGCAAGGGCACTTGCTCGAATTTATTCGCTAAATTGCGCGTTATTATCTTTCCTCGCAAACACTTGTAAAACATTTTTTTTCCTACGTCGTTTGAGCGCGATTGGATTTGCGAGGGGGGAAGAGGGGGGGGGCCTCGTCCGAAACGCGTCTCCTCAGTCTAGAATTCGAGATTTCCGAAGTCGACGTGTGATCGCGCGCGAACGCGATCTGGTTGATATTTTACGCGGCATTCCTCGTGGTGGGAAGTTCTCGTTCCGCCAAAGCGGAAGCGCAATCGCACGCGGGTCGCATCTTCTCGAAGCTCGAAAGCTCAAAATATCCTTCCCTTCTCGCGGAAGTCAGTGCTAGTATAGTATAGAGTGTCAAATCGCGTCGTGTGTGTTTTCCGCGGCGTCGCACGCATCCAGAGCGGCGACCATCGCACCTTCCAAGTTAGCGGATAATTACTGGAAGAGAGAGATAAAAAAGACGTTTTTTTCCGTTTTTTCTTTTTCTTTAAGTTAATTAATTAATTAGTTAGTTGGTTAAACTACTCGAATACTGAGATAGTGACTTTTCGTTTATTATTTCTTGCGCAAGTAACACGTAAGCGATCTATATAAAGTCAGGAACGATAATACGAGAGGAATTATGAATTTGATTTGCTTCCTTTTTCTTCTTCTTTTCGTTTTCTCGTGTTTGAAATTTTATGCACACTGGGTCGCGAAGGTGACGTATTGTCGCCCATCGGATCGGTCGACGAGATCAGCGTCTCAAACGATCACAAAAGTGATTCAAAGCGTCGAATACCTCTCACTTCCTTTGGAGTTTTCGTTCTTAAATTAAGGAGGGTAGACTTTCGTCGGCTCAGCCTTGATGCCTGCGCTCCGTTTTCCTTATGCATATTATTATTAATATTACCTTTTGTGTCATTAAAGTATTATTAAATATGAATATTATCAATATCTTCAGTATTATATTAACGGTACTCTATTATGATTATTATTATTAGCATTATTAATATATTATTGTTCTTCTTATTATTATTTTTGTTATGCATTAACTGTTAATTATTAATAAGTATTATTATTAGTACTGTTATTGTTGTTGCTGTTGTTATTTTGTTATTATTGGTAATATTTGTAGTAATATTATATATTACCATTATAATCATTAATAGTATTAATATTATTGTTATTATTATTATTGTTGTTGCCGTTATTATTATTAATATTACCACCATCATTATTATTATTAATATTATTGTTACTGTTATTACTAATATTATTGTTGTCATTATTTTTTTTTATCATTAGTATCATCATTTTTATCATCACCATCATTATCTTTTTTTCACTTTTTATACATTACGATCGGTACAATGGTCGTAAACGCACTCCTTGAGCTTGTTAAAGGCTTTTTCTTCTTTATCGAGACTTGTACGTACTTATAGTTTTCTTTCCTTCAAAAGGAATTAAGTAGAAAAAAGAAGTAATAGTAGTATAATAGTAGAAGATGAAGAAGTAGAGGAATTCGAAGAAATGTTCCTTAACGGTGCTAGAAATACGCTCGCTTAAAGTCATTCGTAAACTGTACCATGGACGCAAGTAGTTCTTTCTTCTAGCTGAACGGCGGAATGTCTCTAGTCGTATTTATAATTTTCCCTCTCAACACACATACACACACGCACATACACACTCATCTTTTTTACTAATCCTTTCTTGCACCAGCAATTTGAAGAAAAAAAAAGAAAAAAGAATCAGTCGAAGTCGCACCAAGGAAACTTTCGAAGGATTACACCCTCTTTTTCTTCCTCACCACGAATCTTTCTACGATCCCGTTAAAGGGTTACAGGACTCTGAAGTAAAAATTTGGGGAGTTGCAAAAAGTTGTAAAATAATAGGAGTATGAGTTGTTTGTTATCTTTGTTATGTATGTCTGTTAAGTACATTTAACAATATCTTAGTATTAAAAGAATTAGATTTTATAGTGAATATTAACATCATTAACATCACTGTGTTCATTTTTTAGAATAGCATTTTTTAAAACTGTAACCGCACGATAACTTGAGAACGACTTAATCAATTCAATTAACTTCATATCTGACAAAAATGTTTATCATAATTGTATGCACCGGTCTTCATGGATGCTTCTCACAAACTTCATAACTATTTTTTATTTATTTTACAATTAGCTCGTATTTTTCAGTAAAGAGTTAAATTCGACTTTGTATAACACCCATTTTGCAAAATATTGTTTTTTATATCTGCTCCGTTAACCGACAATTATAACTCTAATGAATAAAAAGAATTAATTATACTAATTTCAGAGATCACTTCTGTTGAGGCTAGGATAGTTACCATTGAAGTATGATTCTTTCGCAGAACAGAATTGAAATGGTCACTGCAGTGATGTTAATGCATCATTAAATCATAATTGTCTTATACAAAGGATATATTGTTAAATGTAGTCAACATACATAACAAAAAGTTCGTACTCTTATTAATTTACAATTTTTTACAACTCCTCAATTTTTTCTGACTTTTACTCCTGTTAGGGTCCTATAACCCCTTAATCACACACCGTTCTTCACCCATCGCAATTTACTTTACATCGCCGATCGAATACAATAATACGTTATCGCGCTGTTCACACCCGTTGATTTTCACACCACATTCGCCGTTGTTGTCTCCGCTGTGTTCATTATCGTTACTTAAGCTTTATCGTATTACTTTGATAGTAATTTAGTAATAGTACGACGATACCTTAATAAGGCCCAGTAAGGCTGCGTGGGTCGAACGTGACATTCCCACGAAAAAAATTTTATTTATATCTTTAAGTTTTTTTCTTTCTTTAATTCTTTTCGCGCGCGTCGTTTTGGAACAATAAATCACGTTGACGCATCACGTCTCGAAACGCGTTCGATGAACTGCTTTGGAAAAAAATGTATGCCGCCACTCGAAAATTGTCGCCCAATGTTTCAAGGCATCTTTCCCCCCGTTCCTCGTTTATTGTCGCGTTATTGTTTTTCCGCAATTATCGGTTAGTTCATGCATATTATCCTTTTTTTTTCTCCCGTAATTTCCCGAATCGTTTTCTAATTTTTGACAATCTTGCTGTTAGAAACGTAGCAATTAGACGTATTTTCGGTATACGCATTCCAGCGGACTTTCGCGAGTTCGTTATACCTATCAGCGAAAATACAAACAGCACGTTTTTTCTTTTTTATTCAGATTAAGGAAAATTGCAAAAACTGCTCTTAACATTACGGTACGAGATATCAGGAGTGTGCGGTCTCTCTTTTCAAAATCGCGCGCGTACTCGAATATTGTCATATATTTTTGCGTTTAGCGGATAATCAAATTGTCGGTATGTGTTTATCTGTAAAAATCGTCGAAATATACGCACGCTCGCAACACCCAATCGTAGTTCTAGGGCCAACCTTACGCTTAACAATATAATTAATAATAATAATAATTTTTCTCTCGCTTCTTTTGAACTTATGGGGTACTTTTCATCCCGCCCGTCTAGTTTCCAATCCCCGACCCCGGCACTGGATTTACGTGTACTTATGCGTATAGGTGTGTCGGTGTATATGGCTGCGTATGCGTGCGTGCGTACGTGTGTATTATATATTTATAATATATAATATATATATATATATATATGTATATTTTTTGACTTTTAAATAGCATTTTTATTACTTTTTAAACCGTTACTTTCGATACTTTCACAAGTTTTGCATAAAAAACAAGGCAATTAGAGAGAGATTGAGATTCTTTCTCGTCTTTATACTTAATGCGCGCGCGCGCGCGGCACTCGTACGCGAATATTCTATACTTCGGTTGAATCACGTATGTGTGTATGCGTCCGAGAATGTATATATATATATATTTATATTTATATAATATATACATCTTATATTATATGTATAATCGTAAAAGTCACGTCTTTTACTTTCAATTGTTTTAATTATTCTCTCATTTTCGCTCGCTCTCTTTCTCTCATTCTCATCACGCAACTAATAAAGAAAGACTAAGCTCTTGGGTAAGAATACCGATTCTGAATAACTCTCTCGCGTATCTCTTCTCTGCCTTTTACGATCGCGTACAAATAAACCGGAGAGATATAGATAAATATATTATATATGCGTATTGTAAACGACGCTTTGAAACCCAGACGCCGCGTTTCTTTTCTTCTCTCTTTTTCTTTACAAATTACCAACCGGTAAGATCTAATCTACGTACTCGACCGTTCTATATTTTGTATATATATATATATAGAAAGGCTAATTTTTGTTATTTCATCACCACGCGCTCGGGAACGCAATCGCGTCGATGTGTGGCGTGTAAATCTAGCAAAATTACCTAGTTCTTTTGACTATCTTTGCATACCGTCTACCCTCGGGCGATCGTTTTTAGGAAACCGTCCACGCGCGAACTACTCTTCGAGCTCCGCGCGCTCGATCGATTTCCGGCTCATCGACGTTCCCGTTTTCTACCGCGAGACGAATCTCGCGGAGTTCGGACGGTTTCTGGACCGATTTGTCAGACCGAGTCCGGGCTCGCGGTTACGATTCCGCGATTACTTCTTTTTCTTTTCTTTTTTACAAGGCAGAGCACGACGATTTTCTCTCGAGCGTGCCCTTTCGTTTCCCTGTCGCGTTTTTAAGGACAACCACACTCGTCCACCACCATCTTCGGCAGGTCTCTCTTGATAATGTTCGAGTCCGGGCCGTAGTAGATTAGCGACATGGGCGAGAACTTGAGAGGCGCGCAGCACGGTTGCATGCCGGCCAGCCGGTCCATCTTCCGGTATTCCTCGATTACGTGGGTATAATAGTTGAGAAATGTGTCCGGCGTTCTGTGACCAGCCGCGCAGTCTCCTCTACAGTAATTGGCGTAGTATCTGTCGAGAGAATCCGTATTAGCGTATCGATAGCGACACTCGTGTGCGTTAAAATGTCTCGAAATAGCTAGGTGCTTTCTTTGGGGAATACATCGCTCGAAAATTCATTATTATCCGACTGATTAGGGTTAATATATTATTTGCATTACGAATGGTTTACTCACCCCTGAGGAGCAATAATCCAATCGTCCCACCCAAGCTGAGAAAAGCTGACATAGAACCTCTGCTTGCAGCACTGACCCTTTATCGCGCCGCTGCACTCGATTGCCCGTCTCCTAACGCGCTTCGCGGCCGCTGGATCAGTACGCACGACTAGAAACGGTCTATCCGGATCGTGATCGCCTGAAAGAAAATATTCTAATTACAGCACGCTTCCATATGAGACTAAAGTAGTGATTGTGTTATAAATAATCGTGGAACGTTACTTGATCGATCATGCAGTAATATCTTTCGACGACGCGATTGATCAGAGAATGCTTCAATCTTCTCGAATGAAACAATTATTGATCTCGCAATTATCTGATTGAAAGCTAGCTAAAGTTCTGTATCCTACATGTGTTGCAATATAGTAAAATTATTATAGTAAAAAAAGTTTAATATTAATTCAGGATAATTAGCAAAAATTTCTGCGCTAGTTTGCAAGATAATATTTACAAGAATTTTCCAATCAACGCACTGAGAAAAAAAATTTATTAATCCCAAAAAATATTTAATCCGATACTAGCAACTAAATATTTTAGGTAGTTTAACTAAACATTTTAAATTAATTAATTCTTGATTAAAAATTTTTAAAGGTTGACATGAATGCATATACTTTTTTTAGTGCAACTTAATAATTGTTGAAACAACCAATGTTTAGTTAACTAACTAACATGTTTAGTTGCTCGTATATCGGACTAAATATTTTTTGGGATTAACACATTTTTTTTCTCAGTGCGTAAAGATCAGGTTGGCAAACTTTCTATATCTCCCAAATAGTAAATATTTTAAATTTTGTGCGGACCAAGAAGATATAAATATTTATTTAACTTATAAAGAGAGCAAATTTTTTATTGACGAAATTTAAAATATATAAAAAATTACGCGATCAGTTAATACAAAAATAGACGGTCGTAATTTGCCGACTCCTGAATTAAACGAATAAATTTATCGTGAATTTTTTTTATGACTTGCTTCGGGAATTACCTTTTGGATTTAGGGACGACTCGATTACGTGCGGCGAGTGCCCGTCGAAGGTCGATACGTGGACGTGCGAGCCGCATCCGCTGCAGTCGACGAGCAGCGTCAGTTTATCTTTCGAGTAGTTCGTCGTGTACCATCTGCTGACGACCTTCGTCACGTCGAATTTCTGCCAGCCGAGCTGGCCGACGTTCACCACAAGAGATGTCACCATCTCTAAGTGTTGCCCGAGTTCCTGTAGATTGAACCGCTTATTTCAGATAAAGAGAACTTTATTCTAACGTAATGTAATAATCTCGTAAGGCTGCATTAATGATTTTGTGTGTGTGTGTGTGTGTGTGTGTGTGTGTGTGTCCCCTGAAAGACAAGGACGTTGGAGTAGTATCTTTTCCAAAATAATTAATTTGATTGTGAAAAGTATTTCAATTGTTAAATAAATACATTTTTGGATTTTTGGTCGAATTGTGGGCCGCAAATAATTACAGTTAAAACGAAGGATCACGCATGATATTAAAACTCTGTTATTAGAAATTTGCATGATTTCGCAGGGATGACTGATCCGCACAGTCATTTAGGCTTGGCGAACCTACGGATCCGAGCTCAGTACACTGCATATACTCATATACATTTACACCTCATGCATACACACATATTTTATGAATAATAGATCCACAAATTTGAAAAAAAGTAGAAGATATATCTGATCTAAGGAGAATAAGAAAAATGAGAATAAAAATTAGACCCATACACATATGTTTGATATGAGATGGAGCAGAATGGCGAAAGCTAAAGCTCATTTTTTTATTTATATTATTTAAAAAAAAAAGATCTTTATGAAATTATCGATAGATTACCTTGCCTCGAAGATGCGTCGTGTTACCGCAGTGCACTCTAAATACCCAGAGAGTGATATTTCTTTGGTTTATCTGACTGTGACGATGATGCTGATAGTGATGGGCATGCTTGAGCTCAACTCTTGCCCACAGAGTGGCTCTTTTGATTCTCAGAGGTTCCAATGCCGGTTCGCCGCTCGCCATTGGGAATTCTAGCAATGGCTGGCCGTTCAACGTGTGCCCTGTAACAGAACATGAATATTTTAATTTGGGAAAATTAGATACAAAATTCGGCGGAATTAAATTTGTTATTCGATTTAAATTATCGTAATTTGTAGGATTCTTTGGTGTTCTAATTCGAGATATAGATTATATAAAAAAAATGTTCTCCACATGTCGTAACAGAAGTACGAGACTAAAAGTTTGGCAAAAATATTAAAAGCTATTTACATTTTTTTGCTGAACTGGTAAATTGTAAATATTCTCGTTTGAATAAATTTTTGATAATACGAATCATGAAGGGAGAGAGAGAGAGAGAGAGAGGAGAGGGGCAATTAGCATTTATGAAGAGAAAAAATTTTGAAAATAAAGCGTAGACTGACTATATGCATTATGTGCACAACGCAATGTGTGCAATTGCTAATTTCCGGCGTGTTCACGATAAAAATGTCGCGTCCGCATGGATAGATTTTTCCAGACTTCGTCTTTTTTCTCTTTCCCCTTTGCCATGTACTAGAAATTACGCGCCGGACTTCATTCATATACAGGGTGTCTTACAACCTTCAATCTAAAATTTTACGACAGGTTTCCTGTTGATATTTCCTTAAAGAAAAAGTTCATCTCGGAACACAGCATATTTTTCAAATGTTTTACATTAAACCTTGATAATCAAGCTCTGAACTGAAATTTTAATAAATCAGACTTTCAGGTTCTATCGTTTAATCATGTATATTGTTATTCAATCAAATTGTTAACATCCTGTTCAATCGCGATCCAAAAGCTATCTTCGTCAAAACGAGGTCAAAGAACGGCTGGATTCTCAATCTTATGATATAAAAAAAGAAACTATAGTGTGCCTTTATGTTTCAATTAAGAGAAAGTTCGCTTCTAAATTGATCCTAAAAGAATCTAATCATTGTAATTAAGCTTCGCGCTTCCCACAACCACCCTTTATGTACGCGCATACACACGTAAACACACAAACGCGCGGCACACGTACACGTGCTGCGTTCAACGCTCGTTCACTCGAAAGCGCCGCTTCTCATCTCTCTCTCTCTCTCTTTCTCCCTCTCACTCGTGGAGAGATGTACGTGTGTACACCTGCTTGCGTCTGTGTGGAGCGCGTAGAGTGAAAGCAGGGCGGCTTCATCCTTTAACGGTTTGGTGAGTCACGGACCAGGGTGGGTAGGGATAAGCACAGGGTGTCTGCCGCCCGTCTGCCTTCTGCCTTTCACCGCGCACCCCTTCGCCGTAACCCTCTATCGCCACCGCCACCGCCACCACCGCCGCCACCACCACCACCCACCCGCACCCTCGTCTCCGCAGTCAACTAGCCGCGTCGCTGCGCGCGCTACGACGGCCGATATACACGCGATTATATCGCCGTTCGTCGTCTTTGCGATTGTAATGACTCGCAATGACCGGTAACGTTACGCGAAAATTCCCATGTGATAATTCGCGATCGTTCGCGAATGATTCGACACATGATAACTGTCCGCGATAAGGCCTCGCGAAGACTCGTTGCGATTCGCAGTAACTCGCAACAGGGGATTATCATCCTACTTGTACTGCATTAATGTTGTATATTTTGACAAATTTTCTTAAATTTTCTAACTTTGAAATGTTTCAATTAGAATAATGTCTATCTATCTATCTATCTATCTATCCATCTCTAAACACACACACACGCACACGCATACATATACACTATATAGAATAATATTTTATATATATTATATATAATATATAATATTTCAGAAATTCTCTTTTTTAGATTATGGCCTATTGCAAAAGCATGTAAAGTTGCGAGAGTAGATTTAAAAATTAAATTGCATCAAGGGAAAATGGAGTAATGCCAAAAATGACAGAACTATAAGAGAATTTAATTTCAGCAGAAAATTATAGGAATAGTCAAATTTAAAAAGGTAAAACGTAAATGAAACGTTATAATATTGCAGACGATTCTAGAGGAAAAGATAAGGAAGGTTTCAATCGATTTTACGAAATTCAGAGAGAGCACAATGGAATAATTTCGTAACGTTCTCGTCCTTCGCGAAGGCACCACGCCCGAACATATTCAACTCGATCTTCCTTCCTTTAGGAGATGGAATCGAGAGCCAACCAGAGCGGTGTAGTTTTTTGATGATAAAATTGTCGAATAACTGTACGATATTTCAATTTTACGAATATTTAGAAGATTTAAATTAAATTAAATTAAGCTAAACTAAACCGGACACAATTTTATTGTTTAATTTTATTTATACATTTATTAACTTAAACCTTCTGTTCCTATCAAAAGCATAAATATGAATTATTATCGTAGATACGAGCATTTATCTTCTTTTATAATATCTCTGGATTTTGAGAATTATTATGAAGGCATTTGCGTATAAGCAATACATGATATATCTATACCTATAGTTTAAGATTTGTTAACGTTTCGCATTATGAATTAAACGCGTCCAACTGTGGAACAGGGTAACTTTTTTGTCTCATGATTTAGCGAGAGGAGATTGAGGCGGATATGCGGATGTGGAGGAAAAAGCGCGATATAAAACGCGGCTCCAGAATGCTCCACGTCCTTGGCACATGATCGACAACAAGACTAATACGGATTTTTAGTGGCGGAATACTTGTAGCACGATCGCTCACAAGACGCCGAAATTACGCGTTGGCTTCCCAAACTGGCGTCCCTCCTTAGCGCGCACAGTGTCCCGAAAGTCGCTCATTTTTCTCCGATTGCATCCGGACTGGGAGACATAACGCTTTGCATGAGGATTAAGATGGAAAGAAAGCGTCGTGAGTTTCACGATGGCTGAATGGTTATGTCACCCCTGTATATCGTACTCCCACAAAATTACAACAACCGCGACCGTGAATTCATTTCTCGTTCTCCACATTTCTTCCTCCACATCTTCCTCTCGTCTCCGAGCGATCGTCGTACCAAGTGTATGTTTAAGTCGTAAAAACTTAATATCTGTTACTCCGGGCAAAAACATTCTTACCAAAATCGCCATGTTTGTTGGTTTACATCTTTACATGAAATGTTGGAAATTTTCGACAGGGCACTTATGGCACTCGGTCACTTATTCTTCGAGACTCGACATCTCGATATGATGTACTCTGTCTCGACTTTTCGCTCTGCGTAAAGAATCTCGTATCTTTGAGCTTCCGCACGCTCCTTTACTGGGCTCTCTTTTTGGGCCCTCTCTCTTTTCCTCCCGCTCTCTATTTTTCTCTTTTCCTCTCTCGCTCTGGGTCGCGTGTTCTACATTTTCGTAGTTCGATTTTCTAACGGCCTCGCTCGAGTTTCGAGTGCGTCGTCTGTCGCACATTTCGAGGTCGGTACATCGGGTGGTACTTTTGCCCCCCGTGCGCCGCAATGCGACACCACCACGGGAATCTGCGCCCGGTTCTCTCTTCTCTCATCGCACAGGGGCGACGAGACTTTTTTCTCCTACGACGAATATCATTCGGAATAAATTTCACGCGAGAGGTCGTCAATCGCATGGCACTTTTTTTTTGTACGCGTTTAACGTTGAAGCAGCAGAAGCATAACGCTTCAATAATTGCGTTTTCCCCAATACATTAAATGGTCATTTATCTTATAATTTCTAGCAACATTTTCGTAAACGATTGTATTTCGATTTAGAGTCTTCTAATTGATTAATTTTCGCTATAATTATAAACCGTAGATGATTTCAGAAAAACGAAATTATTTGCATGTCAAATTGGGTTTTGCCAAAAGTGGCAGAGTTACTATAAATGGAAAAGATGATACCGATCAAGTACAGCGTGGCTCCAGATTGTAACGGTGCAGAGTAAACGCTATCGAGCGAATCAAGCTATTAGCATGGCCAAGGTTCGAGTGTTATAGGCCTTATATCATGTCTATTATGTCCTCGATGAGGCAAAATTTTCCGAGAAACGCTCTAAGAATAATCTCACAATACAAAGGATACGTAGGAAACCTAGGAAACAGAATGGAATTTGAAAATGCAAAAGAAACTTCAAGGCTACAAAATAATCTTCCTAAAACACCGAAGGATTGCGATGTAGATTTAATCGATCATTCCGGCAACAAAATAGGTCCATAATTTTCGAGGATGGGGTGGTTAATGGGGTGTGTTGTAAACGTGTGAATCTACAGTGTGTACGAAAACAACGCAGCCTCGTAGTGCATCGCAACCGCGAACGTTAAGTTTAGAAGGAATGACGCTTCCGAGATAACGCGGGTCGTTATTGTTTCTCGAAATAGGTAGATTCTTAAATAATCAGATCTAGCTGGCATGTTATAGAATCGCGAATGCCACGAGCGGCTCACTTGGCTTCGAAAATGATTGGCAAGCTTCTCGTGACCTTGCGTCAAATAACTGCCGCGAGATAACTCGCGTCGTCCTACTTTTGAAATTTTCCCGGCGGCACTTTCTTCCGAAACCGTCGCTTAAGAACCCCTCCGAGATTTCCGCGTTCTCTAATTTAATAGAAAGCCTTTTCATTGGAGGTAGTGTACGGGGCGACGTGGGAAAAAAAAGGTCAGGACTTTTCCGAGTTTAGACCTTAGATATACGGCTCGAGATTCGTAGGTCCTCTGGATTCGTCCTGGAGAAGCTGATATATCGTTCCGACGTCTTTCCGCGCGTCCCCTTCTCCCAGAAGCGCACACAAAGAGACAATCCAAAACCCACCCCTGCTATTTGAGAAATATGCTTTTTATGGAAATTAAATATGATCGATTAGGAAGAGCGAAGAAATATAAATTTTGAGATAAAAGAAAAACACAAATTATTAAAAAGAAACCTTTCTTTTATCATGATTATTTTTATAAGGTCGAAGACAATTTTTCTTTAGTGGAAATATCGAGGATGTGGGGATCGCTTATTATTTAATTTGTAACATTATAATTCCTCGTGACCTAAAGCATAAATTGTGTCGAAAGAAAAGAGATTTTTTATGATTTAAATATAATATATTCGCCATATGGCCTGCATATTTCATATTGTCTTCTGCTTTAAATAATATTATTGAATCCAAAATGAGAAAAAAAAATTTCGCACGCGTCCCTGTCTACTTCATATTCCTCACATCGGTCGCGACCGCGTGTAATCGGGGTTAGCGCGATCTCTCCCGGTGGCGGAGAATAAATTTCGCACACGCGCATGTCAGTAAGGCAAAGTAAGGTCTTTCCGTCGCCAAGTTGTCCATTTGAAACGCGCCACGCTATAGGATATCGAGGAAAAGGCGCGACAGCACCGAAGGAAATCGAGAAAACGTCGCGAAGGATCGAGGGTCGGGGGATTGTGGTCGGGAAACGAGAGGATCGAGAGGATGAGGGAAACGTTTGGGAAAAGAAAGCGACGTTGCCGACGTCGACCTGGCAGTACCTACCGAGTTGCTAGAATCATCCCGCCAAGTGTGTCTGCGAAAGAATGAATTACCGCAGTTAAATCGGGATCGGTTTTCAGCGATATTAGGGATAAGATTAGCTTGGTTTAGACTAAGGCTAAGGTTAGACTAGATTTTGAGACCAAAATGAAGTTAAAAAATGGAATCAAATCAAAATATTTAAAAGACTGTTGCTTAGAAATCGGTAACAAAGGCGCGATATCGTTAACAAATTCGAAATTGACAATCGAGAAAATTAAAAGTGAATGATGAAATGTGGAAGACATTACAATAGTCACGTTCAACGAAAGATAATATTATATTAGCGCTTAGTTAAAGATTTCACTAAACACTCTTTAGCTTATTTATGCTTGACAATCTTTATTATGCTAATGAAAACGGCGTACATACTTAGGAACTTATTGTTAGTGGATCGTTGAGAAATGTTCAACAGAAAATTACATAATGGCAAAGTTGCTTTCACCGTCAAAATCAGGCAATGACTTTCAAAGACGATTGCTCAGGTTCTATTTTGACGAAACGCGCGGCGATATCAAGGGCGGTATGTTTCCGCCGTCGATACGCGAGTGGATCCCCGACGAAGCGTCGGAGACTATAATTCTTTCGCGGGAGAGAAATTGGGAGGAAAGGGCGGCAACGAAGACTATCCGAGGATCCGGTCGAATGTAAGCGGCAGCTTACATAGTTTGTCACTGACAACTCGCCGACGAACGAGATTTTGGTCCGTCCTTGGAGTCGGGAGACGGAGAGATCGTCGGAGATAGGATGAGCCTCGAGGGATAAACACGAAACTCCCCGCTTCGAAGGCCGGGGAAATAGCGAGAGAAAGCAGCGATTTCTAGGACAATTCGCGGCCGTCCCGATGTATCGAGACGCGGAGACGAGAGGAGAGATCGCACATCCTGTCGTACGAATCGGCATCGTTGCGAGGATCCGCGGCTGGATGAATAAATGAAGAAGCACCACCCGAGCAAGCCCTACTCCGCCGTTTCCCAAATGAGTCGGTCCCGCACAAAAACTGCTGAGGCGACTTGAAGCCAGACAGCAAAACGGAGACGACGGCGCGGTGGTCGGAGATAACGGCAAGGCTTCGAGAAGAATTTTCTTTCGCGTACTTTCATCATCCGGGTACCAGGAATCTTCGTAAGGACAAATGGTGTACCATGGTCCCCTAAGATAGTGGTTCCAAAAGTTTTAGTATACAACGTATCCCTCCCCCCCCCCCCGCACTTTCTTTTATCTGCAGACTCTTGAGCCGATCTCGAATCGATTCTTGGCTTAAATTTCGCAGCCTCGACAACCTCTGAATTATAATGGAACGAAAATTTAGAAGGATCTTTTTATTTAATTAGGTATTTTTAGCTTCGAGAGACTTTGATAATTAATACATCGATAGTTAATGTCGAAGTTGTTTAGAGAATACATGACGAAATTGAATTTAATTGCGAAGAGGTTGAAGAACGAATCGGATAATCATTTCGGACGGACTCGTATTTGAAAATGATCGCTCGATGGAACGGACATCGGATCGATCGCTGGGACGGAGGAAACGAATTCGCGTGGACCAGCAAAGTGCATTAGACTAGATCAGTGCGGTAGGAAGTGGAAGTTTGGCTCGAGGTAAGAGCGATCCGCGGTAGGAGGGCGGAAGGGGGATTACAACTGTTACCGGGAACGAGAACGAACAAGACAAGGGGGACGGGGTTGTAACAGGAAGCGAGGAGATTGCGGCTTGAGATTGATGAAGAGACGAGGAGAATGCGATTTTTAAGCATCGCTTAAATCGGGGGCGCGCTTAAGGGCGGGTATAATTTCGTGGGTCCGGGGAGTGAAGTCACGCGGAAACGGAAGGAAGTTCTCGCAGTTAGGGCGCCGCGTAGGAGAGTGATTATTAGGGCGGAAAGCCGGAAGTTCGTGAGGTTTCACGGTGAGTTCTCCTACTCTCGAGGGCGGTTCTGCGGGACGCCGCTCGAGTTAGGGCCTCGGAGTTCGAGATAAGTTATCCTAGCGATGTGTACGGTAAAACGTTACATTAACCGACGACGTATGCGGAAACGGTTGCGTGCGCGTGATTACCGAGTTCAGTAATTATTGTCGAAAGCGGAGTATAGAAAGGGAGTTCGATCGAACCTCGCGATGTCCGCCGCGTCGCCGCGGACGAAGAAAACGCATGGTGCACCCCCGACGTCGTCCGTCGATAAAGCGTTTAAAATAATACCGCGTTCTCCACACATGCGCGCGCGCGCGTTATATGGATAAAATGCATATACATTCTAACGCGCAAAGATCGCGCGGTATTGTCACCAGATAAGAAGTCCAACGAATAAGCCCAGTGTGAATCTAATTACAGCGCGACATGTCACTGACGTGTTCCAGACATAGTACCACGTATACAAGCGCGATATCTGACTCGCATCGTGTAGGGCTGAGGCGATTGACCGTAATACGACCAGTCAAATAAGAGGGTCAGATATAGCCAGTTAGTAACCCTGATCCAGATCTATCGCCACGTGGTCGCTCGCAGCTACGACGTTACCCGTTGTTTAAAGCACGTGTGACGTATTCGCGTGATCATATTACGCGGTAACGCGTATCCCCAAATCCCGCGATTTTACCATCCCGGCCATCCCGGACCTGCAGGCCGTCGTCGATCGACTCGATCGAGCGACGATCTCACCCGCGCGTCGTTCCCCCGTTGAAGGAAAAATCGACGGTGTCCGTCGTCGCTTTGGGTGTGGCTGGTGCGGTTCAAGCTGGAATCGCGACCTATGCGACCGAGCTGTCTGATCTGCGCGTAGAGAAGAAGCGAGTGGAAACGATCGAACAAGGTCAGACGTTCTCTAGTCTCGAAATTACGCGGCTGTCTCGATTTTCTCAGGAGTTACCTTGTACAAGTGTATACTTAAACGGAGCAACTGTCAAAGAGGGCTACGGTAAAGGTTCTTTTTTTTTTTTAATCGCGCAGTGTTCGATAGTTAGGTGTTATCGCGCGCTCGCGAAGTATCACTATCTATAAACCGAATGATTTATTTGCAATTTAGTTTTGAGAATCGGGAATCATATAGAGATTTCCAGCAGGGAGAGTGGAGGAGTTGGAACGGAACAATGAATTACGCTACGCGTTTTACGCGAACGGGGTTGCGCGATTGTACACAGCAAGACCCCGATACTACATTAGACGAACGTGCATCGGAGAAATTAAAGACAATGCCAGGAAAAAGATACGACGGTGGATAGCACGCGGGGTAGAATGCGGGAAGGACAAGCGGGGAGTAGAGAGAAAGAGAGAAAAGGATGAACTCGTAGATAAATAGAGAGGTCGCGTAAGGCAAAGGGAGAAAAAGCGATGGAGGGCGGAAGAAGAGAGCGGGAGAGGGATAAGAGTGTAGACGGAAGGGAAGTACACGGAGGAGGACAGGAGGGAAGAAATGGGGAAGAAAAGGAAGGAAAGAAGAAGCACGAGAGTGAAGACGCGAGACGATCGGGAAACATACGAAGGGAACAGAGAAAGAAAGAGGGGAGAGAGGGAGAGAGAGAGAGAGAGAGCGAGAAAGCGAGAGGAAGTAACCTACCCTTTTCTAGCCTGAAGCGGAGAGTGTACCAGGATGAGGAGAGTCAAGAGGGAATAAAGGGGGTGTAGGAGATATACGAAGAGCGGCGCCCAGCTGGAGCCACGTGCATCGATCTGACTACAGGCGCCAGCCGTCCTATCCGTCGGCTCGTTCGTCCATGAGTTCGACCCTGCCCCACTCCAACTCATCCCGAACCGTTTCATCCCATCCTGAACCGTCAAACTCCCAGTTCTAATACTCCCCATAAAGAGAGAGAGAGAGAGAGAGAGAGAGAGAGAGAGAGAGAAAGTGAAAAAGAGACAGAGAATGAGGGCTAGAAGGAGAGAGAACGAATGGAGAACGAAGGGCGGGAGAAAAAAAAGAAAGAGGAGAAAAGGGATGAAAGGGAGGAGCGAAAAAAAGAGAATTAAAAAAGTGGCAGAAGAGATAGAAATGCGAGGAGATAGAGATCGGGAGAGAGCAAGTGAAAAAGAGAATGAAGAAGAGAGAGAGAGAAAGCGAAAGAAAGAAAGGATAAGATAAAGAAAACGGAGGAAGAAAGAGGGAGGGAAAGAGGAAGAGATGGGACAGTGCATGTCGCGAGGCATTGCGAGGGCGGGCGAATTTCAACCCCCGCGCGTAGTATCCGCTCGGTATTCTCCCTCGGAATTCCCACAGGTTGAACGAACTCTATTCTATTCGAGCGAAATTCGGGATGCACGCTCGACCCTTTCGGGGAGGGAAAATTGGCGAATTTCTCGAGAAGTCGTCACACACGCTAAATCGCACGTCATCGGCCATTGTGCGCCTCCATAAATAATAAAGGGGAAAAAAATTAACCGACGTCGTTTACTGCCTATCGGGCCCCACTCGGTATCTCAATCGACTTTTTATAGCACAACTTTTATCGCGTCCTCTTTCACGATTTGGCAGGGCGTTTTTATAGAATCGCGGCGTTGCGCGAAAATATATGCCCGTCTATATAATACGCTCGGCGCAATCTTTCCACAATCGTAAAAAAAAGGGATAATGGAACCGCAAAAGTGCCTCCGCGTCGCGCCGTGTTGCGAGAACGAATGTAAACGCAATCGATACCGTTCGTTTTCTCGTCATATCGCTGTATCGGCTCCCGGCGGCGCTTCAAGGTCCGCAAGAGGATCGTCTCCGTCTCGTATTAGCTCTCACGAGGTGGCCTTGAATAAAGTATCCGCGTTAAAAGCTCCGTAGATGGATTAGCGGCGTTAAACTTTCTTGGATACTTGGAGTAACCCAACTCGCGTGTGCATCACTCGCGAAGAAGTGGGACGATGTTTACGCAAACATTTTATTATCACGTATGAATGAGAACAATGAGTACGATGTGCAATCGGTGTGGTTAATGAATGCACGACTAATAGTAAGATGGAGAACGAACGAAAAAGGACAATAAATACCATGAATTTTATTAATTATATATATCAAACGGTAGCAATGTAAAATATTAGGTTGCAAGTTGGTGCGAAAAGAATTCGTCGTTTTTCTATATGTATTAGTTAGTAAATGAAGTTAGATAATGTTAAGTAAAGTTGAAATAAAATTATCAAACCGGAATTCTTTAAGAGGGGGACGGGGAACTAAAAAATTGATTTCTACATAAAAACAAAACTATTTAACTTTGTTGAAATTTGTTTTAACTTTATTTTACTAATATGACAAATCTCGCGTCAATTTAATGAATACATAAAAGATGTAAACGATGCGTGCATGTGTGTGAAGCATTTGAAGAAAAGAAAGGACGAGGAAATTGCAGGATCGAATTGGATCAGACTTAATAGACAGTCAGCCTGTCCAAATAGTGGAGGAGTCTAAAGCATGTGCTGCCTCGAGTCAAAGAGGCTAAATAGGAGGACGTTTTGCGAGTCGGTGACTGTTAAGAACCGCGAGTTACGAGCCATGGACGCTCGAGCTTTCATAAAGATCCGCCGCCAAGTTCTTTTAAAAGAGAACAACCGTCTAGCGCGCATAATGGCCGATCTACGCGCGCGACAGAAATCCCTCTCTCTCTTTCTCTATCTTTCTGGTCTCTACGGGATCTCATCCGGGCAATGACGAACGTCCTGAGAAATACTGCGTCAATTCGCCCATCGTGTCGCGCCGAGTCGCGACGCGACGCGTCGCGTCGCGTCGCGTCACGTCACTTCGTCCCCGCGTTTCAGGTCGCCCCATCGTGTCGCGATGCGATTCGTTTGTGCACGCGGATTTTTATGCCGTTGTGTGCCATAATACTGATAAAGTAATCCCCTGCCGACTAGAGGAAACGATTTAGGTATAGCAAATAAATATGTAATAAATTTAGTAAATTTACTGTATATCGCGAAATATAATATAGATGAAGATATTTACCTTATATAGTATAATTAATATATTAATTTATTATTAATTATGATTTATTATTGAGAGTGCCTCAACTAAAATCAACTTAAAACTCAAAATGCGCGAGTATTTTGTTCATTGAACCTATTTCCAATCACAAGCTGTGGATAAAGAGATATTATGAAAATTTGGTAGTTCAAATACATATACATCCTTTATTGCATATAAAAGACTTGTACAACTGCAATTTATATAGTACCGAAAATGAATCCATTTATGTCAATAATCTTAGATCAATTTCATCTAAAAAGTTGCAGAGGCGATAACGTTTAATAATAGCTTAATAATAGCTATTAATTACTATCGCTACTATACTTTACTAATTTCTAGTTTTACTAATAAATAAAGCGGCAAAACAAGCACTACTATACGAAAGATCGTTTCTATTGCTATATTAATGGCGGGCGCCTTGTCTTCTCGTAAATTCTCAAGATGCCCGGCAAGTTTTGCTAAATGGTGTCGTTGCCATGCGTGTCTCATGCAGAACATCCTGGAATCGCCTCTACTTATGTAATAGAACATGCGTACTTGAAATTGTTACTGGATGTTGTTGAGAGTTCACAGGGATTTTAGTGAGCCGAGTCTTCTCGAGCGATTAATCATCTCTCTCGATGCCGCAATCCGCATTCGCGTATCAGAATCGATTAACCGATCGTGCTGTATCATTAAAGCTGGCAATGACGACTTTTGCGGTCGACGGCAAATTCGTGTGAGGCAAGGAACGATAACCCCGTGGAATATTTACCCGAAGAAATTTTAATAAAAATAATTTAACTGTTCGCACTCTGTGAAAAGAGTAATCATCTTCCATATACATATTCTCACCCTTTCGCAGATTCTTTCTGGTTGCTTATGTATCTTTTTGAAAAGGTACGAGCTTTTCGAGTCTTTCGAATCTTATTTCGTTGTCGTACACTTCTTCGGGACAAATCAATCTCCGTGACTTTCGTCGCGCTTAGATGAGAGCGAAGGCGCGTGGTTACGTGTAATTAACCGAAGCAAATGATCCTTGGCAGCAGGTCGCATGGGGACCACCAACCACCGCCAGTGGCGCGCGCGCGGGGGCGAGCGAGCGAGCGAACGAGGAGCGGTTTCGGCCGTTCGTCATTGGGCGCGACTGGGTAATACACTGTACGCAATACACCCTGTCAGAGATAATGGTTTCCTCTTGAACATGAGAAACGCGAGGCACAATAAACCGCCAAAATTATGACTGCTGGCTTACGGCATCGTTTGATAATGGCGATGGAATGGCCGCGTCTAAAGGGAATGGAATTCGCGAAGAGGAAGAGAACGCGATAGGGTTGACGAAGTGAAAAAAAGGACAAGAGCAGACAATAGTAGACAATAGTAGACAAGAGGGGAATAACGTGCATATCGTCCTATATACATCGTTGGAAGGCATCGAGCGTCGTGTGTTCTCTTCCTCTCTGCGGCTTTTCGTAGAATAGCTTCCCCTTTCTAACTAATTAACTCTAACTAACTCTAATAAGCTCCAAGTAGATCGGTCTCGATCGATGGAGAATAAGGGATCTTTTTGGAGATATATCCATATCACTTTAAATACGAATCTGCCGCTAAAATATTTTTTTCTTTCTGTAAAAATAGAGGGATCGTCATCGGCGATACTCTTCTCCTTTTTAGAGCCTAATCTTCTTCAGTAACTTGACACTTTCTTCGTCTCTCGTTATCCGTCAGCCACCCCTTCTGCTTCCTCGCCATGGTCGCCGTCGTCGTTGTCGTAGTTCGGGATTTCGCATCCTCGACGATAACGACGCCGACGAAATGGTAGCTGTTGGTGGCGTTGTTGAGTGAGACGCATAAATTCTTATGGTATCTTATGGTCCAAGCGCTTCGGAATGGCCCGCCCGCCCGCCGAAGGGTGGCGAGAATATAAACGTTGTTTTTGCATAGGAACGTTACTCACGGGTTGTAAACCTCTCGGTTGCTGGTTGCTCACGCTGCTATTGCTGCCGCCGTTACTGTTGCTATTGCTGCTGCCGCTGTTGCTGACAGTTAACACCTCCTCATGCGCTTACTCGCTATCGGGAGACTTACACAGCCATATGCCGGCACTTCGTATCGATTGTCGAGAGTACAAGGTCCGGATATCCTCTCTCTCTAGTGAATTTTTAAATAGCGATCCGCGATACGCCTTGTTGCGTTTTCTCTTACGAAAAAGTGTGTATCGTCCCGATCTTTAAACCACGTCGCGAGATTATTCCGCCTTATTTAAATAATCCTATTAATATCGCGCTAAAGTATCCTTGGAAATTTATGATTCAACTCTAAGAAATACGATATGCGATTCTGTTATTTATTTTTCAACATCGATAGTTTCCGGACGATAATTTTCATCCTGCTTTCACCGCACAGAATTCATCCCCCCTGTAATTTGCAATAACGCCTGAAAGGTTTCCATCGAAACGAGTTTTGACGATCTTTTTCGGTAGCCTTCACCGTGGAAACTTTCGATCGCCCGGCGAGCTCCATTACGAGTTTTTCTACTGTCGATTGCATTCGTACAATCTCCCATTGCATTATCGTGAAAGGACGTTATCTCCCCGCTTTATCTGTCTCTCCGCATCAGCCTGGCAGAACCGAATAACCAGATCGGGAAAATGAATTAATTTGATTACGCTCAACGAATTATCCCGTTTTATTCGATCGGCCACGTATGAAATAGACAGAGGATATTATGGTCATATTGGTTAAAATCATTTAATCACCGAAAAGAAATATATAGGATATTCCTATAAGAAATTCTATAAGAAATATAAGGAATTCGAGACGTTTGCGATACATTTGTTAACATGACTTTTAAAAGTAAACAAAACTGGATAATTATTATCTATATAAAACAAATTGTAATCAATTAAAATTATTATTAGAATAATTATTATTAGAATAATTGTACTTATAATAAATAAAAGATATATAAATTTACAATAAACATTCATAAAACAAGTCAATTAATAATAATTATTATTAATTGACTTGAGTATATTCTTAATTGAATGCTCGAACATTGAGCTTTCTCTTTATCTATTTACCTATCTATCTATTTCTATTTTAGGATTTACTTTATATACGATTAATGGATAGGGAGAAATAAGAGCGCAGGACAAGTCGCGGTCAAGAGTCGAACGGGGTTGATCCCCTCGCGCGCGCGGCCGTAGGAGAGATTTTACTCCGTAATCATATACTGTAATCGTTAGAGAGATTTAAGGGAGAGGACGGCCCAATCGATGGGAGTTTGGCAAGCGAAAGGGCGACGGAACGATACCTGAAATAATGGTAATAAAATTGTTTTCGACGACAGTTTGACTCTCGCGCGGTTATTATTAGAAAACTCGTTAACAGGCTGTACCGGCGCGTTATATGTTGCTTTTTACGGTGGCGCTAAAAGAGCGAAACTTTCCCGCCGAGATCATTTTTCTAGCGCCCGTCGAAAACATCGCTCGTCTCCGGACCCAGTTAACCGAATATGTCCTGAGCTTGAGAACTTTTCCTTTCTAGTGTTCAGCGTAAATATTTAAAAAGTAACATGTTTTAATTAAGACATTTAAGTTTCACATTGCGTGATTGGTGAAACTCGTAAGAAAAAATCGCGGATTGATTGGAAGTGATTTATATTAGAAACCGGGTCACGTTTGAGCAACTTATTATAGCCGCTATATCACACACGTGTGCAAATTTTGACAATTATATTATGTAGAAATATTACTTTTCTCATCTCTCTATATGTTTTCATCCACTGGTAAGATGTTAAGAGTGATCGAGAATGCCCCGGAAGCACAAATTTACAAGTGTAAGATGTATAAAAATACACGTCGCAGGTTACGCTGATTTATCTCCCGGTTGTCGCGTGGTGGTTACAAATTGCGTCACCGGATCTCGCGATTCCGGCCCGGCCGTGTGATATCGGCGAGAATGAGCGATGAGGGGTGAAATTCTGTTTCGCGCGCGCGATGCCGCGCGACCGATCGCGGCTCAACGACGAACCGAAAGACGAGGGCGAGAAGGGCGAGAGCGCGTCTGCTGGGAAAATTTCGCGGCGACGCGACAAGTAATTATCGTCCGTCAGTCCGGAGTTGTATGTGCGGTCGGTGTATATCGATTCAACCGGGTAGGTAGAGAAAAGTACCCGCGGCACGTCGGGTACGACTGCAAAAGGCCGCAAGGAGTGGGAACCCCCGCCGTTGTCCGGGTTCCGCGGCATTTTTTTGCGCGTTCCACGTAGACAAAAAATGTGGAACACAAACTTTCCCCCGCGGCAACCCCCGTGTGCCGCGCGCCCGCCGGCCGCCCGCGGTCGATGCCGGGCCGAGCAATGGTGGTCGTTTATAGTTTCTTTAGTTTCTTCAAAAAGAATGACGTGTTCATCGGCTATGTATAGTGACACGGCGACATTAACGTTAAAGTATCACGTATGGCGCATTACGATACGCCTCTGGCACGCGAGGTGTCCGGAAAAATCATTCGGAGAACCACCACGGCGCGGGCAGGGTCCCGCGGGGACCGAAATTCGGCGGGCGGAGGCGCCCGCGAGCGCTCTCCCGATTTCCGCTTTGAAATTCTCGCGGCGGGAACGCGCGAGGATCTAAGAATCGATATCGCGCCGAGAAAAGTTTGCAACTTCGTCGGCTCGCGCGAATCGATCGCGAACGAGTCCGAGCCGAGTAATGCCGCGCTGAAGCGTAATTAAGCCGAATTTCCGTTTTGTCGCACACAACACGTAATTAATTCGCTATAAATTAATTCCCTCGTAATATCCATGTAGAACAAAATTGAAAGTTTTGTTTTTTTAGAAATTAATACATATAAATAAAATATTACAAGAAGAATTAGAAACGTAAACGTGTGCAGTTTTGTGAGACCCAGTTTTATTTTCGAGGCCTCGAGGATTTCTCGTTTCTGCATATTTCTATTTCTAAGATTTCTTAATTTCGCAGATTTTTAAACCGTTCTAGTTTTTAGGTTCCTAGACTTTCGTTCCTAGAATTCTAATTTTGATAGAAAAGCGAGGCTGCTATTTGCGAATCGACTTTCCGGAATCGATATCATTGCTATCAAGCGAGAAACTAATGATGCGAATGCGCACAAACCGCCGAGCGTTTCGCACGGCTCTAGAAGAGGGGCACGAAACTCGCGGGGCTCGTTAATTTAACGGTGGCGAAGGTGCAAGCGCCGGGGGCTACGTTCGCGGCAACGAGTCGGCAACATTACCGTTTCTACCTTGGGGTTCTATTACCCTTATTGTTAAACTTAGAGTTACTGTGAACTGCGGAGTGAACTATAGACCGCTTCTCTGTTGTCGCAACACTCGCGGCGACTGCGGCGGGCCACGTGGCTGCAGGTGTGTGGCTCCGGCGGGGACGCGTGCGAGCGGCTCGTCAAGCGTTCGCCGACGAGCGACGGGGGTGCATTCCGCCTCTCCTGTCAATCCCGCACCGAAATTTCGTCGGGCACGACCCGCGTGATCGACCCTCGAATCTCCCCCGCGTTCCCCGGCCATTCCTACCACCAACACCCGTCGCTCGCGCTCGCGAAATTCGTCGTGGACATCGTCGTGGACGTCGTGGACGTTTGCTGAAACCGGAAAAAGATCTGACCGCGATTTTCCGCAATTACGTACACGAATCGCGTCGTGGACGCGACCCGAACTAGGCGAAACTACAAGGAAGTGAAACTAAAATGATGTTATAGTGAATAATGCATGGGAATCATGGTAGAAGTTGCAGGTATGACGAGCCACTCGAAATTTCGCGATGAGTCAGCTTTGGATTTACTATTGTGAATTAATTTCTTTGTTTTTTTTTTTTCGACGCGATTTCCATCGGTGATGTTAATCCGAGCGAATTAAGCGCCGCGTAAAACCGTCGGGATCAATTGTTAATTAGAATCATTTATGTGGGTGTAATAGATAAACGTGTTCGTTACGTCATATCAGATGGCAATAAAACGTTACCCTACGTGTCGTTACCGGAGAAATAATGCAATACACGCGGATGGATTAACCCCGAAGTCGCGTTGCACACACCACAGGTTATTACACTGTATTCGTATGCATCGAGCATGCTGTGTATTGAACATGCGACGTGTTGTTTGGCGTTTCGTGGAAGTCGCCCTGTTATCGGAGGCTAAGCTTATTGCAACTTGCCATTTCAAATCCATTCGCGTACTTGTTATTTAATACACAGAGGTATTCGTTCGCTCCATTTTCACAAGTCTCGCGGTAGCAAGACAAAAGTTGTATTCGTTCAGATCTACGTTTAACGTATCACAGAATGTACAATCGAAAATTAACACACACCTTTATTTGCGAGAGAGAGATTTAAGAAAAAGAAAATTTTAGGAATTATCCTTTATTTTCTAAAAGAATTAAACTTATTTTTCTAGATACTAAAATGATTTTTAATTGCTTTGAGACTTTACAGTAATCTGATTACTTTACAGTAATTTGATCAAATTATACGTAGTATGCGTGTACAAATCGCAAGCAATAAACGTTCATTATTAATCAATATAATCTTATAAAAAATTACATCTATAATATCTTACCACAACAAGAGCGGTGAAAAATCATGTTGAGTATCAATTGTGAGTAATGTGATCCTCGAGAAGTTACACTAATTTGAAAGGCGATCATTAGACGATGAGCGGAATGAACCGTCGCTATATTTTTCGATTTATATCGATACGGTCAAGTGGTCGTTATTATAGCATATCGAGACGTACGGGGAAAGGTTAGGGCCATGGCACATAGAAAAACTTAAGCAGTAAGATTGAAACAGTAAACAAATTAACCAATAGCTATCTTAAGTTTCCGAGAATACTTGACTATAATTGGTCAGTTTGCTTAAGTCTTATTGCTATTTAAGTTTTTCTATGGCTGCGTTTGCTTTGGGCGCTTTCGTGCTGAAAGCGTCAGTCTATCTTTATTGCTCATTACATGTTGAAAAAAGATGGAATGATGCTGTCAGCACGAAAGCGTCCAAAGGGAACGCAGCCTGTGTACCATGGCCGTTATGGAAAAGCTTCTATCCAGTGACCGGGTCATCCAATCAGACATGGAAATCAATGAGTTCTCCTTGTGCAATTTGGCATCCAATAGTTTAATAAGTTTAGCTATTGCTTTATCGAGCGAAATCGAATACTTATTTAATAAGTTTAATCCAATAGTTTCATCCTAGCGATGTCAAACGACAGAAAGAAAGCGCAATATCAAATCGCCGTTGGCCTTCGATTTTTTCCAATTTGTCTGTAAGTATGTACATCCCCGAATTACTATCGATTGTTGAATCTAGCTTCGTTTTTCGTATTCATACATAGAACATTCTAAAATAATATAGAACTGCTTGCATAATTGAATAATGTCATAATCCTCGATGATTCTTTTTTTTTACATCAATATCAAGTAAACATACATTGAACAACTAAAATCAGAAAAAAAGATTGTATTGAATCATTGGAGAAATAAGAGGCCAATCAACTCGAGAGGCCAAGAAACTTGCTTCAACTCAATTTAAATTGGTATGGTTATATGCGATTGTTAATTATTAATAATTATATACAAAATTTATTTAAAAGCGGTGGTAAGATTTCAGATTTTCAGGTGTCATTATGTAACGTTGCATTTAAACGCGTATTTAAACGTTGCATTATTGATTATTTTAATGATTTCGCGTGATGTATCGCGATTAATTAATAATTGCAGGATTCATACATGACGTACAATAGCCTGCGTCTATAGGTGCATCAACGTCCTTTATCCGATGCGGAATAATTTTCTTATATGTAGGCGGAATATTTTGATTGAGATTGCCGCGACGCTTATCGAGCGAAGTTGACAAAGTTGCAAGACCCGGCGGCCGCGACTTACGTCGACGTTTCGCGCTTCGCAGAAATCTTTGCAACTTTTTCAAGGATTCTCCACGAGCACCGGCACCTCACGCCGGCGGTCATGTTAGAAAGCGTTTTCTCAGAAACGAGCTTTATACACGTGTGAGATCGGTCGCGTTAGAAATCGCATTCGTGCGGCAAGGACACTCGTGTTCTCTAGATCGTTCTCGATTGTTCGATATCGGCGCCGCGCAGGAACACTCGCGACGTTTCTCTTGGAAATTTTCCTCGCGAAATACCATGTGCTTCGCGTCGAGGATGCGAGGAGAAAGTGAGGTCGATAATAGAAACCGGTATAACAACGATGAATCCAATTTGCCATGCTGCATCTTGCGTTAATTGTTACGCTTCTGTTGTCACGAATGTAACAACGAAGAAATCATTTTTCTGCGTATCTACAGCGTCGAAGTGCGAACCTGTCAAATTATATCGGTTTCAAGAAGCTTTGACCTCCGATTCAGAGCCGTAGCAGATTTTTTAAAATTATTTATGTAAAACGTTGATACTATTAAATCAATGGCTGCGTAGAGAAAACTGCTTTGCAACTGTTGTAAAATTTGTAAATCTGATTGGTATGCTTTTAATTTTGATCGAAGCGAAGAGTATACACCAACCAGATTCACGAATTTTACAACAGCTATAAAGCAACTTTTTCTGCTGAACGCAAGCCAATGGTTCCGATTCCGAAATCCCAATTCTGAAAACGTAATGAAATACAAAAGAAACCTAAGATGTTGAAATGTGTAATTTTTAAATATAAATTGTAACGTTTTTATAAATGTGTAATGTACACAATTTTATTACGCGCATAAAGAATTATTAATAAGGATTTATATAAATGATACATTATAATAAAATTGTGTACAGTAAAGTGCATTAATTCGATAGGTTATCGAATTCTGGCTTATTGGCCGGATACTTTAATAATAATAATTAATTATTAAAGTAAATTATTAAAAAGTCAGAATTCTATGACCCATCGAATTGATGGCACCTTACTGTACATTACATATATTTTATATTACAATGTAATATTTGAAAATTACACATTTCAACATTTTAGATTTTTTTTTGTATTTTATTACGTTTTAAAAACTGGGACCATTTACTTAATAGTTTTAGTGTTTTACAGATTTTAGGTCCTCGTTGCTTGAATCGTCTTTGATCGTCTCTCGGAGTATTCAATAAGGAAATCAAACGTCAGACCAATGACATATATACACAGCAGACACGGTCACGTGTCGGTTACGCTTATTATATCGATGTACTTATCGTCGAATTACTGAATCTCTTGATATCGCTCGTACAATCAATGAAACCAATCTTCTAAACTTTTGCGGCGAAATGCGGAGAACAGGGAAATTAATGCGATTTATTTTAAGTGCGAGCATAAGTACTTAAAGATTTTTTGGGGGAGTATCAGCGGACTCACCGGGTTCGGCGAAGGTGATGATCTCCGAAGTCCTCGCGTAGAAGTCGTCCAGCTCCTCTTGAACATCATCGTAGCCCTGATAGGACTTGGCGGTGGTCCTGGCGTTACCCTCCGTTGTGGTGGTCTCCTGATCGAGATTCCTATACGAGTACTCGTCGCCGCCGTAGAGGAACTCGCCCGAATACTCACTCTCGTAGTCGACCCTTGACCGGTCAGAGTAGCGCGGCGGCGTTTGCGCCTCCGCCCGGTAAAGGGTCTCCAGGGCCAGGTGCCGGGGCACGGTGGCCAACGTCCTATTAACGTCCGGGCGAGTCCTCAAGCCGAGTTTCTGCAGGATTTGATGTTTGATCGCCTCCAGCCTAAGATCGTCCGGGCTGGGCGCGACAGTGTCCTTGAAAAGGCCGCCCCTCGCTGGGCCCTCGTGGTGCACGTGATGATGATGGTGATGCTGTTGCTGTTGCGGCTGCTGATGCGGGCAACCCGGACACGTCTGATGGTGATTGCTGAGACGCGACTGCACCGCTGGCAGAGCCAGGCAACAGAGTGCCAGTCCTATGAGCAGTAAATTGGACGGCAGCGTCGGCGGGGCGCTGCTGTGGACGGTGCGCACCGGGCCCAAACAGTGCAGCGAGTCCACGCGGTCCACGTCGGGCCCGGCGTCGTGCCGCCGTAATCGCTGCCTTGTCGTAGTCGTCGTCGTAGTCGTCGCTGTTGTCCGATCGACGATCCCGCTCGTCGTCGTCGTCGTCGTCGTCGTCGTCGTCCTCGTCGTCGTCGTCGCCGCCGTCGTCGACAATCGGCGCGTTCGAGCGCGCGCGCGTACGCGAGCGCGGGCACGGGCGCGGGCGCGAACGCGAGCGCGGGCACGAACACGGGCACGGGCACGGGCACGGGCACGACCGCGGGATCTAGGCTGCTGCTGTTGCAGCACCCGCCTGACGCATTCGGGCTGCTCCCGCTCCCAGAAGATCCTATCGTTTCGGTCTTCGCTCGAGGTGCCGCTGCGTCCGTAGGGCACCTGGTGCATCTCGACGGCGAGTCACCTCGTTCGTCCCCACCACCTCCACCTCCTCCTTCTCTTGCTTCGGTGCTCCCTTCTTTCCTTCTGCTCTTGATCCGATACCGGTACCCCGAGTGTCCTACCTGATGCGCGTAGAGGCTTCCTTCCTTCTCGGGTGTCGTTAGGCTCCCCGTCGACGATGACGCTGACGCTGACGCCGTTACCGCCGACGCATCCGACGCCGAAGAACAGGAAGTCTCTCGCGCCGGTGAGGATCCTCCTCTGGTTGCCGTTAATAACGGGATTGCTCCTTGCCTGCGGTGGTGCCGTGGGACTACGGGGACCACGACGACGACGACGACGATGGCGGTCACTGGGGACGACGGGACGACGTGGGACTGAACGGTACGACGACTCGACGGCGTAGGGGATGACGGCGCGTAGCGGTGACGACGACGACGGTGATGATGACGACAGAGAAGACAGGGAGAAGGCATCCTCGCCTAAACCCCCCATCACCAACTACCGATTGCCGGCGCCTCAAGATCGATCTCACCCAAGCAATGGATCGCCGTAACCGACCGGTGGACGCCGCTCGTAGTTTCGGCCATTCGCGCTCGCTTTGCTTCCGCGTTCTCACGTTCACCCATAAACGCGTTTCCTCGTTCGTACATATATATATGTATATATGTTTGTATAGATATATATATAATAGATATAATTGTGTAGGTATATGTATTTTGCGCTATTCACGCTCTCTTTCCTTCCGTGCGTCTTCCTTTCCGCCGGACTCCTTCTGAACACCGTCCTTGAGCCGGCCTTCCGCTCGTTCGCGCGAGCTAATCCGAGCGGGTCGTTGAACTTGACTGTGTGTGCACGCTTCACTTTGCTACTCTAACCCCTTTTTCTCTCTCTTTCTCTCTCTCTCTCCTTCTCTCTTTATCTTTCCCCCTTTCTCTCCCTCGCTTTTTCTCTCTCTCTCTCTCTCTCTCTCTCTCTCTCTCTCTCTCTCTCTCTCTCTCTCTCTCTCTCTCTCTCTATCTCTATCTCTTTCTTTCTTCCTCCCTGTCACGCCGGCTCCTCGGAACGAACGAAGCGGCGACGTCGCTCGCTATCGACTAGGGTCTTCTCGACTTTCTCGGGCACTTCCTATGTATATCTAACTCTTCACTACGACTAAGATCCCCGGAATAATAATGCACCATTTAAAAGTCTGGCGTGGCTCCGTGTGCCGATGCTCCGACTACGGGCACGCTCCGCCCGTAGTGACCCACGCGCGCTCGCGAGTACGGTGTTCCCCCGTGTTCCCCCTCCGGATATCTTCGGGTGCCCGCACGCGGTGGTCCCCTCCTCCCGCGCGCGTAGGATCCTGCGGCTCGTCGGTTAGCAGGACTCGTAGTCGTCGTCGTCGTCGTGGTGCCTGGCTGCCGCATGCGGCAAACGTCGCGGACCCGTCCTGACCCGCGCGAACGACCCGCGCAGATTTGTCACCGCGTACCCTGTTAGCAACGACGAGCACCGTAGCGTGGCCGAAGCTAATCGCATCCTTCCTCGTGCGACAGCGACAACCCGACCGAGCCGACGGTAATCCGCGTAATCCCACGTACACGATCGTAATCCCGTCCCGACTCCGGCTTCCTCGACGTGTTCTCCTCTTCCTCCTCCTCCTCCTCCTCTTCCTCGTCCGCCACCTGCCGCTTTTTCCACTTTGCCCACTCGCCGTTATTATCCTGGTCCGTCTCTCTGGCCGTCTCTCTGTTACGCGACGACGGCAGGAAATCAGCCGATGTCATCCGCGATGAACGCCGGGAGCGAGTTCATAGGATCCTCTCGTAACGACCGAAGCACGCTTGTCGGAGGCGCGCCGGACACTGAGGGGCAACCACCACTACCACCACTACCGATACCGGCACCACCACCGCCGTACCATAACCAGCGGCTGCGAGCCGGCATCAGGAACAGCAGCAGCAGTAGCAGCAGCCAGCAGCAGCACCAGCAACCAGCGGTAGCCACCACCACCACTACCACCACCATCACTATCACCACCACCACTATCAACCACCCACTACCGTCGGCGGTGTCGAGCACGACCAACGAGATACTGTTCACCCACCCACCACGATATAGGTACTACAACGGCCGACTAAACTTCTCGGTAACTTTATATAGGTGGTCCCTTATAACGCGATAACTCTTCGTGATCCACCGCTGGGATATTTAAAGATCCTGTGCGCACATATAAGTATGTAGGGTCGGCCCTTGATGATGATATTGCGCGGACGCGATACCTTCAGGGTCGGATGATGATTTAAGAGGAGGAGGATAAAAGAAAAAGAAATGAGAACGCGGGTTCGGTTTAGTCGCGTAGCATATATATTATTTGAATTTTCATCTGCTTTTAACAAAATGGTACTAAAAGAGTGAGTGAGAGAGGCAGAGAAAGGCTAGGAAGGAAAAGAAGGAAAGAAAGAGAGACGAAGAGATCACTCGGAGCAGTCAGCACCACGTGACTGACGCGTGGTACCGCGAACGATTCGCGCAGTATCGCAATGATCTCGGCGTCATTAGCAGCGTCGACCGATCGCAAGAGAGGCGGCCGGTCGGCGCGAACGGAGACCACCTGTTAGGCGCCAACGGTATATCACGGGTAATACTTCGCCGATGATAAGATAACGCTCGAGTAGAAACGGATGACCAATTTGTCCCACCCACGCGAGATATTTATCTCGGAATCCTCGGGAGCAAGGTTCGCCATAGATCTTCACTTTTGTTCGCAAAAACGATATCGCTCGCACATATTTGTAACGTCGTAGATTGTAATTGCCTGAGAGCGAAGAAAAACTGATGTCGGACGACCTACACATGGAGAACGATCTCCAAATTTATTCGCAGCTATATTTTTCGCAATGCAGAAATTTCGATGGTTCTCCACTCTTTGATAAAAAAAAAAAAAAAATAGATCGAATTTGTAGAGCTACTCATTATAGCTCCAGCGATATTTCCCGCTATCTCATTAATATTTAAAATAATCGTATGCCATAATTACCGATTTTGAATACTTAAAATAATTGAATGATGTAATAGTATTTTTTCAATTAATTATATTAATTACGAAATTGGTGCCACAAGAATAGGTATATTCGTTATTTATCTAATATTGTAAGAAAAATTACCAATTTGAGTTTTAAAAAAGGAATTTGGGAAATGTCTTTTCAGATTGAAAAAAGTCACACGATGATATAACTATCTTATTAATCAAGATTATCTTTACGTAATTTCTTCAATTTTATTCGATATATACAACGAACGCACCGCGTCAACCTGATCTCGTGTACGTCGCACAGGAAGTCGATCCTTCGATCGCGCATTGGGATCACGTGGAAGAAGGACGGCGACATGGTTCCTGAGTTACCTTTGACACGCTGGATAACGCATCGCATCGCATCGCGTCACCGAAACGCCTGATCCGCCGCTCTCTCATGACGGAGAGGCGCAAAAGGGAGACGCGAGAGGAAAGGGATAGAAAGAGAGGCGAGGTAGCCGTAAGCATATTGATCAGGAGACAGTAGTTGGCCGCATGCCACGTGGTGATGCTA
Source organism: Temnothorax longispinosus (assembly GCF_030848805.1). Taxonomy (NCBI): domain Eukaryota; kingdom Metazoa; phylum Arthropoda; class Insecta; order Hymenoptera; family Formicidae; genus Temnothorax; species Temnothorax longispinosus. The sequence goes on from NC_092369.1 coordinate 12,931,479, forward strand.
CGAGAGGCGCCGGCCTCTCCACCTATTATGAGCCAAGGCTCCTATCTTCGCGTTTCTTCTTTTTCCCGCGGGTTTCACCCCCCGACGCCATCCGCCGTTGTCTTTCTCCCTTCCGTCCCCTCTGGGGTTTCCATCTGCCCCTCGCCCTCTTCCCTCCCCCCTGTCTCTCCCACAACCCGACAGAGAGCCCTTTTAGCCCGCGTTATTTTACCGCTCCCCGCTCTCCTCTGCGTGTACTTTATCTTCTTGTCTTCTCGGGACTTGTCTTTATTCCGAACGTGGCATCTAGAATGCGTAACGCTCGCCATGTGTGTATACGTATACATGTGTAAATACATGTACATATTCGCTCGTATACATATGCGAAAGGTGAATGCGTGTGGCCCGTTCTGGCGCTTATGCGAACGCCGCCACGCATGCGGGGCCCACCCTCAGCATCTCTGTCTCTTTCTCTCTTTCTTTCTCTCTTTTTCCGTATCTTTCTTCCCCTTCGAATACCCGCGACTTCTCGACTCCCGATCGAGAGCGTTAAAATTGAGACGTCAGCCTAACAAGCTCACTCGCATCGTTCGAGCGTCTCCATTCTGTCTTCTCTCCCTTTCTCGCGAGCGAGCGATCTTCCAGCGGCAATCTTAAAAGAGAAAGAAAAGAGAAAAATAATCGGCAAAAAGGGGGGAAAAAGAAAAGATCAAAGGGGGCCCTGTTAAACGGTCGGCTCGGCACAGAGAGAAAGGAGACCGCCTTCTTGGGTGGCCACCGGTTCCTCCCAGTCAACCCTTTATCCCCTTATAGCGCGATCACGTCCTATACGTCCTATAGTATCGTCCTCACGGTCGGTCTTCTGATCTCGCGAGATTATACCATTCTGTCAACGCAGGGTTGATAAGAAAGGGTATATTTGCCGACGTCGAGTAAATCGAAGGGTTATCTCGCGCAGGTTCCACCGCTATCGAGCGATGCACGTGCAGAGTTCCTCTTTGTACAGCTCGTTCCCTTCAGTCGCGTATTGCCGTTGAAGTAAACTTTAATTTCGTATAAAAGATGGAAAATTGAATGATCGCGATTCCGAATTCAATTAAATAATAAACACTTGCATTAAATGAATTTGTTCACGTACTTTGGAACGCATTTTGAAATGCACAAAATCACGTTATACGCATATACATATTTTAGACGCATAAAGATGCCTTAATATAGTGTAAAGACATATCCAATATTGCCGTGCAATTTTACAAAAATTAAATTCTATTTTATATAAAAGTATACAGTCTCAAAATCTTATGGTTTTCTGATTGAAAATTTAGGGTGATAAGTAATTTCAGATCACTTTCAGGATCCAAGTACAAACGCAAAACTCTCGCAGAATGCCAGATATAATGTTATCATTTAAATCTTTATTTTAACTTATTTTGACACTTATTTATTTCCTCAGTTTTGGTAATCAGCGACAAATAGTATATATATTATACATTCAGCAATTATATTATTAAAATAAAAAATAGCAGCGATGTAAGATGGGGTTGCATTGCATTAACAAAGGCAAGTACGGGTCGCAATGAATATATTCTTATCAACAAGTATCGGAAAAGTATAATTTCTTAATTTTACAAATTCGATATGTATGAGATTCCCATCGTTTGCCGATTAACTTTCTCAACACTGAAGTTCTCAACATCAAAGTTGTGTAAAATGTTTCTTTTTTTATTTCGCTGCAGTCCAACGCCATCTTATAATATACAGCGTGTATTTACGAAGAATAAACGACAATGGAGCTTAATTTTATCCTTTAATATTGCAATCATCCCTTTCAATCGTAAGAGATTTGCAATAATCGACACGATAAAGCGTTACAAGATTATCGTCTGCATAATAAGAAAAAAGGTTTGATTGAGAATTTAATCCTTTCGATACTAGAACATGTTTCGAGGGATGCTCGAAAAATTCATTAGAATTTTAATACTATTTTTCCATTCCATTTCTGAACAATGTCGAATAGTGATATAGTATCGAAAAAATTAATGGAGTAGTAAGTAAGACGAAAAGGATCGAGTAATATAATTGTGGAAGAATGTGCTATATACGAACGTGTGTTAAATTACATTTCGAGACTTAACGCTATAATACTAATCAATAATGGAAGACTGGATTTCGCCGACTAGAAGTTTTTCGCCAATAAGACATTGACTTGCATAGGTTCATGAGCGCCTCGTTAATCGTGCAAAAGGAGAGAAAGAGATTCAATTCGGTAAATAGTACTCCCGTGGTATGTACTCCGGTTTTGGACTACTTGGTTCGATACCGAGTAGTTCACCCATGAAGGCGATGTATGTGATCGCTAGACGCAATGTTTCGATTCTTGAGAGCCGTTTCTCGTAGGCGAATGTCGGTACCTGGACACGAGAAATGATTGGATTAACGAATCAGAAACGGGAAGGAAAAACTCACTTTTTTTATTATAATTAATTTGTATAATTAATAAAATGTTATCAATACCTATTATCAATATTATATTATACATATACTATATATTTTTAAGCAAAAATTGAATTTTTATAAATTTTACTTGTAGTAACTTTACTTTTCATCATAACTACAATTATTTTAATTTTATCACGCTCAATTTATTTGTATAATTAAATTATTATTTTATTTTAATAATTTCTATTTTTTACATTTAGTTTTAAAAAGCTTTTTATATCTTCTCTTTAAAAATGTGTTATTTTATTCAAACTATTTGTTAATATTTAAAATATATAATTAAATTTGACAAGTCTTGATAATTTATAGATATATAGACTAATCACAAATTAATATAGAAATACACGTTTAATAACTTAAATATTTTATTTTTAAAATAAAAGTACTTACTTTCCTGCGGAGTTTGTCGAAGGCCTCATTCAAATTGAACATCCTACGTCTCTCTCGGATATTCGCGGCTCTCCTCTGTGATACTGTCGCCACTCGACGTCTTGGTTTCTTCGTCGTCGACGACGGCAAATTTGGCGAACGGCCGTTCGGCGTATAACGACTAAAAATTCCAGAATTTTATACACAATTTTATCAAATGATTGCAATATAGTAATCGGTACTGAGGATCTTTTACGCGCATTCATGAAAGCTCAACAGATAAAAAATAATACCATATTCTAACCGGATATATAGAGGAAAGTCAAAAGGTAAAGGGATTCTTGGAAAGTAAAAAAGAGAAATTAATAATTCTTGCAGAAATTTTGTAGTGGTCGTTTTCCTACGTAGTGCAGAAATAATTTTGCACCAGACCAAAATCCTTCTTTCAGAACAAAACAATAAAACCACAACAAAACGTTATGTAAGAATTAATAAATCTTCTTCTAAATATCCCTTTACCTTTCGACTCTCTCTCTTGTGGACAGTTCCACGTCAGCTTCGTGGAATGAATTACCTTTGGTGCAACAACGCGCAAGGTTGCCTGTACAATCCGTGCTCGTTCACGTGCGGATGAGCAGGCGGCTGTGCCTGGTACAAAACGGAACTGTCCCACATCGGGTAGCTGGCGATCTCACTGCCGACGTACTGCGACATCTCCGCCGCGATTACCTGTTACATGTAGGTTTCAAAGAACACATGAGATTTCGTCTGAGAGAATCGGTCGCAATACAAGCCGCGCGAGAATCCGGAAGATATCTACAGCGCTTCTAATAGATTATACATAATTAGAAATAAAATTACATTTAAAATATAAATATTATAATTTTATTGACTTATAATTTATTTTCTAATCATATCACAAATTTATTAAATCATAAAATAATTAAGATATATTTTTTTAGATGTTATTATAATATAATGACTGTAATATCATAAATCTTTTAAATTATGATAAAATATAATCAGGAAATTTTTTTAAATATCCTTGCACCTTTTGCATCCTGTGATATTCGCGTGAAATGTATCTGACACCTTTATCAACTTCGTTTAACTTTAATCGAATTAATCCAATCTTTCAGTATTAGCTAGATAGATTAATCACCGATTGAGATAATCGGAGTTTGATCGAAATCACTCTTAATTTCGACTTAATAATTAACTGTTAATTATTAAAATGCATCACATCGGATTGCAATTGTAATCTGATCCTGATGTATATCTCACTTGATTATTGGCGATATGTGCGTTAATCACTCTGCTCCAATTATCACAGGCAGTATTTTTCGGTTCATTTATAATTTAATTATAGTCAAATCGACAGCGAGAAAACATGCCGATAACGATCGCCTTCTCTCTTTTCTGTCTTGTTTATAATTAATAAGTTAGTGACACCGTGAATCGTGTTGTGCGGAACTCACTGGTGCTTGATTTCCATTGATCTCCCACAGCGGTTCGGTGTAGCTCATATCCCGCTTCCTGTCCAGCGACGAGCGGATACCACCAGCGTGCTTGACTCACTCACTTACAGAGGATGGAAAAAAATTAAAAAAAAGAGGGGGTAATCGCGCGCGACGACACTCGGACGACGTCCTGCGACGTTTCGGGGCCCAAGCGTCCCGTTCTTCTGAGAACCCTCCACCGGGATAGTGCATTTTCGGAAATTTCGTGGACACCCCCCCCCCTTCGGGGGTAACCGCCCCCTTCGTGATCACCGAATGCGCGCGGAACGCTCATCGCGAGACGCGTGCGCCGCGACGCAGCCACGACATTGGGGGCCCCCTCGTACCCCTCGTATCCCCGTTGGGCGGTGCTTACCGCGACGCGGCCTACCGGTGCCGCGAGAGCAGATCTCGGGTATCGACCGAAAGATTGTAAGATGGAAGCGATGGACAGGAACTGAACAACGCTAAAATCGAGCTTTTCGGCCTGGCGAATAAGGATGCGTTATTTGGACTATAAATATAATGTAAGGTCAATATGTACAATAAGAATTTTTTGTTTTGTTTCTTTTTTCTCACATCAATATGTAATCAGGACCACCGATTAACGAGGATCTCGGTAAATTTTGAAACCGCGGTATCGCAATACCATCAGATAAAGAAGTTTACCGTGTGTACGACTAGTTAAATTGCAACGATAACGTAACTCAAAAAATTAAGTTTTTCAAAAAATGAATTTGAATGTTTTGAATTTATTAAAATTTTGTAATATTATTTTTAAATGTGATTTTGGTGTAATAATTGATTAGAAAAATAAAAAGATCTAACTATAGGTATAGGTATTAGCTCTTTATTCAGTATATTAAATTCTCATCATTTTTTGCAAACAAATTAAAAATCCTAATTTTTCAGTTATGTTATTGTTGTAGGAAATGAGTGATATGTAGGAGTGATAAATGAGGAAAAGAAAAGAAACGTATGAAAATTTCTATCGCACCTTCATCCGCGCATTAAATTGATTTTTATATTGGTTTATGCTGAATTTATAGTTTGTAATAAACAAGCTAATTAGTTTTTTCAATGTGTTGGCCGGATTTTTCGTCTCCTTCATTAGTCTTTTCTTCGGAGAAAAATATGTTGAGCTATCGCGAGAATCTGCAGATAGAGGAATTATATAAAGAAATTAAAAAGTTTGTTGCCTTATCTTAATGAAATCTTGATTGATTGATTTCAATTTACGTCGACAATGTTGATAAAATGATGACAATGTTGATACATAACGAGCTAAATATTAAAACTCGTCACCTAAAAATTTTCGAATAATTCATGATCTGCAGAATATGCTTTCGTACTTTAAACTTCCAACTCACAAATAACGAATTTGATTTTTACTCTGAAAATTCCACTTACGTACACAAATAATTAATTTGAGCCGCTATATTTTCAATGGATCACAATATTTAATATACACTGCTTCGAGTAAAGGGAAAAAATAAAGAAAGACGTGATTAAACTGAATAATGCAATGTATTATTACTGACTAAAAAATATTTAACGATAAAATACAAATTGTTAAAAAATTTGCATTTAGATTTGTAAAGATTAAGTATATATGTGTGTGTGTGAAAGAATGGATTTAAGACTATATAAAACAACAAATAAAGAGTAACAAAGTTTTGTGTTCATGGAGCTGTTCGCAAAAAATATGCTTTATACTCTATTCTACATCTCGAATAATTTTATTTTATTTTTATTTTTATAATTGCTGCTTTTTGAAATAGTATGTGTTTACAGCTCCAATACGTGTATACTTTGTCGTTTGTTAAGATTTAAAGTTGAAAATGAGAATTTTGATTTCATCTATCTTTTACTGATAATTCAATATCTATATTCTAATGAGATTTCTCTTATTGCATGCGAGTATTGCATGCGACGTTTTACGGGATTATTCTGATTGAACGCAGTTAAAATAAAATAGATCAATTCTTAGAGATCTATCTATCTATTATATAACATTAAACCATTATTACATTTAATAACACTTGACATTAATTTGTACCTGAATACATGTTTTTTAACATATACCATATCTATCGTTAAATATTAATTTATATTATGCGTTGCGATATTAATTGACTTCTATTTTTTTCCTACGTGCGTCGGTTTCTCGCGTTAGATCACCCTCTCATCGCAACTGCTCGAGGGATTTCCGCGACGAATCCGCGTAATAAGCGTCAGGAAAGTCTGGAAAGATCCGTGACGAAATCCTATAATTTTGCTCATAGGCGTGACCCCGTTGTGGGCGACGATGCAACGGGGTCGGGTGCATTGTTAGCGACGCATCAAAATCGGATCGGACGAACACGTGCGAAATCCGAAGGACGGCGTTTACGCGACTCGCTCCGATTATCCCGTTTATTCCCGTGAACTTGCTAGAAATCGCCCTATTTTCGTCATGTAGGGTAGTACAGGGTGCGAACGGAATTTCGGGGAAAGATTTAGCGTAGATTGTTTCTTAACAAAGATCAGATACAATATCAATTTTAATCATATTTCTTTTCATTTTTCCTTATATTCATACTATGTAATTAAATATTGTGACCTATTATTTATTATTAAAAATATAGTGATTCAAACTAATAAGATAGACAGAGACGACTTCTAAGAGTAAGAAATAAATCATTTACGTTCCATGAATTAAACTTCGAGTAGAGAGTAAATAATAAGTAACAATACATAACAATAATACAATAATAACAAAATTTTGAGCAAGCAATGTCGTATAACTAGAACTGGAAAATGATGGTAAATAACGGCTTTCCGAAATCTCAGTTCCGAAGCAATTTTGTAATAAATATTTAAGGCGCTCTTCGTGAAAATTACAATAAAAATGCGGGAATAAGACACAACGGAGTGAAGAATGTCATTTAATTTTAATGTGGATTTTTCTAATCCAGCTTCGAGAAATTAGAATTTTCAGAAATTAATCTCTCTCGACGTGAACTTCCACCTGGCCCGTTTCTCTTCTGCGAAATGTGCGAATAAAATTTAATTTCGCGTTTGATTTTATATATCGTATCTCGTATCATATCGGTCGCTTCAGAAAATGACGGCGGAAAGAGCTGGAGCTTACCGGCGCCGACGCCTGGAACATCGATCCGGGGCGTCAGCTTGCAGTTATGTATATAGTTCATATTACAGCAGAGGGTTGTATTAAACATCCACGTCGTTCTCTACTCTTACGCCTACAGTTCCATACGGATTCCCTTTATCAAATATTTTGAATGATATTACGTTTACGCATAATACTTTTCTTCGCGCTTCGAACTCGTCATATTTGTTCGTACGATTTCGTCGCGACATAATTATAAAATCGATTCTGCTGTGAAATGTTCAGTCAACCCTTTCAGAACTTGAAGATATATAACTGTATAAATTATAACTTATTTTAAGATATATATTAAATATAAATTATATATGTAACAGATTAATTTTCTCAGATTTTTAAAAAGACTCGGTCAAAGCGATGTGTTATAGACTCTATAAATCTAGAAAGAAGTTTCAGGGTTCTTTCTACCAAGAAGAGGGCAAATATTTGCAAAATGTAGAAAAGAGGTTTACTTATGCCAATCCAGAAACATTCATGCTTCAGTATACAACGAATGCTCATGCATAAACATTTAATTTATTTATTTGAGATACATAAATTTCTTAATATCTCTTAGTATATATTCTTTTACTTCTAACTACATGAACAAAATAGTTTTACATAAACATAAATCTCTCGAACGAGACATTATTATAACTCCAAGAATATCGCAACGAGTTCGGCTATCCAGACGATAAATCTGCACACTCAAAACGACAATCGGAAAACGATTTGTCGACGTCGCGCTACTGCGAGGCGAAAATACCAGAGGGGTTTCGGGGGCGAAAAAAAATATGGCGGGGGGGGATAAATCATACGCTACTCGCGCGACGTAATTAGAGCGTTCCCGGGACGCGGAAATGTCGCGAGACGAAAGGGGGATGCGCCGAGGGATAACTAATAACTTTATGCAACCCCCCGTCGAAGTCACCTCGGGGGAGGGTAAACACGAGATCCGATTTGACACGCGGAAACGCGCGATGTTTATACGCGCTCGTTGTAAGGGTCGGTCTCTCGCTCTCGCCGCGTCAAGTGACACGGCTAATATCTATTTAATTGATTCAGGGGGTAGAGCGCACCCCTCAGACCGCACTCTCGCTCGTGAACAATATGCTGGCTGTCCCTCGAACGGACGAAAAAGGCGCGCACGTGTCTGTCAAAATCGCAAATTGACTCTGCGCTGTCGGTTTGATCTGAAGCCAATTATAGACAGGAAGGATTATCAAAAATAAAATCGCCGTAAAATCATCGATGAGACAGTTGCCCAGTTATCCTTGCAACGTTATTTTCAAAAAAATAAATAAGAGACATCTGACAAGGCATAAGCTTTTTTTGTAATCAAGTCAGTCTCGCTCAGTTTAATTATATTATTAACTTAAGAATATTAGGAAAAATAAATCCCCAACACACAGAGTTTCGTTCCGGATTGTTTTATTAAAACATTTGTAACATATATATATATGTATATATATATGTACATACGTACATATTTTTCGTATCTATAAGCACGCTGCTTACTATTTTACAAGTATGGTTAATCTGCAATTAATAACTATTACGTATTTTCCGTTACTGATTCACAATACGAAGCCGTAAGTCAATAGAGGGGATGTTCTTTCGTGCAACTTCAAGCGTAGTCATATCGCCTTAACTGGGATATTTTCTTTGGCTCGGATAAAATCTTCCTCTCCAGTACTTATATCACTATACGGAAAAAAATGTAAAGAACGCAATATTCTCGACTATGCCATACGAAGTAAGATCTCTGAGAGATATTTTCGTTGTCATTTGACACGCATTAAACTAGCGTACATAATCTTCAGTCTCGTACATTCGGTAACTTCAAGAATATCTGGCTATATACTAATTTAAAAAACTATTGCAATTTAGTTAAAGAGAAGAACAAAACTTAATAATATACATTTCTTCTTAGGTGTTCTCAACATTCATAATCACATGTATTTTCTTTCTCACTTCTGTTCCTCTATTTAATCATCCTTATACTTAATTGAAGCACACATAATGGCTTTATCTACATCGCGTTTGTACATCTGTAGTAATCTCTTTAGGAAAGAGGTAATCTTCTACGCGCGTAATAACGATTCACAGTCAACAACGATGATCCTGGGGAATATTATTGCGGAAAAATCGTTTTCTAAGAATCTTAAAATGATAAATGATCGGAAACATAACATCAAGCTGCTTCTTGTTGACTAAAAATTCTCGATTCTTAATTTTTTTTAATACGGACTCTCACAAAAAATATTAGCAATATAAATACATAGCATGTATATCCAAATAATATAAATACATGTTGAATCAAAATTAAAAATTAATATCAAAGCGCACAGATGATATGTAAGTAAAAGGATTAATTTTTCTCTCCCGCTATTATCAGTCGAGTAGTTTGTTGATCTTTTTAATAGAAAAGACCCGTAAAATTCTAACTCTAACGTTACATTATTTCAAATAAGCTATCGTAATTATTCTATATACCTGTATTGATAAAATATATTTTTTTTTAAGTCGCAAAGTGATTTAGAGAGATTAATCACTTTCTCGAGATATTTCTCGAGCTAAAACAAGAATAAATTGTCTTTGTTTGATTTAATATCTCATTTATATAATGCTATAAGGATTGGAAGGAGAGGGGGTTTAAAAGTTCCGCTATTATAATTCTCTCTAAACGACTGGTCCTGGTTGTATACTTTTATCAGCCTTAATGGACAATGCTATGAAACATTAAAATGACTCTCCAGTCCTGCTTAATACTTGCTGTGTTCTAATACTTTTCGTGCTAGGAAACTACCCTTCCTAAAATTCTTCGTAAAATTCTACGTCGTAAGAATAGATCTAATATCACGTGGGTGTCGAAAAAAACTATCAGAGTAAATTAAAATTTACGATCGAATATCTATTTCTTTTCCTTCTCTTTAATGTCGAAGCCCACGGTGACGTTACAGCTATCCGTGAGACTGCCGGCTACAGTGAGTATAGGCTCTTCCTGCTGGCTCGTTCCCGAGGAATGCGTCGGATCCGCGCTCAGTTTCCAACTTTCCAGATCCGCATCCGACATGGTCGAGAACGAGCTCTGTCTCGAATAACTGAAAGTCTGTTGTTCGGTTTTCGGCGCGACCAGTTTCGGCGTCGTGACGCTCTGCGAACGAGAAAAGTTCTTTCGCTTTTGAGAACCGATGTGCAAGCCGCCGCCCTTTTTAGAATCCTTCTTTACCCTTTCCGCGATGGATTTACCCGCGCTCGAGGAGTCGGATTTCTGAGAGGTAGAGAGTTTCGTCGGAGTTTTGTCGGAAGTACCGGCGTTGTCGGTGTCCTTAATTCGGACGTCGCCGTGCGATATATCCGTGCTTTCCACGAGGAAACTAAAATAAGCAAACGACGCCGCTCATAAATATCGGTAAACGTCACTTCATATATTGTATTTTGTGTAAAACCGGATTTTTTCTGCCTACCGCCCGATCTTCTTGTAGCTGCCACTTAGTTTCGCTGAATTAACGTCGTCCCTCGGCTCGAATATTGATTTAACATCCTGTTTTTTTTGCTCCTCGCTCTGTTTTAAAGTCAACGTGTGGTCCTCGTCCTCGTCGATGTTGTCACAGGGAAGATCATCGCCACACACGAGCTTTGTTTGCACACCGCTAGCACCTGACTGTATCACTTGCGGTATTTGCGTTATTTTGCGTATCTGACCGTCCTCGTTGCTGTAATAATCCGTATATGAGACGCTGCCGCGACTTTCTCGATTCTCTTGATCGAGACGAATACAAAATTCGTTAAAGTCGACGTCCAGGCAAGTCGGGGAGAATTTCGGCGCGATAAAGAGTTGAGCACTGTGAATGGACAGGTGTTATTTCTACCACACTACTAACATTCAACGTACACCGTAATTAGATATAGAGAGTATTAGAGAGAAATACGTAAAATATAAGTAAACCAACAAAAATATAACTACAAAATGATATATTTAGTAAATTTAGAACTATAGAGAGTGTAAATAACCAAACCAGTTTATATCATATTAATTATCACCATCATTCATATTAATTCAACATAAAAGGAAAGGAAGTATAAAAAAAGAAATAAATTAAATTTATGCACTTTAAGACATTTGAGACTCACCTCTCGTTGCTAATTAAGCTCATAGACATACTGCATTCGCCTGTCGATGTTGGCGCAGGTGACGATGGCTCGGACAGAAAAGACTGTGGCTCGCTACTCCATCCTGTGCCTAAGTGATACATAAAAGATTTTTTAAATAAATGTGATATTGCTATCACAGCCAGATAGGGTAGATACGCACTGTTCGGACTGGTAGGTGACGGTAGATTCCTGGTGTCACACGTTTCTGCTTCGCCAAGGGGCTTATACAGTATCGGTGTCGGGATAATGTACCTGTGCGGGGTAGTAACGCGATAATGCACCAGAAGTCAAACAATCACAGCTCGCGTACTCAAGTTTTTAGCAATGGAGAATTACAAAATTAAATAAATTATTTAATACGGTCAGCGGAAAAAGATGTAACAGGATACAGCACACTCGGAATAAGTTTGAAAGCGATCTTACTTGGCGCACAGGAGAAGAACTTAATACTCACGAGCATGCCTTATGTCATTTTTTATGGTACCTGACAGCTTCTGTGTCAGAAGAGTGGTACTCGCGACTGATCCCGGCGTGGACAAGGGGTGGATTGAGCGACTCGTGCGTCGATCCGGCCGGCGACGACTTAGGCGGCGACGAGGCCGGAGTCCTGTACAACGGCGCCCTGGTCATCATATCCAGGAAGGAATCCAGTTGACGTAGCGATAACGCATTGTGCAGAGTTTCCAAGGGTCTGATGGGGGGTACTCCGCCGAAACCTTCTATCGCTATAGAATAAATGTACTAATTAGAAATATTCTTCATTATTTTAACTTATTCACCTAGATTATTTTATTATATATAATACGTATAATTAAATAATTGTATTCTAATAATTGGATAAATAATTGGATAATAAAGAACTCTCGATAATGAAATTAATAACTGCCGAATAAAAAGGGGTCTTCAGCGTGGATGATGGTACGTAAGTTAATCGATATGTTATATCGATCCAATAACCATATAATATAAATCGGACGTTTCGGCTCTACTTTAAGCCATCTTTAGCGATGCGGTAACAATTAAATCAAAATGATCTCATATTCTTTGACAAGAAATGAGTAACTTCAAGATTGAGTGGTCTAAAAATAGCGTGATTTTCCGTGGAAAAATCCAAGTAAAACAAGCTAATCCTATAATAAACTACGATCATTAGTAGAACCGATTTATAATTATATATCCCAGCAGTTATTAAAGATCGATATAAAATTAACTTGCGCATCAACCGCGTTGAATTCTTAGAGCCCCCCTTTACTTGTTACTTATTAAATAATTAGATATATAAAATACCAGCGACCGCAGACGCGTGAGGTGGGACCATGTCCTTTAGGTTCGGCGCGCTCGAAGAGCCACTTATCACCGCCGTGCTGAAGAGACTGTTAGCCGAGCCAGTTAGCTTCTTGCTGACGTTGTAGCCCAACAGCTTGAAATAACTCATCTGTCCGGAGATACTGTGACGGTGGCGCCTTGCTGTGCAGGTAGGATCAGGTTGAATGATCCGCGATCGCGAGTCTAGGGGTGGAGAAGAGGAATGAGGCCTGGACACGGGGTGTCTGGACGGACGGGGGGAGGGAACTCAGACGCTGATATAGACACTCCGGACAGTGATGATGATTAGTCTCGTGGATCGGTATCGATGTGGTAGTGATAACGGTGAGTGTCGTAAACATTTTGTTATATAATAAATAGCATGTCCCCTTATTAAAAGCCGGCAGAGATCGGCTGTGAAGCTCTAGAATCTATCACAGACTCGTGCTCGTGCTCGTGCCCGTGCTTGCATTTGTGCTCGCGTTTCAAGGTGAAGAAGAGGGACATTTAATAATCAGAGAGAAAAAGACGACAGAGAGAGATAACGAGCAAAGCGAATCGGTGAGCATAGGACTATTCCCACGAATGTTAGTTACTACGCTTAATCCTCAACTGATTCCCTGCCTCTTTCTGAAAACAGATTTTAAGAGGCAGAAGATCAGTCGAGTCTCTCAATGAACCTCGATTAGTGGGAATAATCCATATTAGGAAACAGAAATTAGCGTTGGTCTTCCTTCAAAAAAAGAATATCAAGCTAATTGAAGAAATCAGTAACACGTATTGCTAAAGAATTAAACTTTGCGAGTGCCGGACTAATTTGTTGCACTAATTAGGATAAATGGTCCCTTGATTATCTCCCTTTTTTTTTTACAATTCTGGTCTCCTTCGGCTCACCGTGTTAATTATGTAATTTCTTTGCCCGAAAAATGGGACATTTAACAATTTCGACAGATTCGGAATACGGTGAGAATAATGCGGCGATTCACGTGAGATCAATTTCGTACTGATATCGTGAATCGAGATTTCCAGCATCCGGCATTGAGGTCGCAGGAACTCCGGAGTAGCATATGGAAAAGAGGCAATCTGGTCACGTCGGACTCGTGTGTCAATGCCAATAAGAGTTCGCAAGAGAAATCACCAACAAAAAGAGAGAACGAAACGTTACATCTGAAACGTTACTTACCGATTTAAGAACGAAGATAGTCTCGGTCGCCATCAGATAGTAATCAATAAACCAGATGGTAACATTTACTTATTCCCTTACTGTTTCATTATCAACAGAATTTTCATCGACATTGATACCAGGACTGGACCAGATTCCTCCGCGTGCCACCCCGGCATGTGCGACGACCTCTCCGTCGGTCCGCGTTGCATCTCTGTCGTTACCCCCTGAACTCACCGCAGAGTTCGACGGATGGAAGCAAGGTCACTTCGGAGCGCGAGCGTTCGTACTTTCTGCCGCGGCCACGGTGCCTGGTGATAGTCCGCTCCGGCAGGCCGCTGACGGTCGCGAACGACGGGTCGGGCAACGAGCAAGGATTGGCGGATAGCTGTCTATCGTTGCGCGCATTGCGAAGCGAGCACGAGGAAGCGAAGCTCTCGTCCGGCGAAACCGGCAGCTCCGGCGAGCTGTGCGACTGCAGCAGTGTCGCCGGTTTCCACGTGCGTTCCTCGCCGCGAGGCTCCTCCGGAGTTGGTCCCGCGGCTGATAGCGAGTTACGTTGCGGTGCGGTGCGGTGCGGTGCGGTACGGTGCGATGCGTAGGGAGGGTGCGAAATGCGCAGGCACATAGATCCAGGTGTGATAGCGTTATCAGAAGGGTGACAGCAGGGTACGGTGCAGCATTCGGTATGACGGTGTAGTGAGGGGAGGAAGAGAGAGAAAAGAAAACAAAAGAGAGAAAGAGCCGATTAAAAAACCCATTTTGCTAAAGAAACGGAAGGGACGAATCTTTGGACCGTTGTTCTCGCCTCGCGATAAAAAAAAATCGAACGTTTTATCCGGTGATCATCGATGTAAAAAATGACTTCGCGATATACTTTGCTTTCACGTTTTTCTGGTATTACTGAAATTGAGAGCAATTAAAAAATTATGTACGAAAAATAAAACGGATCTCCGTAATACCCGCGATAAAATCGTCAGCGTAAAGACCCCTCAAAGTCTATTATAATTATTTATACAATACTTATAAAGTACAATATAAATAAATACTACTATAATGTACATATTATATCAAGTACATAAATATTGAACATATATAGAAAACAACTTAATCTCGTATCGTTATTAAATGAATAATATACTTTAAAGGAATATTGCATTTTACTGGCTTCGGTGTTTAAAGATTCGTCGAGGAAGAAATAAAGTAAATTAAGGATAGAGTAGATACCTTCGACCCTTTGCGCGCAACTTAGCGAGTATGTCGGAATCACGAGTACGCACACCACACAACAACCGTGGCACACGATAGCCATGCAACCAGTAAGCCAACCAAACCACACGATTTTTTTTTACATATATAGACAGCCTCGTACATTAACATTTGTTAGGGTGCCGAAGCTCGAACGGCATTAGTACACGACCGTAATGATATAGCGGGTAGATACGATGCTTCTCTTGGTCCGAGTCCCTTTTTCCTTTCGACTATTGTTATGAATTATGCATGAAGAATGGAGAAGAGGAGCGAGGTGAAGATGTTACATGCTTCGCGAGCTATCTATTCGAAGACGAGAAGATCGGCGCGATCGATGAAAGTGGCGACGATGAAAGATGGAAATGACGATGACGATGAACCGACAAAATGAAATGATATGCGAATACAAAAAAAAGAGGCCGTGAATAATCGATGAGCGATTATTATTGTCGTCCGAAAGACTCGATGATATGAAATTCGATGACACCCTGAACGTAATGAACGTATGGCGTAATGCACGTGAAACTCCCCGAAAGAAGGCTCGATGACAATGAAGACGCTTGCGAGTTCCATTTTGGGAATGATGATCTCGGGATCGAGGATTCGGGTGGACAGCTGAATGGACCACACTACGGTGTATGCGTGTGTGGCCCAGACAGTCGCCGATACTTGATTAGTTGGCTTCCACGCGCACAACTATCGCTGAGCAAAGAGTTATTTCAACTGGAATCACCGCTTCCTACCCTGGCATTGGCAAAATACACATCTCTCGGCTGTATTACATGAAACAAGACACATTAGACGTTTTTTCCGGATAGATCAACCCAGACCGTGTTTCGCACTTCGTCTGGCGTGGTTCTGGAGATCCAGCCATTAAAAACAAAACAAAACAAAGAAAAGACGTAACCAATCTTTTCTCTATACAGTAGTACGTGCGATTTGTATAACTGATTAAAGTAAAAGTAACGAAAATACAGATCAAATCAACAAATACAGATTACAAGTCGCAACATATCGTGAAAAATTAACACGGGCAAAATATACATTAACTGAGGAAGGGATGAGACTATAGACTAGAGACTATAGTTACGAGGTATAAGGTGTAGGGTGTGAGAGTCGGCAGTCACTTTAATCAGCACTTCGTAGTACGACGATGTGCATAAGCGCATTCCGGGTACTGATATATACATATCGGTCCAACAACTATGCACATTTTAATTGCAACGAAAATTAAAGATCCGCGGAATTGTCTGCTTTGCTCTGAGATCCAGAGTTGCGCTACGGTTGATACGAGATTTCATCGCAGCGTAACTGTGCACGCTAATATCGATCGACGGAATTATTTCATTGCAACATGTGCATAAGAGTTTCTCTACGGGTATAAAAAAAAGATACATTTCGTATCCAAATAAAGAGAAGAAAATATACGTGGGTAGAACTGATCTACTCGATTACGGGCAAAAATAAGAAGGATATACGTAAAGTATCGTCCGAAAGTTTACATGTGCATTATCTTGAAGAATTATTCTGTAAAAATTGGTAGACGGTACAAACATACCTTCTTTGTTGACCGCGTCCAAGCTCTGATACTGCAGCTTGTCCGCAGCTACAAAAAGAGAACAGTAGAACACAGAAGGGAGCATTGTGAATTGTAACGACATTCCACCATCAGCTCAATTGCCAGTAATTAGCCCCTAAAAGCTCTAATAGCCCGATGCCTTTAACGTTAACATAACATACATTATAACGTTAACATAATATATATATTAAACGTCATTATATATTTACGCGCGTTTCTACAAATCGGTATATTCTTCGAAAAGAAGACAAGTACCATACTATCATTATCGCGCACAATTCAAATCCCATTCATCTGCGATATTCCGTAAAAATGACATAAATTCACGGTGTTCGAATATCTGCTCTTATTTAGATAACAAAATATCAAATCTGCAAATGTAACAGTGTGATTTTATCTCGAAATTCAGAGAAATACAGTAATACTTCTATAAATATCGTAAATATTTCTAATTTCAAATTGTAAAAATTGCACGGTAATCTATATCGAACTATCTATTCGTTAAGTTAAAATATCGAATACCAAGCACGGTTTAAATATCAATATATCTTTCGTTAATCACTACTTGTGCGAGGGAAATAGGATTTATCGTGATAAAATATAAATTTCGTGATGTGAAGCTATTATATAATTTGGGAGAAAGGATATACGGCATTCATATATAGCATTCATATATACTATAAATGTCGATAACTGTTAATACCATTAAAGTGGTGTATCAGTGTGTAAAGAAGACCAATAATAATCAATAATTATAATCATGCACAAACCATTAACGTGTTAAGGATACCGTACACGTCTTACATATCGTCATACACATTCCGTATACCCGTGTGTATGCACGCATATACAACAAGAACAGATTGGTTTGTTAATGTTACATCATCGTTCAAATATCGCTCGTTTATCGGCGACATCCTTCACACTTACTTCAGCATAAATCTGCTCACCGATACAGATAACTTGCACATCAAAGCGCACTTACCTTTCTCGGGCTTCTCCTGCCGCTGATGATCGTAGCTTCGCGCGCGCGGTTCCACGATGCTCCCTGCCTCTCTGCTTCGCCGTTGTCGTTGACTCGCCGCCAATTGGCTGCCAAGCCTAGCAGCCTCATGTCCGGCCACAGTTCTGGCGCTGCACATATATTGCAACACAAAATAAAACTTCCATTCTTAAGGTATTATTTTATCAAGATGATAAATATTTGCATAGAAAAATACTCAATGCAAATCAGATTGACAAGCGAATAGCAGACCTAATTGGAATCGGTGCCGAGCCTTGTAAGAATCCACTATCGTACGGTTCGTCCATCATATTCGGCTCTAGATCCATCATGTCGATCCCACGACTGGTCGTCGGACTGTCTAGCATAGAGTCCACAGTATCCGTTTCCATTAATGGCGGAGGCGTATCCTGAAAGCAAATTTTTGCCTATCGCATTGTGTTACTAAAGAGAAAATTTTGAGAACATAAAAAGTATATATTTGAAAAAAAATTAAAACTTGATACGGGCAATAAGAGCCAAGCGTGACGTTTAACCGCTAAAATTTATTATAAGATACATGTCAATTACGAAAATTACGAACGTTTCGTAAATTTTAGCGGTTAAACGTCACGTTTGGCTCTTATTGCCCGTATCAAGTTTTAATTTTTTTAAATTATAGAGCCTTTACATAGCTATATATTTGCTAAAAAATATTTGCTAAAAATTTAACTGCGATTAATAAGCAAAACTCTACTCACAGCCTGCGCCGTAGGACTTATTACATCGTCCTCGATGATACCCAATTCCGCATCTTCCTCCTCTATCCGGGTGCTACATTGCGAACTAGTATCCTGACCGGAACCGCACTCCCCCTTAAAAAGAAAGACCGGCAAAGTTCATTTAATTTGTATGATCGTTAGCGTATCATAGCGGATAATTGAAAGTCTTACCACATTGTGGCTGCTCTCATTGCGCGAGTGTGGTCTGAATCCAGGACCGGGCGGCAGATTCTTCTGCACGCAGCAGTTAACGCCAGGACTAAAGTGTAACTCAACATGAAAACGCTCCTCGCTGCTTGGATCCTTGGTTGGATCTTCGTACAACATAACAACAATTTGCGACATGTAGTTCAACTCGGAGACCATACTGACATATTCCATCGCGCGTCGCCACTGCTCGTCTTTCACCACCTGCGGATCGCATACATAAGAAATTAGAAGACACCATAGGAGATTATTTCTTCCAGCTATAACGTGTATAACGTATATTTTGCTTACATCGAGTAAACCACCGTAACGCAGCACGGTTAGCAAGGAATGTACATGACTCTCGCTTGTGAAGTACAGCCTCGTACGTACATGGCGCCCCGGGCTCGAAACACCATGGGAATATCTATGGATCATTAACGATTATCGTATAATTACTAAAAAGATCTCAATTAGAGAAGAAAACTCTTTACAAGTAGAACTCAAATGTTGTACCTAGGGTTAAGCCTATTGACAGTTTCCTCAGATTCTTCGATATTTCGTTGCAGATCAGCCCGTATTTTTTTCAGCAAAGGCGTGCATATACCCTGACCGATAGTCAGCTTCTCTTGTACCGTCAAGCCATATTCCTACGCATTAATATATAACGTAACTCACTTATAAAAAAGTAAAATGTTGATAGAATTAGCGGCGAAAAGAAATGATACCTGAGGAATTACTATATCCGCTAAAGATTTAGCGTACGTGTACAATTCTTCCGCGTGTTCGAATTGCAACGTATGATTGTTGTGCTGCAGGTCGTACTTTATGCAATCATAAATGTCAGGTATTTTAGATATGTCAAAACGTTTGTTCTTCGTGCAGAAGTCTTTTTCTATCTTTCCCCAGCGACGTCCCATCAATTCCCATGTTTCGCCATGATAGAGTATCGTGTCCTTCGTCTTCGCGTCTTCCTTCTTGATACGCACGATGTCCAGAAGCTTTTGGATGAGAGAGTGAACGTGCTGGCAGCATCGAACCGGATTCTTGACGAAGTCTAAAGCGGCGTTGATGCTCAGCGCATTTCCCGGATTGATCTGTTCTCGATCCTCGCGAGTAAATTCTCTGTCCTGCTGCAGCAGCTCGTGCAAGCGCGTTTTCACCCTGTAGTTACAAATATAATATCGCTTACCGTGAGGCAAAAGTTACAATTCAGGGGTTCGATGAAGATCCTCTACTCACATATTCTGATATTTGCTACTATCGCAGTCGTTGTCCAGAAGGCCATTGGTATTCGCGCTCTTCACCATCTGCACCAAGATAGGTGTCAGCTCTCCCTCCAACGCGAGCAGCCCTTTCGCAAAAGCCGCCGCGGTCATTTGAACACGTCCCTCGTCGCTAGCGTAGATTTTCAAATCGTGCCGGAACGTGGAGTGCAGGCGTAACAAACCCAATCCTTGCGCACCTGCGTATTCACCTACGTTTACACAAGGGGGAATAATATCAACACAACGACGGGATTCCTCGAGACACAGCTATCATAATCATAGAACACAACGACAACGGAACAATTTAGAGATTACTCCAAAAGAAAAACAGTTGTCGAGATGACCTATGCTCTAGTATCGAGATCATCGCGATAAAGATTGCGTGTCATAAAAATTGCATTAATCGGGATTAATGACGTTAATTAACGTTGTATATCGTGTCACAACGCGCGGAAAATACTGCAAAAAGTTTTTCATGTCTCTAAATGCTTTAGAGTTACCTTGAAACTCCTCTGCTGGTATTTTAATGAAAAATTACATTTCGAAGAAAACATATTGTACTAAGTGTACGTGCATAACAGCTTGTATATAACAGAAATTTACACTTAACATGTTGTAGTGCCATTAAGAACAAAATTAACTGAAACGTACATTAGCATAGAAAAAGCGTGTGGCAAATGGTGAGTGTGGTGTACGCTAAAACCATGCTCCTTCCAAATTGCCGACAACAGCTCGTCTCCGCTGAGTCGAGTGGCAACTCGGAAAATCGTTCAAATAAAAAGATATAAAATGTGCAAGTGTACTCTTACTGTTAGCGCCGACGACCGTATAACATCGCTAATTTCTAAGGACAACAATCTACAGAGAACTATGTAATAAGCGTTGATCGTAAATAAAAGGTTACCGTGGTTTGGTAACATCTCTGATTCTTCCTCTGAAATAACATTTGAGATAAATTATGCTATCTGTGACTCTCTTTGAGTGTAACATTACTACATCTCACTATTAACTACCAGTTACAATATGATTGCCAATATGGTTGTTAGTGCCACAGTGTTTGCTACACTGGCAATTACTCTCGTACAAATTCGATATTACTCTAAAGTAGCTTTTTATGTCTCTCATGGTACAAGATACAACGATATAAATCATGGAAGAATACAATCCAATCTTAGTGCGCCAATTTTCAAGCCGTCCAATAGTTTTGCAACTTGTACAATATAGCGTTCTCAAAATACAATTCGTAAATCGAAAGCCCAGAGGCTTTCAGATTACGTAGTTCGTATATATCACTGGGGTAAACCCAGACCAAGTTTAGCTAATAGAGGGAAATTATTACAAAAACGATCTCCGATACTGTGTAGAAACTTAAAAGCGAGCATGGCAAGCATATGAACATAAGATACGAACCACTAAGGTGTCTACCTTGACCACCGGGGTACATGCAGCGGAATATGCGTCCTAATTCTTCCGCCTGAATACGTCCAGCCGGCGTCAGTTCTCCGCCCCATTTCAATATCAAGACTAGAGACGGTTCTCCTAATCGATCTGAAAAAGAAAGAGTGAAGAGATACGTGTATTTCTTCAGATACACAATTTTCTAAAATATATCTTTTTTGTTTGTTAAATATATTATATATGTATACATATCCACTAAGTATAATATATCCCTAAAAATATATGATCGATATGTATATTGTATAAAATAGTGAAAAAGTAAATGAAGCATACTAAGATCGCTACCGTCGTCGGAAGAACTTCCCCGCGGCCGTCCTCGCGGTTGATACTTCAATTGGACTTTACGATTTATGCCAGAGAAATGCCCATACCTACAATATAGAGTTAATAATCTTTTTACAAATTTGCTCAACTATACAATAACATTATATCGTGATTAATTTAATTCATTAAAGTAGTAGACTATATTGCTTATCGCTACATACATTTCTAAGACACTCTTGAGTTGTTCCAGTTTCCCTTGTTTTTCTTCCAACTCGGGTCCCGCCGCACGATGCTGTATCTCTGTTAGTAGACTACGTGCTGTATCGAGAATCTCTTGCAACTGTTTAGGGCGCTTTAGTTTTACGTGACCGTGCTTATAGCCATCGTACTTTGCAAATATCTCAAAAAATCTGCGAGATATTATATATATATATATTAATTCGCAATGTTCTTAGATGAGAGAAAATGTATAAGATTTTGTTTACTCACTTCGGATGACGTACTTCTACTTTCATCTTCTGTTTTGGGGTTCTATCGCCATGTCTAATAACTGCTACGACACAGCGCAACTCCATCCTGGATAAGTATCGAAGTAGTTAATAACGATTAAAAAACATGCTTCATATTAAGAACGCTCATAGGTTAATTGCTCATAGGTTAATTGCCACTTGTGATTAGACTCACATTTTGCCGAATGTAGTTGGCACAATAGGAGGATCGTCCAGTTGAAAGGGAACGCTCCACGGAATATGCAAGGTGGGAGCCAGTTCCCTGAGTATCATATTCCCCAAAATCTTGGCACAATCATCATAATACTTGTTCGAGTTCTTTACAAAACTAAATCCATTCACGTCGCACACGAACGATTGGCCGTTTGCTCTGTAACCAGAACCACGCTCGCTGTATTAATTGCACTTGACTTTCAGCTACTTATGTAAGCCGCAAATACATTCACGGCCGTGTCAATATCTGTTTTCCGACTGAAGTCAGTTCATGGATGTTGTAACGGAACTCAAGGCTATTGAATGTGTAACGCGATATGCGCTCTAAAGTAACACTGATAACCACATCGACAGTTGTATTGCGTCGACATGTAATGTACTAGTATGTCTTAGTAATGTTATACAGATACGTTCAAAATAAATGTTACATAAAAGAAACGCATCTTTTCAACGGACAACGATGTTCATTGTTCATAAAAAAGGTTTTTTATTGAAAAAAGTAGATTTAATTTCTTACAGTCGTGCTAGTTGCATTGCATGCGAATATACAATCACATACCTTAATAAATCGAAGCCGCACACCGTTTGCTTAAAGGCCAAACACACTTTCCTACTAATGAGTTTTTCGGCATTGTTCAATATCACTGGATAACGAATTTCCTTGCCCTCCGAATCTCTCTCGACTTTGCCGTCGAGGGCGGGACTCTTCCTCGCCTCGGCGTGAGCGTAATCAGGTCCCACGGTATAGACTTTAACATCAGTGCCATCGGTAGGCATAAAATCTTCATAGATATAAGAACCACTCTTGCGAACGCGAGATTCTGGAGAATATACGCTACTACGACTACCTATCTGTGTAATGAACAGGAACAGGTATTCGTTAAGTATTCGTTTTTGAATTTTTTCAATTTAAGAAAACGACGCTTGCTTCCTAAATCTTATATGAAGAATTATGTATTACTTTCAAGAAAAATAATATATATACCTTTCTAAATAATCTTTGACTTCCTCCTCCAGCCGAAGTAGGATAGTAAATATAGATATTATGATCTTCGGCAGATACTGGTTTTTCCACGAATGGTTTGTTGAAAGTAATGCCGTTTACTTCCACGTGATCCTCCGACTCCACCAATTCGTGTTCTAAAATGCAGTCTATATTCTCTATATGTAAAGATTAACACACAAGTAACATATGATAAACAACACAAGTAACATATGAGTGTCCTAAACTCAATCGAGTACATAACTATTTGATTTCTTAACTGGATCGCGGGAGATATTTACGACGCACTTACGAACAGTGCAAATAAATTTTGCAACTCACGTTTCGGATCTGGTGAATCTCTGTCGAGAACGGCATACCGTGGAATTTCGATACCTTCGCTCTCCAGTATAGCATAAACTCTTCTTCGGTCCTACGGCAATTTATATTAGTACGTAGAGGGTACATATAGAAAAATATATTAATATTTTGTAATATTTTTTAAAAGTCTACCTGAATGTCGTACTGCATTGGGAGGTGATTAATAATAAACGGTTTACGTAAACTCGCATAATTTATAGCTTTATCAAGGGGAAATCCTTTACTATGGAAACTTATCAAGCAGTCGACCACAGGCCAATTTTCTACAGGTTCCTGTAAAGAGCAAATGCAAAAGATATAAATTTTGTAACATAGAAGTATAGTATAGCTTCATAACACAAATATATATCACCTTTAATATCACTTCTTCTGGAAAGACGATAATTTTTATATACTCGAATTCCTCGAGCCTTGTCAAAATCTCTTTCATCGGTTTACTCTGCGACTTCTTCGCCATTGCGCATATCCCAACCAGGACTTGCTTTCCCTCTCCTTCCACATCACTCCCGCCCATATAAGCGTCATCTTGGTTGCCTTCTGATAATTCGGGCTAGAAAGTAAAATAAACGATCAGTGATAGCTATTCAAGAGCATACACCGTGTAGGCAAGTCACATCTTGATAATATATGCAATACTAATAAGTAGAAAATAATAAACATTTCAATAAAAAAAAACTTCTATACATATAATATAAAATTAAATTCACTACCACACACATTTTTTTTCTTTGGAAAAATGAGCGATAGATCAAGTGAAAGAACGTCACAGCCTGACTTTTACAGTTTCTAAAAATGAACGTGACTTCTAAACTCCGCTATATAACAAGCAGTGAGGAAGATCGTAAAATCTTCAAGCTAAATAGTGCTCACCCAGTATGCCTTTAGGCAGGATAGAAATCTAGGCTTGTCGTCAGCAGGACAATTTTCATCGCGAACTCTCGTAAGATTACTCATTACACTCTTTAGTTTGATCTTTTGATAAGTAAGTTATACGTTGATCGCATATGTTATTGCCTACATAGAAAGGTAATACATATCAAGCAACGAAGCGTGAAAATATGTAAATTGGAAGATGAAAAATCACGCTATCTTTTGAAATTCGTGATTCAGTGTGAAGTTTTCATTCATCTACACGTTTATATTTTCACTTATTTCTGTTTATTCCGTTTTTACCATTTACTACTTCACTACAATCCAGACTCAATGAGAAATGCAATACCGGTCATGCAGCGACAAGCAAACCGAAGCACGAGCTAGTTGTTAATCACTGCAATGAAAGATTTAGAAAAGATTTGAGATTAATATAACAAAAAAAAAAAGAAGAAAAAGTATTATAGCAAGCTGAAGAAACGTAGTGGAATCTATCCTCTCATTTCCTATTATTTATAACAACACAAATAAACGAATAGAAAAAGTACTTGTGATAGCAGATTTTTATCTGATTAAAAATATCCGATAAGTTATCACAGAAAACTACGGTACCCGCTACGGTTCAATTGAAAATATAAATCTTTATCATTACGTACGATTTCGTGAATATCTATTGTTTCTTTTTAATTATGATTGTTATTCCTATGATCATGAAATATATGTATAAAATATATGCACACGCAGTTGTCTTGATATGAATATATAATGATGAACTGCTGACGGGGTTAATTTTAAAACCACCTTCTTGTTAGAGTATCACAATATATATTTCATTAATCACATACATGTACACACGCACTTTTACCTTTGGAATAAAAATCATTGTCATGTATCTTCAAGAATTAAAAATTCCACAAATTCTGATGTCTCCTGTTCTGATAAGCAATGATTTAATTGATATGTTTCCAATATCAATCGCTCGAAGTGTGATTGCAGTTAACATATCACGATAGAAAGATAAAGGAAGAATTATCAGTTCTATTTTCAAATCACTGTCACTTGAACATTATCACATTGTAACTAGAATTCAGATATGTTTTCGACAGCATATTCATGCACCACCAAAAGAACATAGCGTTAAATTGTAGAGTGACTTAGATTCTAACAATGCGTAATTGTTAGCTTGAATTCATACACTGTTAACGAGCGGCGAATACCTTCTGAATGAACTCGCAGGCAGTTACCTGTTGTAATAATGTTATCAGGCACGATTAGAAGCAATTTATAATTCAGTCAATATTAGCACTGTTATAATTGGCTGACGATGAATGTTAACAAATGTATTTCCACGCGGGGCAAACGGAACGATCAAATGTTTGCGTTGCACATGCATCGATAGAAAATTTAACTGCTGTATCATGTGCGTACCATTCGTGCTTGGATAACGTGCCTCATAATGAGATAAATCCCTGTCTGGCCAAACATCATGAGGAAAAAAAACACACAGAATTTATCCTACTCTTTCACCGACTTGCATTCCTACACTCCACTATGCAGAAACATTTACTAATGTGCATCGCAAATGCTCGTGTCGATTGATTTGGCTCTTTAAAAGCTGATTACGTAATAAGGGTAGGTATGTCTCTCGACTATCTAGGTACTAGCAATCAACCGACCAACAAGAGTTTCAACTTAGCGACCGTTTGATGCATAATGTATCAACTGTGTTTACATAACTGTTCGTACATTTCCACCGTTGCAAGGGGCAGGTACATTGCAAATAAGGAGACGTGGATCGTGCGTATTTTTAAATACCGGAGAAAATATCTACATATATCGTAAACGTATTCTTAATATAGATTTCTAACCTCCGTCCGAACGTACGCTATATTTCTCTAAACAGTTGTCCTACACGTGCACGCTTGTCACTTTCGTGACATAAACACGAGATAAAAAGATGGAAGTGGAATAACATTGCCGTTTCATTAATCTCAAATCAATCCGTTCCTCAGATAACAATCGATCGTCACAAATACCACGTGGCTCTGTGTTCGTGTCGTGTTGCTTTTCTATTTCTGTGATACCTCATCAGATTATCAGATGTGAATCGCGGTTTCATACAATCAACAACCGGATGCGCGATCGAGAAAATTATTCGCATATCGTATCTAACAAGAATAGAACTAAAAAAAAAGAAGGAAAAGTGTGCTTTTATATCTATAAAAATTTCATATGTGCATAGTATGTGCTCTGGTTAGGAAACTGAAGGATAGATTTCCAACTGTGCCTCGTGCAATATCGTGGACGCTCGCAACCACGTGTATTTCAACAGCGGTGAAACAACAATCCCAAAACTTACTCTATTCGACGAACGATAGATCGATGAAATAACAGACGGCTGGACCGTATTTATGTCTCCTATGTAGAACATCGGTCTGCTCGCATTCTTGAGACCCTGTGGACATAAACCTCTCGTTAGGCACTGGGGCAACGCGCAGAGTGCGGTGTTATCTCGTCTTCGGACGGTATAATGTAAAGAGAATTTACTTGGTAACCATGTTCCAGCTCAGTGTAAGACATGTCAGATCCGGTTTCATTGATAAAACAAACACCTGTTTCACCGTTCTTATGTCAGACACCCACGTCCCACGTACTGAAACTACCATATTACCTCACATTAATCGCATTAATTAATTATACGTCAATCGGTTAAATACTACGTTTACGCGAGCGTTACTTCTGTAGTAACTTATGATTATTCCTTCGCGTAAACGGGATTTTGTAGTAACTTACGATAATTTACTCCGCGTAAACGAGTGAATTATCGTAAGTTACTACAGAACTAACGCTCGCGTAAACGTAGTAAAAGTTAAAGTCATACATAAACAAGTGCGAGAGAAATAATACTACTAGAGCGACGTGTGCGAGCTAAGCGCGAGCAGTTTTGCTCTCTCAATCTTACAGGTCCTTCTCTCTCACGCGAGTGTCCTCGGCGAGTGTTTCTTCCTTTCCAACGACGTTTACAAAGCGTCCCTCCTCCGGGCGTCCGTGTTAATAGTGTTAATGAGCGACGATGTGCGCCGTCGCTCGACGTACGTTTTTCCTAGCGAGCTGCAACGAAGATTAAATGTTTGTCGGGGAGACAGAGACGCGTTAACGTTTGCACATCCGCCGAGATAATCGCGTTTGTAAGGTCTGACTAATTGCAAACAGCGGCGTCGAGGCGTATATTTGCCTCGGTGTCCCGCGATTTAATCCAACAAACGGAGCAGCGGTGTCGGCGGAGTTGCGGCGCATATCATGCGAAACGGCCGACGGATTCGCACGTGAATCGAGCGACACTTACCGTTCGTAGTTTGCAAAAATGATCCGTGCGAACCGCAGCGACGACGCTCGCACGTGACTCGCAACGTGACACGATCGCGGCTCTTCCCGGCCCGTTTTGAACTGTTTCGAACTCGCGTCTCGCGTCTCTCTGTTGACGTCGCACACGGTCGGGTTCTCCGCGGCAAATGTGTGTGCCCCACGAGATCGAATTTTGTGGTGTGTTCGTGTGTTGTGTTCCCCCAGAAAGCGGGATCTCCCGCGCCTTCCGCGCGTGCGTCACCTCCGTCCAACAGCGTGGCTGGAAGACGTTCGATCATTCGGCAGGGGCCCCCCGATTGACCCGATTCTTGAATTCATTTGCAAGATAAAACGTAATGCGCAAATTTCGTTCTTACAAAAAATTTGCAAGTTGACTGGCTAAAAGCCATGCTTCTGTAAGAGAATTCAAGAATCGAGTCTCAGGGTTTGTTCTGTGCAGTTTGACTTTTTTTGTATATACCTTTCACGTGTCCATTTCTCTACCGCTATGAGAATTAACTTTAATCTCGGATTAATGTACCTTTTTATCTTTTTCTTGTTCTAAGAGTTGGAACAAATCTAAAGCTGCGGGCCACTTAACACTAACATTGCTTCGAAACATTTCTTTTCTCCTGTCTTCCAATAAAGAAAGAAAAGAAGAATGCTTCAAAGCGTTTTTGCAGCATCAAATGGTCTGCAGCTCAAATCACTGCAAAGAGTAGCTATAAAATACGAGCTCAGGCGAGAAATTAGAGTAGGAAATAATAGAATTGCAATTTTACTTTATTTGCATACTTAATACATACATTATATAGCATTATTCTGTGATGTCGTTTGTTCATAGTAAATCGTGAGATATAATCTTGAATAATGTTCCGATGGGCGAAAGAGATGTACTTCTATTCTGAGAGATTAATATAATTGTAAAAAAAAAAAAAAAGTTAAAATCACGTCGACGCTTCTAAAATTTCATGATGCCGCTATAACAAAAATTATTCAGACAATAAGAATAAAAAAAAAGTAATATCATTTATTTCTTACTCCACAATAAACTACCTTGCGAATCATAGGAGAGAGAAGATTGTTTAATGTCCCAATGACACGATATATGTTCATAAATAAACTGCTTACAAAACTTGTATATTCTGATCTTCCAAGGGATGGGCTCACATAAAACGCACGGCACTTGGAAATTTTGCTTGAGCGTAAGATAAAAGCACGATAATATCAGAGCATATCACATTCCGTTAAATTTTCGATGTCGAAATAGGACAAAATGGAACTGTTCTCTTCTCTTTCTCTGTCGAAAAAAAGGAATCCAATATGGTTTTGCTCACACTGATCGCAACCACGACAATATACGTCGCGTATACATACATCCATAGTATCCATGATCTTTCTTAAAATCTCTTTTGTAACTTCATTTATTCTGTGCGTCAGCAGACCGACAATGAACTGCAATGTAGAAACAATTTTATAATTGCCGTTATACACGCAAGTGCGCGTAAACATATAGTCGAAGTAAAATTCACTTTGTGAATGTATTGTTGTCTATATACCTTGTACAAGATATTCATTCGTAATGCTCGTGAAACCTATCGTCGTGACCCCAAGCCTTGTTCCTTTCCCTCGGCGGTGTCGTTCTCAGTGAATTTGATTTCGTATTAGTTCCTTTTTTTGGTTTGTCTGACGCACCCGAACCGCGTATCGCTCTTGGAATAGAATTCTTTGAATAATTGCCTTGCCCAGATACATCATTCTTCGCGTCTTCTCTTACAATTCGTTGGCTGTTATCTACTTCCTGTAATTTATTATCTGGAACCATTAAAAAGTTGCTCAATTATCTGTGATGGTAGCGGGAAGTATGTCATTCACATATTTATTACACAATTCCTTCACTTGACGTTTAACAAGTAATCGTTACCATTTTCAGTCTTTGTTGCTATCACCTTTAATTCTTCGTGAGTGAACGGGTGTTCGAAAGAGAGGGACTTGATATTTGAGAAATAAAAATGTTTCACCCGAGTGTCCTTAATTTCATAGTCGTTATTGGCTAGTTCTATCACCAGCAATAAAGCTGCATAATTTTCAGGACTGTGCAGGTTTTCCTTCACCAGCAGTTGCCTGATTGTCATTATTAAGCTCTCTAATCCTCCCGGGCACGCCGCGAAAAGATCTTTACCAGATCTAAGAAGCTAAAGACAAGATTTCTTGATAATCATACACTTTACACTTTTATAAACGATCAAGCTCCATTTTATCCTTTTTTTTATACATGTTAGAAATCAAAATTTTACCTGTATCATGATAAAATAAATATTATCCTTAGGATTGTCTTGCAATAGATCTTCCAAATATTGAATCAATGGCTCGGCCAATATTTTTAATCTGTTTCCATCGTTCAGTCTCATGTGATAGTAGACTTCTGCGTGAAGTAAGATTTTGTTGGCAAATATCTTTCTATCCTCTGCTCTGTCTTTTTCCTTAGCTAAAAGAACAACGCGAACATGAGTAGCACGAATACAGAATGGGAGATCGAACAGACAGTGTTTCGTCAAGTACCTACACATATAATTATCCTGTAGAAAACGTAAGAAGCGGCTTCGTATGCTGTTTTTGTTATTATCCTCTAACAGAGCGACCCTGTTGTCGCTGAACACCATCGCCAGCTTTGTGGTCAGCGAGTGGTATATCGCCTGCTTCCACAGGGAGTCGCACACGTGCCTGAAATTTGCGACTTCGTGTTAGAAGGTGGCAAGACGACGATCGCTGGAAGTTTGCTGAACCGAGGGATACCTCAGACTGTCCTCGTTGACCGCGACGGTCAACAGGTCCACGATCTCCTGGATCAGCTGCAGCGGGAGGCCTTCGCGCTCGTCATGGGAGACCAGTTTGTCCACTATGTCTTTCAGCACCTTGTTGCTGCCGAACGCACCTCCTCCTCCTCCTCCTCCTGGCCTACGTAGACCCTGGTCTCTGTCCTGGCTCTGGTGGTTGGACCATCCGCGACCGCGGCCGAACGAAGTCATCATTGACCGACTTAAACCTGCTCGACCTACTAGACACAAAAGCTGCGTATGTCAGGGCATGTTTCCGGTAATCGAAGAACGACGCGATTTAAAGTGTTCATTCAAGAAATACTGACGCGTACGGGATACATACAATCTTGACTCGACCACTTGCTTCTTCAGGGATTCAAGTTACACAGTTAGTACAGTGTTACGATCGGCATGAACTATAACCAACTATAACTCTACATAACTGTTCCTTCCGGCTGCGTTCGGAAACGTCACCCGGGTACACACGGGTATACTCCTTTCTCCTTCTAACTCGCTGAGATAGAAAGAGAAAGGAGTATACTCGTGTGCACTCGGGTGACGTTTTCGAACGCAGCTCAGCTGCACGACGTTGTACCTGGTTGTACCTTCTCTGTTCTGCACCCGCGACGAGACAGCTCTTTTCACAATTACGTTCAGACGGACGAAGTGAAGGAAGGATGTAGGTCCTTTGCAATTGAATCTTTCGTACTTCTTGTTTTCTTTTCTCCCTCTTTCTCCCAACGTCGAATTGCATGATTTATCAACGCTTATTTTATTTTAAGTGCAAAAGGTACGCAGCTGCACGCTGCACATCGCGGCGACGGAGTGCAGAAAAGTGCAGACGGAACTGTCGACGCGGCGCCCGCGCCGCCTGACAATCGCGAGGCACGTTAACGATTTCGCCGCCCAGTGACGGCGCGTTTAAATTTCTCCGATTCCGTCTCTCGCGGATAATTTGCGGTTATCGCGCGATCCTGGAGCTGCTCGGATTCCGCCGTTTGGACCCCCCCCCCCTGGAAAGAGAAGGGAGAGGAAAACAGAAATCGACGAGATATACGGTCAGCGTTTAACCCTTTCTCCCGCCCTCTCCCATCGCCGAAAAAAGACGAATTAAATTGCACCGTGCGACGCGCGGTTTGTCAGGTAGTGTCAGGTTTCTTGCCCGAAGATCGGGGCTCGTTACGCTTCGCAATTACGCTCGCTCGAGCGAATTCGCGTGCGATAGAGTTGGAAAAATCGGGACGGGATTGCGGGCTCGTGCCTCCTTCCGCGAGGTCGACCGACTCTCTCTCTCTCTCTCTCTCTCTATATATATATATCGCTCTTTCCCGTGTTCCCGTAGCGTGTCATCGTGGATCTGACAGCTCGAGCGCCTGGGAGCGATAATTGTGCAATTTTACGCGCATCGAGGAATTATAGTCTTGTAGCGTAGGATGGAACTGGTTGAGGCTAATGTAGAACCAGTTGAACGAATAGAAATCTACTTGAGAGTGACAATTATACCAATTGTGTGATTTTATTTGCTAAGGATTATGTATATAATTATAGTTTACGTAATTCTTGCTTATTGCGACGGGCTAAGACAGAATATCAGTTGAATAACAGAAATGCATGTTCGCTCCGAGAAAGCTGTGACAATTAATAAAATTATGTAAGTTAATTTTTCAAGGATTATAATTTATAATTGTTTACAGTTTACGTAATGTTTGCTGGCGATAAAGCTAAGACAGAGTATCGATTGAATAGCAAAAGTTTTTGAAAAAGCTGTGATAAATTATGTAATTTAATTTGTTAAGGATTTTATTTGATTATAGTTTACATAATGTTTGCTTGCAAGAAGCTAAGACAGAGTATCAGTTGATTAGTAAAAGTTAGTGTTTGAGAAAGCCATAATAATTATGTAATTTAATTTGTTAAGGATTGTATTTGATTATAGTTTACATAATGTTTGCTTGTAAGAAGCTCAGACAGAGTATCAGTTGAATAGTAAAAGTAAGTGTTTGAGAAAGCTATGATAATTATTTGATTATAGTTTACACAATGTTTGCGACAAGTTAAGGCAGAATACTAGCTAAAATAGTAAAAGTGTTCACTCCGAGAAAGCCGTGACAATCATGTAATTTAATTTATTAAGGATTTTAATTGTAGTTTACATGATATTGGCTTGTGCAAACAAGTTAAGCAGAGGGACTAGCTAAATGAGAAGAAGTTTGTCTCTTCTCTAAAGCTGTGATTGAGCGATTTTATTTGTCAAGAATTTAGAGATATCTAGTTATTAATGAAATTAATGTAATTATTTGTGAAGAATTCATAATTTGTCCTGCCCGTGACGAGAGAGGGCACGGGACCATGCTGGATAGCATGGGATCAATATCGAGAAGTCGATCGAAAGAGTTGTGGAAATTAATTTGTATTAATCATTTACAGCTGACGGAGGTTATTGAAATTTCCTGGACAACTCGGGCTCGCGCATGCCCGCGAGCGCTGCCCCGGACCACCCCGGACGACCGCCAATCGTCAAACGGTACGATAATCTACGACAACAATCTGTCAGTCATTGTCGCTGCAGCCAGTCATCGTCATCGCGGCCATCGCGTGACCCGCCTGGATGATCAACGTCCCGACAGACGTCAACAACGGCAGTCGGTTCGGCAGTCTCTCCGCGGTTTGCAAACAGGCCAGTCCGGTTCTCGACGGTGAACGAGTCGACGTGATAGTTAGTAAGCCGCCAGTCGTCGGCCAGGTACGCCACGCTCGCGCTGCCGCCGAGATCGGTTTCGGAGTCCAGTGTTTTTCCTCTTTTCTTGGGTTTTTTTTATTTTTTCTTATACTGCCAGAGGGTATCGCGGCATCGCGCAGCCGAGAAGCCGTCCACGTCGCGTCCCCCATAAGGGACAGTGGGATACCGTAGGAGAAGGCAAGTAAAGAGGACATACCGCCGCGCCGCTCGTCCCTCCGGGAAACATGACGACGGAGGAGAAGTTCAACGCCGCCGTGAACGTGATCAGGAGCCTGCCGAAAAATGGTGAGAGACGACCCTACGCCCCGCGTTATCGTCGCGGCGTTATCGCGACCGAGCTGCAGGCACACACGCCTCGATTTCTTACGCGCGGTACATTTCGTTGGCCGTGCATTCGGAAATGTGTTTTACCTCTCACACGCCTCGCATATCCGCTCTTGCGTTCGCCTGGGAACGCGAACGCGGCAGATATATCGCAGCGCTAGTGCAATCGCTTTTTACCTTCCACGCTTGTTGATTTCTTTTCCTTTCTCGCCTCTCTTCCTTCGGCCGTGTAGCTTTATTGCGTGCTGGTTAAAGTCCACGTTAATGTCGCTGCTGATTATTTGTCGCCCTCGCGCGAAAAACGGCTCATACATTTATTCATAACGTTGAAAAGGCGATAATGAATAACACGAAGCTTTTTTCCCGCGACGTTCGAGAAGTGTCGAAAAAAAATTGATTCCATCGAGATTCGTACAAATATCTTTTTAATCTGAAAACATTGGCGCAACGACACGGTAAAACCCACGCGAAGTGGATCTTTAAACTTTAATTACTTGTATGAGCGACTTTTAGCTTTTCTTTTTATCGCAGGTGGTTTTATTTTTATATACGGAAACGAGCACGAAGATCTTGCAGACGTTACGCGCTGCCGTGCGGAGAAATTGACAAGATTTAATCATGTCGAGGAAAGTGAATGTTCCCCAAGTCAATTTTTCATTCTCGCGGCGTGGAGAACGTTATTGGGGAAAAAATAATTCCATTTTTCGAGTCCCCGCGCAGTGCGGAAGAAATCTTCATGTCCGCCGTATTTGTCCGTCCTGCTGGACAGCTTCACCTTTGAGACTCTTTACGCCGCGACGTGAAAATGCCCTTCACATTTGATAATTACGTCGAAAAATGTAACGGACTTGCTGATTTGCATTTCTCAAACGCTATAATTCATAGTATAGCTTGAAAGGTGGACTTAAATAAAATCACAATATTTATTTTCGTAAACCAGTTTTTTTTTTATCGCTGTTTATTACGTCTGCTCTTTTGTGAAAAGAAAAACGGGAGTGTGACTATTTTTCTGTAAAAGTCTTATTAGGAGCTGGAATTAAAAACAAGGAATTATCTTTTAATATCTATAAATCAAAATAACGTTTCGCGATTAATCTCAATGTCGTATTATCAAGATCGCTTTGTCATTCAAATCTATACATGTGCATTTTTTTATTGTGCAGCCTTTACGTTAGATCGGTTAGATATTGCACGTACGAGTGTACTTTCCAGTCACTTCATATAGCTAAGTGACTGTATTACTCCCCACTTTACTTTCTAACAGTGCGCAAGACACGGTTAGTAGTTAAAACTAGAATGTTACTCTTCACTGATCACAAAAAAGTAACTTGTGTTGCACCAGCAGTTATGAAATTTTGTTAATAATTATTTTTTTCCAGGTCACTTATTAACAGACGAAGTACAAAAAATGCATCGGATAAAGTTACAATACTTTTTATTTCACATCTCTTGATATCGCCGATTTCTTAGTATTCTCGTACCACGAACTAACGTCTTGAAAAAAAAAAGTATATAGACATAATTGTATTGTAATGGTAAAGTGTAAAGTACATCACACGTTTTATCGAAGAGATGCGAATTTTATATAGACATATCACATTTGAGTTTCGAGGAAGATGATTTAATGAGGCATTACCTGGTAACAAAGATAGACGATGAGCTTTCACAGTAATTGCTACAACAGTTTCCTATATTAACATTAATTTCTGAGATCATGAATTTCATTGGAAATACAATTTAAAATTTTTGCAGCGTGTCTAATATTTGTTATTAATATATACACGTAGTGTAGCTTGTAACATATAATAATACGTTTTTTTAGACTATGTAATTATCATGCGATGTATAAATTACCATATTATTAATCCGTTCCGTCATGCCTAAGAGAATATTTTCAACACTTTAGCTGGGGGGGTCAAGGAGATAGATAGAAGATAAAAATATTATCGTGTATCACATTGTATCTCTGTTCAGTGCTCGTTTAATCAGGATATAAATTTCGATTAAAACTTCTTGTTTTTACAACACGGATGCTATAATATGTTAAAGCAATCTTAAATATTCAGCAAGAATTAATAATAATGCCAATCGGAAATATAATATAATTTTTAACGATTATAATTTTGACAGTCTGATATATCGTTAATATTTAACGTTTCAGGAGCGTACCAGCCTAGCCATGAGATTATGCTGCGTTTTTATTCGTACTACAAACAAGCGACCGAGGGACCCTGTCAACAATCTAAACCCGCATTCTGGGAAGTTGTCAAGAAAGCGAAATGGGACGCGTGGACACGCCTTGGCAATATGGGTCGTACAGAAGCCATGAATAATTATGTGGAGGAACTGAAGAAAGTAAGCGTTTGTGAAATAACAATAAAAATCACACTCGCACAAAGATGAACGTATTAAACGTCATTGCGTTGCAGATTGTCGAAACGATGTCTTACACGGATAATGTGGCAACGTTTCTCGGCAGTTTGGACTCCTTCTACGAAAGCGTGCCGGCTGAGGATTTGGAATTACTCGTGGGACCAGTACTGGAGCGTATTCGCTCCCAACCGGGATCACCATTGTCTGGTTCACCATTAGGTTCGTCCCTTTTTTACTTTTAGCAACATTTAAATTTCAATTAATTACATTATCTTATCTCAACGTTAACATATCATGTATAGCAATAATCTACTGCATATATATTATTTAAAACTATTCGAGGATTAATCAATCAGATACCAAGAAATAAACCAAAACATCGGATTTATATAATCATGTTTACCAAAGATCTAAATTGAAGATATTGGAAGAGCATTTAGAATATCAGATATTTATTATGATACTTGAAATAATTCAAAGTTATCAATGTTTTCTGTGTTATCAGTGTGATAATATCATACAATAACATGATAACAGTTTCAAGTTCCTTGACTAAACACAACATACACAATCAAAAAATATTTTCTTCTACAATCTTTTGTCTCTAATGCTTTCTTATTTCATCAGCATCTAGAGAAACATCACCTCACAGAGTGATGAATGCTTCTCGGCATATAACGAGTAGTTTAGAAACCAGCCCGACCAGCAGTCGCACTGCAAGCCCGCTGCCACAGGACACCGATGGCGAAGAAGAGGAATTTATAGATACTGTTGAAGTACGACATTAACATTTATATTTACATTTACGTCAATCATTCTGTCTTATACAAATAATACGATTTTTTGTTACAGTCAGCGCCGGAGAAAGCACAAAAAGATGCACTTAAGTCTACTACTGCTCCTCAAAAAGTACAAAGCACGACAAAGAACGGAATTGATCGTTCAAGTACTGAGAATATTGTAAAAGAAAACACTGAATTGACTAATGGATACAGCAACGCTAACGGTCACGCGGAAACGGCAACGGAGGGCCATCGAGAGAGAGGTAGACAGAGAACGAAGAAAGACGACAATAAAGTCAATGCGGAATTCCTAAATCAGATCGCGACAACTATGCAGCATCTACAGAGAGATCTGGATCGTATAACGGCCAGAGTACGAGGTTTGGAAGGGCAAGCCTTGCAAGCGCTGGCGCCGCAAACGGTACGTAACATCATTACTATTTAGACATATCCAATTTCAATGGAAATAAGAATGTCGTACTTTTTATTTCCTTGAAATATAATAGAATAAGAAGTAATACCTCTCGTTTTATTATTTATTCATCGCATCTTATTATAATAGAATAAGAAGTAATACTTCTCGTTTCATTTTTTATTCATCGCATTTTATCTATTGCGTATAAAAATGCTGACGTCAATACTTCTTTCTGTTTTAGGAGCACACCGGTAGACGCACGTATGCGAGATGGTGGCCGTTGCAAGAATGCCCGCCGCGTTTGTTTGTCTTACTAATGCTATGGCCATTCGTCGCTCACTTGCTGATCAATTTTATGCAGCGTTATCGCCAACGAAGACTGTGATGTCACGACTGTTATTCCTACGCAGCCGAGAACCTATTTCCAGTGTTTGGGTTACTAATGTTGAATTATAGCAAACGTACGGAGATTTCTTGTAGTTTTACAAAGCTTTTCATAGAGACGAAGCTGTCCTAATGCAATCTGCGATTACGTTAGTAAACGTGAATTGTGATAAAAAAAAAAGTTGACTAGGTCTCTGTATATTTTTACAAATGCAGCCTGTTTCGGAAGTTGCACACTTTCTCTCGTCTGTAGATTCTCCGCTGAATAATGGGTCAATTGAGTCTCGGCGAAAGTTCGATCGAAAGACACTTTTATCTGCATTTATTGTCAAGTAAGAGATCAAAGTGGCTTGCTACGCATTTTTGTAAAACAATACAAACGTTATTTTAAAACACGTAGAAAAAGGTACAACGCATTTTTTTTATACATTTAGATTTGTATTGTTTTATAATAAAATGTCTATGACTTACGTATACTATGTAGATGTATCATGTGTTTTATCACATATTTAAGAATATGTGAAATATATATGTAGATATAGAATTATTTTATTTATCATGTCCGCTTTTTAATGTTTATATCTTAAAAGGAGGTACGTGACTTCCGGGACAATCTGTATAAAAAGATATAAAAAGTATAGTTCTATTAATATTTTCTAAGGTGGATTGTATGTATTATATATAGTTATATGTAGTCCTATATAGATTGTAATGCATACAGGGAAAGTAAATCCTTTTGTACATGCAAGCGTGTACAATAGTC
This sequence comes from Temnothorax longispinosus, assembly GCF_030848805.1. Lineage (NCBI taxonomy): Eukaryota > Metazoa > Arthropoda > Insecta > Hymenoptera > Formicidae > Temnothorax > Temnothorax longispinosus. The sequence continues at coordinate 12,970,268 of NC_092369.1, forward strand.
AGTTGTTATATGTATTTTACGTGTAAATTACGTGGGTTTTTAAGAAAAAAACGGGGCTTTTACAGTGTACACTACCGACACAATGATAAATATTACTATTAACGGATGATAATTCTACTTTCAAAAGAACATTTATACGTACCGAACGAATTGCGATAAAATTTTATGTACATACGTGCAATGTGAAAATATACAAATTTTTAATTATTGTCAATCAGGATTTGTCCTACACTACGCTAGACATATTCTCGCTGGTAAAATTTATTTTACGACTAATTTCGCCTGTCATTGTCGACACATAGTGAGAGCGTCCGTTCCCCCTTGGCCACATTTTTTCCTAAGAAGAGAGAAAGTGAAAAGAGAACAAGGTAGAAAGTGAAGCTAAAGCATTAGTCCCCTTTATGAGTAGCAAGTCATGTAGCTGTGTATATACAAGGTGAGTTAGCGAGAACACTTTCTTAGGTTTAAACCTACAACACGAAAATAAGTAGAATGTAACTCGGATAGCTTCGAAAAGAACGTACATGCTATACGTTTTCACTCTTTCTAAACAATTCTTTTCCTGCAGTTAAATGCACATAACTTTAGTGAAAAAAAAAAATTTATAATTTTATAATAACAATACTATTAACGTGAAATTATATATATATATATATATATATATATATATATATATATATATATATATCCTCATCATAAGTATTAAGTACCGAACAAATATCATTAGAGTCAGAAAAATAATTTCAGGGAATTAGAGGATCTAACAAAGGAACCTATCTCTCAAACTCAAAACTCGAGTTTACTAAAGCTATAATGTTATGTGCATATCAATAGACGCGTCAAAATATTAAGAATTCGTGCCATTCAAGATTTTAACAAGTTTTTTTTTTCGCATCGTCAAGTCCGGAAGAATTGTATGTCTTTGCAAATTTTATGCCTTCGCGGCGAGTCATCGGGTGATTCATTCGACGTACGTCCAATGTCAAGTGCCGGCGAAGACAACGGTGCTCCAAGCACCGGATCGGGCTCCCCGTTGCAAGAACCCGTCGTGCAACTCGCCGCGTAAGCGGCAAGCGCGGACGTTTGCATAATGGAGCATTGGAGAATGGAATGGAGCTCCCCATCCCCTATTCTGAAACAGCTGTTTCCCCGTAAACTGCGCCTTACACATTGCTCCTCCCCTTTCCTCCCCCATTGCACTTGACCACGTGACCGTGCATAAACGGAGAAAATGAAGGAGAGACAAAGAGAAAGAACGCAAGAGACAAAAAGAGAGAGGACGCTGAACGGGCGGAGGGAGAAGGGGACGGCTCCAAGACGGTGGAAAAACTTGTAAAATAGTGGGGACGGGGCAACAGTCCTGGCGAGGCCGGGGGAGGGGGGCGCCGGGGGGGTTCTTTGTGCACAACGGAGTACGGAGTCGTACGTACTCTTTATGTACACGCACGACACGTCGCCGCGTCGCCGTCGCGTGCGCGTCGTGTAAGTGTGCGCGCGACGTACGGATACTAGGTGAATCTGCTCCGAGAGGACCCGCGACGTCACGTGCGATCAACACGTGCGCCCGTCGTCGCGACGTCGCCGCCGCCGCCGCCGCCGTCGCTCCGAGCCGCGACGCCGAGCAGAGAGTGACCAAGAGAGACCGTCACGCGGACATGGACATCGGAGTGCTGGTCGCCCTCGCGAGCATCCTCGCCGTCAGCTGCTCCGGCACCGGCGACCTCGACCTGGGCACGGTCGTCTTCGCGAACGTGGTGAGCGAGCAAAGTGACGAATCGCGCGATGAATCGTTGACCTTACACGTGTCTGATAGATTTGGCGCTCGTTTCTTTTCCTCTTGCTTTTAATATAGCTGTTTACGTAACTCCAAGTTCAATACCTTTTTATTACGCAATATTGTTTTCATGTTTATATTTATAGCTCGATATTTTTATATTTCGTTATTGATGTGTCTTTTAACGTCATTAAAATTGATGGATAATTTTAGAGGCAAAACGCTAAAATAGCTTTCAACTTGACATTTAATGCTAAGTAGTTATTAAAGAAACTTATTGCTAAAACATAACGGAGCTCGTTTCTTGTTCACAGTTGTACAGGCATGGAGATAGGACTCCTGTTCGGCCTTACAAGAACGATCCTTACAATAACGAATCGTTCTGGCCGGTTCCATATGGACAGTTAACGAATGTAAGGAAGACAATTACGATAAGCAAACGTAGGCATAAACGGTTACAGAGAATACGCTTTGTCCTCTAATATTGTGAATATTTTTTCCTGGTCATTTTTCCTTATCTTATCATAATCTTTCTTGAAAAGTGTAACATAATATTGCGACGTTCGATTCTGGCACAACCTTCAACCGTTTGGCATTCTAAAAAAGATAAAGAAAATAAACTACGCAATAAGTTTTAAATAGATTAGACACAGCAAATATGAGAAAAAAATAATATTTCAATATGTCGAGTAGATTTTAAGGATTGCTTTTCTTGCTGTATATCGATTTCTTTCATGCTAACTTTACTGATACTTAACGTTCGGAAAATGTAGATTGGAAAGCATGAACACCTGCTTCTTGGACGCTGGCTGAGGAAACGTTACTCTCATCTTTTAAGCGACCTTTACTCGCCGTACGACGTCTACGTTCACAGTACAGACGTAGATCGTACCCTGATGTCGGCCGAGGCGAATCTCGCGGGTCTTTATCCGCCGGTGAAGGCTCAGGTGTGGGACAGCCTCAAATGGATGCCAATCCCCGTGCACACCGTCCCGGAGAAGCAGGACTACGTGTTGAAGGGAAGCAAACACTGCGCGCGATACGATTACGAGCTGGAGAAGCTGTTAACATCGCCGGAAATGGAACGCATAAATAAAGCGAACGCAAAGCTCTATGTCTACTTAGGTGAGAACACCGGGGACGATATGTCATCGTTTAGAGCGGTTGAACACCTATACGATGTTTTATTTATCGAGGTACGTCGAGATTATTCTATATTATCAGTTGTGTATACGTTTGCATATCATAATTTACTCACTGGCTTGAGTAAGCACGCAATAAAGAGCTCGCTTTACAGCAACGAGTTTATTTTTACAGCAACTGTACAACAAAACTCTACCGCAGTGGACGAAGTCGGTGTTCCCAGATAAACTGAGACCTATTGCTATACTTAGTTTTATGACAGAATCCTACAACAAGATACTTCAAAGGTTAAAATCAGGTAATATTAGTTAAAATCAGTTGTATTAATAATTTATTTATATTTGTATTTATTAATATTTTTATGCTTTTAAAGGTGTTTGTTAATTTCTCTTAACTATATAGTTGACTTAACTTTGAAAACTTTTTGCATTGTTAGGTCCACTGCTTGGAGAAATGATAGATCACATGGTCAAGAAAGCGCAACATACCTTACACCCTGACAGAAAGCTATGGGTATACAGTGCTCACGATGAGACCATAGCGAATTTGCTTATGACTTTGAACTTATTCGAACCTCATTGTCCACCTTACGCTGCTACGATCCTCGTAGAATTAAGGACGAATTCGGAAAATCAGTACTTTGTAACAGTAAGAATTTTGCTTACCATTTATATAAAATGCTTCGTGCAATTTGTAATTGACACACATTCTTTCTTTGCTCACAGGTTTCTTATAAAAATACCACTGATGAGCCGATACTTATGACATTACCAAGTTGCGCTACGTTATGTCCTTTAAATGAATTTATTAATTTAACGAGAGACGTTGTACCTGAAGATTGGGAGAGAGAATGTTTAATAGGAATGTTTAATCGGAATGATATAAGTTCTAGCGATGTCATCGGTAATTATTGCATTTAATATATCGCATTAAATATCTATATATACTTTTTTTTATATCATGCAGTGCTATTGATATTTTGTATATTATTATTCTTTAGATGGCTCATCTCGTGAGTTTTAATTAGCATCTTTTATTTGTTTCAGCAATCCTGACATCGTCCATATTAATGCTAGTTTTATTGGTCCTAATAATAATCGGCTTTTTGTATTGGCGACATAAAAGAGAACACAGACAGTATTATTTTCGTTTGTCGTACAATGGTTATAACGATGCCATATAACGGGTATTTGGTAGAAGTAATTAATATGGCGAAAAGTATTAAAAAATATAGGGTAATCATTGATAATTATTAATGCCTGCGACAAAATTAAGCAAGGCGTTTTTTTTACAAATTTTTCTTAAAATTTGGGACGAGATGTTCGATATATAGTATATATATATGTCTATTTGACTGCTTAAATCACTAAATAGTTCTTATTTTAATATTTTTATGCTTTATTTTAAAAGCGCTTCTTATAAAGAAGCTCTTTTATAACGAATAACACAATTTAATCATTATATATATATATATATATATGTGATATAATTTATTATATCACATCAACCTCGTGATGTGCTATTTTTTTATGGTGATATATTAGAGACATATTTCGAACTTTTGCTCATTTTCATGAAATAATATGTTTTCATCTACGTTGAATTCGCGATATTCCTTTGGAAACTTAGGTTTGCTCACTTTTACACGATAATAACTTATTTGGAACTGAGCAAGATCAAAGTCCGACCATCGCGATAATAACAATTTTTATATATATTGCTATTTTAAGAAATAGTAAATCCGAATAGACAAATGGATATCGAAATTTTATAATATTTTAGAAAATTATTTTATTTTACGACTACCGAGAGAGACAAATAATCAGGTACTTTTATAAAACACGCGTATTTGTAATATATCGTCAGATGCATAAATGTCTTGTATAATAAATGTTCAATGTGAGTAATCTAGCATATTGCGAAATATGCAATGAACAAATTTTGTCACAAAATTTTATGAAACGCAAGAACTTCTACTTTATAAAATAGCTGCACAACTTAATTATTGTTACGATTAACTGTCTGATACATGTGATATTACAGTGATTGTCTAGTCGTGATGTTTCAAGCTTGGACCTCTCGCGAGCTTCTTCAAAATATGACAAAAAAAAGTTTTGAAAGAGAAACACACAGCTAATGCAGAACACTGCCTGTAAACAAATTTTATTTACAAAAATTCGGTCATTCCAAACAGGCGCAGTAGCAATTCAAATTATCATGCAGATAATATTACATTTTATAAGAATACATCTTTTTCTAATTTTTATATATAATATTAATTGGAATTTTGCGAATGCGATTGTACACCTGCGAGCTACAAGTTAAAATATGCGGATCATGTTCCTGTTTTAAAATTGACATCTTGCAACTTAGTTTTGCGACTAAGTGCGTGCGTGTCTCGACTTACTTTAGAGTACTTATAAATAAAGAGGGAAAAAAATGACGTGCGCATCTTATTAGGAATATTTTTGTGATATTACAAACAATAGCATAATATGTAATCCGCCAAAAAAATTTTTAATCTGCTGCTATTGCGGATATTACTTATTTTATATGCAGACCAATAAAAATTCATTCATTCGAAATGATATTTACATTATATTGCACATGGTATATAATTATGCATGAGTATTTAATATAAATCTCAATGTTTTGTTGAGACCCGACATTATTATGCACATACATAATTTGCAAAACGAATCTAGATATTATATAAATATGTTAATAATATTTAAAAGATATATATATCGTTATAGAAAATACTTAAATGAAAGAAAGATTGCTGAATATGTAATATTATATCAATATATGTTGTTTTTTATGCGTGAATTAACATTTGAATTATCCAGCCATCATATAATGAAAAATTAAAAAATCATGATGCTAATAAATTTAACGATGGGATGTCAATGCGATGCACTAGGCATTATTACCTCTTATTCAATTGTGCAATTGAAAACAGACTTTCTCTATCCCCATAGTACACATCGTTTACATATCCGATGCTGATATACTTGTGAAGATGTTACCATTCTGATATAGATGTAAAACTGCCGCTTTCTTGAATAGTAAACGCTGGATTTGTTCTGCAATATATTTAACATTTAAGGATACTTTTTAGAACGTTGCCCGCGTCTTGAAACGAATCTAACAATAAGTCGAATCGAGGCAACAGCATGAATTTCGACGTAGCATTCTTACCTTATGATGAGTCAGCCTTTCGATTTATTTTCAGACTTTTGTGTTTGTTAAAAATGTGCATGCAATGAAAATAGTTTCGGTTAATCACTCGTCATACATAAATTTTTAGAGAGACAAGAAACAAACGATGGAGAAACGGAGAAAATTGACGACAGCAGTATGGTATAGGAGCAACGACGTTCCGGAATATATATCATTCAATAACGATGACGAAGCAAACTTTGTGGTAAAAAGCATTATTGTTTATTTATCGTAAAAATATATCTTTCATTGATCGTACACGTACCATGAGGCACCATGCTGACATCACGAGATGATATAAGCACCTTTCCAACACGACATTGTTTTCACGTGTTCGTGGAACACAAAGGCCACATATTGTACGTCTCAATTGCACATTCAATTGCATTACTCCGACTAAGCGTTTAACGAGGTTTCCGACGTATTGTGGAAACTATGAATGAAAAGAACTCTGTCTGTATCAAAAACTAGAGCTAAACTTACGTTATCTTGTAGTTTATATATTTATCTTTCCTTAGAGATCATTTATATACATTTGACACAGCACCAACTAATGATAACGGATTACATTTAAGAACCCTTAAAAAGACAGTACTCCCAAACTATTGTAAACAAATACCTTTACGAGAGCTCATATAGTGTAATGTAAAAGTAAACATTATAATATGATACACTTATAAGTAAAGTACGTGCATTAGTTAGAAGTTACTTTTTAAACAAAAATAATTAAGGAATTTATAGAAAATAGAGCTCTCGAACAACAACACGATAAGAATACCTTACAATTAAAAAAGCACTTAACGTACCAAGTCACATACTTAATCTAGTCAGACGTACAAGTGTGAGTATTCAAACGTGTTCTATTATTAGTAAATAACAGGAAGACAATTATCTTTTTACAAGTGAGGTACAGAAAGCATGAATCACAAGTCAACCTAGCAATTATTTATTTTAACACACAAAGTTACATCGCAAGCAAGTTTTGCACTCTCAGTCATCTCCAAATTCACCATAGGTATTTTTTCCCTAATTGTTAATCTCAGAAAAAAATATGTTTAAGCAGTCTATAAACGCATTTCATTAAATTCGTTATTTTTCAAATTTAAGCGTTTTCCAGCTTTAACTAAAAAGCGAGTCGAAAGATATTGCATATATTTGTTATCGCGCTTGATATACGATCGCATGTTCGTAACGACGAACTTAACGCGGATGCAACAGTACATAAATGCATTTTATTCGCATGAAGTCACATTCTGAGTAAATTTCCAGCTTTGTAAAAGATTTTTATTATACAGTTGACGCTAAAGCATACAACACACAAAATAGGCACACGTATAAAATTACCACACCAGCAAATAGTTTTATATACAAGATTAGTCTCGATTGCATCAAATATTTCAAGTAATACATGCAAAACTACAGTTTTTCAGTTTTGTTACAATTTCTCGGTTTAAAAAAAATTTGCCGTGAGGACAGACACATGATTAGCGTTACTTGGCGAAATTACTGGATTTGGTTACAATTACGATAAATGATTGTCGCTAAAATTCTTACCTGGCGTAAACGGCAGGATTTGATATACCTAGGGTCGGACTTACGGGCGTACCAATGTACTTAGTAACGAACTGAAATGAAAAATAATGAAGTAAATTATTAAAAAGAAAAGATTATCGCATATTTTATTATAAAAAATAAAATTTATTATATTCTAGATATAATTATCAGGATGCTGAAAAATTGTGGCTAAGACGTAATTTAATGTCAAAGCAAATAGCACACGCACGTATTATAAATATAGGCAAAAATGTACATACCCAATTATTGCCGAGGGAAGTTGCACCCATACTCACAGCCATGTGGATAGCCAAGTAAGCGCAAAAAATAAGATACAAAATCGCATACACAGACATGGCTAAGTAGATAGCCCAATTGTTGGGCAGGTCTTCTTGGACAGTTTGTGCCACGAAATATATGTTTATCACTATCACTAGGACCGATAAAGCGGTCGACACGATCTTATTCAGTCTGCAATACAGATAATATAATTACGAAACGTAAAAAAGGAAGTTTCTATGTGTTAAAAGTATTGAAAATTCGGACGAAGCTACGTACATTCCGTTTCGGAATTCACCCATGATTTGAGCACTGCTGGTGAAGGCAATTGTCGGCAGGGTGGCGAACGGTAATTGCAAGCTCATTATAGCGTTTAAAATATCATTCATGCTGCTCAAATTGTTCATGTCGGCGAAGAACGCTACTAAGAACGTAGGAACTATAGCGATTGTTCGAGTGAAGAGAACTCGCTTCCATCGTGCCCACTGCAGATTTAAGAATCCTTCCATCGCGAATTGACCGGCGTAAGTGCCCGTCATCGTGGACGATTGTCCGGCGGCTAAAATACCAACGGCCCATATGTACATTGCGGCTGCGCCGAAGGAACAACCGAGGAAGACTCCACCCTTGTAAAGATCAGCACTGAATGTCGCATTGTTTTGCTGGAATTTAGAGGAAAGGATACTTGAAAACGTTTGACTAAAGAACACTAGTTTACATGTGCTTGTACAGCGAAACGAATTAAATATAAAAGGCTATAAAACACTTACAACAAAAGTTTCCATGCCGAGAGTATAATTATTTGCTTCGCAAAGTTTATACTGCGAAATAAAACAGAAATTAATTCAACTATTCGTCCGAAATCACATATATAATCGGTTTTAATAACTGTACTTATACTCACAACATCGTCATTCGTCTTGTCGAACAGACCATGAGCAAATACAGCTACGACAAAGACGTTGATTAGAAATGAAACGAATAGTGCGATGCAGGCCTCAATGAAGTAATACATGTTGGCATCTTTGATCTTTGCAGGCTGTCTTCGATCAATGTCTCTGGACTAAAAAATAAATGATATTTCATATATATTAAGGAATTAGCGCATAATCATAATATATTATAGTATGGTCATTATTCTCACTTTGACCAAGGCACTATGAAGGTACAAGTTATGCGGCATAATAACCGCGCCGACGATTCCCACCGCTTGTAGCAGTACCTTGTTATCGTAATTCATTCCATTGTACCATGGAACAAACATACCGCTTATAACATCTATTTGAGAGGGCTCGGAAACGACATACTGAAACATCGAAAGACATTGTAGCAATAAGGTATAATTAGCAACGCAATATCGAAATATATCCTAAGAAATGAATTTACCTCGTAACCGAAGGTAACAGCCATGATCATGATGAGAAAACCAAAGAAAAACTCCAGTTTCCTCAATCCGTATTTGTCTAAGAATAAAAATGTGAATGTATCGACTACTGTGATTAGTACGCCACCCCATATAGGAATCCTGAAACGTAACTTTCTCTTTCACAAATCTGCATATTTACGTGCGTTATTTGCATTTATAAATTCATGGTAAAGAAAAAAGGGAGAAGAGAAATGAAAATAATAATCGAAGAAAGGTAACAAAATGCATAAAAAGTATCCAATTTAACGTAATAATATCTGCAAAATAAGTAAACGTAATTTGCAAACATACATACGTATATCACGCGGATTATGATCCATCTTTCGTATATTATATGAAATACTTTTTATTCCCCATGTATTTTGCATTTAGTTAAAAAGGTTTTTTAGGTTCTTTTAAGCAGAGATTAAAATAAATGTATTCGACACCGAAGGGATTAATCGCGAGCTACGACGCTTTAAAATGTTCCATACTCCAAGGAATATTTTGAACACGTTAGCTTGCGCGTGTTAAAGATAAATATTTAGCAATCGTATCGGCCACTTACGCTTTGTTAGATAAGAGGTAAAGGGCAATAGCCGTTCCTATTACCTCTTGCATATCACTACCAATAATCGCTATTTCAATCATTATCCATAAAATAAATCTAGGTACTTTTTTGTATTGTCTGTAACACATCTCTGCCAGATGTAGACCGGTAACTACGCCGAGGCGCGCGCTGAGTCTTTGCATAACGAGACCTAGGACAGTAGCGCTTAGTAGTACCCATAATAACTGAAAGCGAAGACGTCAACAAGGAATATTATAAAAAAAAAGAAGATAAGAGAGTTTGATAGTAAAGTAAATAAAACTGATTGCGGCAGCTTTTGCAGTTTTTGCTTTTGTCCTTGACTGCAGGGCATACCTTGTATCTTGCTACCACTCCAGATTGTAGATCCGATTCTATGTTGCCAGGATCCAGATAAGCTATGGACATTAAAAAGCCAGGCCCCGTGAAAGCCCATAGTTTCCTAAAGCTAAACCCCGTCTGCAAAAAGGAATTAAAGTCTACATCAGGCGTGGACCAAGATCGATGATGTCAAGTTTGTTGGTGATTGACTGGGAAGAGAGCACGCATTCCTATTACCGTCTTCTCATTGTCTTATTCTCTTACATTATCTAATTCTCTTGTAATTTATATAGTCTCGCATTCTCATTGCCTTACTCAATCCCTGCAGCGCTACGAAGGCAAACTTACGTGTCCTGTTTCCGGCACCGGTACCCTCTCGTCGGCGAAGTAAGTCTGATTGTTGTTGGGAGACAGGGAAGTGTTCTCGGTGACTTTTCCCGGCTCCGACTCGTGCATACGCTGATGCGGCACTGTCGTGACGGCGGCATCGTCACTGGGCTTGACATCGTAACTGTTGTTCATGGTGTATCGATGCGGCACTCTGAAAGAAAAAAGACACCTGACATTTTGTGGGGCAGAGTGTCGACTTCCTGTCCACGGCATACGCGGCTGGATGCTCAAACGTGAAAAGTGAAAAGTTTCATGTGACCATCTCTTTCTAGATATTCAACACATAGAAAGATCGAGACAGTTATATGAAACTTTTCACTTTTCACGTTTCCACTCTAGAGTCTAGAAGGAAAGATATACATAATCGACCCTCTGCTGAATGGAGTCCTCAGTCCGGAAAGGAGGGAAGGAAGAAAAATGTTAGATAATCGTCGGAGACGGCGACGAAACAATTTTAAATAATGGAGCGACGGCATTGAAGAGATAACGCGCTCGCTTAACAGAGAGCAACACCATTTACTGTTCTAAAGCAACAAAAACGAACAAAAGGAGGAAAACGGAGGAAATTATCTTTCATCATCATCATCATGGAATCTAACAATAAGTGTCCCTCCTCCCGAAAGTCGGTGGCCCCGGAGAGGAAACGGAGAGCTTTCGAGACTCACCTCGAGAAAGAAAAACGCGCGGGCCAACGAGGTTGGAGCTGAAGATCACGTCCGTGCTAGCTGTGTCATCGATACAGCCTACTACGCGTTGCGATCCATGAAGCGCGAAGAAACCGTTCACCCACTACACTACTTCGTCGTTCACTGGCCAGCTGTTGAATGCGCCGAATGCGGCGAGTCGACTCAGTCGAACGCTGCGAACCTGGCCGAGTAATGCGGAGTGGGAGTGGGAGTAGTGGGACGCTGCCAGGGACGTAGCGGAGCGAAATTCCGGAGCGGACGGGATTATCAACAAGCTTATTTGACTAATTGTAAGTTAATTTCAATTGCCGATTATATTAATTAGAGCTTGATCGAAAGCAGAAGGACAAGAGCGACTTCGACCAAACGATTAACTTTATTTTATCTAGATCTATACGGTTATTTTATCAAGACGTATATATCTACATTGCAGTGTTTTTATTAGAACGGATAGAACTATTGATGCTAATTCTTAGAACTGGAAAAAGATGAAGAGTAAGTTAAATTGAAATTAAAGTTAAACATCTACATTGGTAGAAATGGACATAAGAAATTTCTAACTGTACAAAAGTTTAGCGTTTCTGACGTCTAATCTTTCTTTCTACGTGTCAACCAAGGAAAATTATAGTTCTAACAATTAATTAAAACATACGTCTGTAGATACGTCTTGATAAAATAACCGTCATAAAGATAAAATAAAGTTAATCGTTTACTTTCTGGTTCTAAGAATTAGAAAACGATTAATAAAAAGTATATTGAACAGTACAGATTAAAGTTAATCTGTATTGATAGAAACAGACACTATAATCTAGCTGTAAGCAATTCTGCTTCAATTGAATTGAACGTCGACAAAATTGATCAAACTTGGATCGAAATTACCTTATAATGCCCATTTCTACTGATGTAGCTTAACTTTAATCTCGGTTTAACTTACTTTTCATCTTTTTCCAGTTTTAAGTTTTAAGTAATAAAAAAAATAAAGAATAAGTTAAACCGAGATTAAAGTAAATCTGCATTGATAGAAATGAACATAAAAGTGACTTTTAATGGTAAGGTTTTTTAATTTAATAGCGATTCTGGAACATACGAATAAATGTATATATATATGTATGTGCGCGCGCGTAATATAATACACATTTATTGCATACGTTTAACATGTTATCCCGACGTTTCTTCTAATTCCGTTGTGTGTATTTCAGGAAAACGTTCGTCCACAACAAGAAGGGCCTGGTTCAGCCAGCCACGTTACTGAGCGCGGGAATGACGTCAGACATTACAAAAGAGAAACATATATTGCTAATGAGGAAATATTGCTAATAGGCCAAAAAAGGTTCGCGCGCGTGTCCTGGTTCACGAAAAGAACACGAACACGGGAGATCCCCGGGTTTATCGCCGTCGACAAACGGCATTAAATTGCGCGGAATACGCGCGTCCTTCATTCCCTCGTACTCTGGCCACCCCGCATCTTTATTATGCCAGAGAAGTGTCTTCCGCGCGCGTATCGCAATTCACACTCATCACAGTTCCGGAATATTGCAGATTCCACGACATTTGACACAATCGCAGTCAGCGCGCGGTTGAACATAGCACGATATATACGTATAACATCGAAGAATGCAGCGATTGCGGAGGAAATTAGATTTATTAATGCGACGATTATACTGGCGTTAATTCTAAAAATTGTATGACTTACGGAAAGAAAATTCGATCTCTTATATATCGATAAAAGTTGAAAATATGTATATAATGTATAATATGTCTCATAAGAATCACTTCTGTTACATTGAGAGAATAGAGACTAGATATAACAATTGAGTATAATTTTTAATTAAATCGGATTGAACTAAACTCCATTGTGAAGTCATATAGAATTATCTATGTAGAGTATGAAAAGATATGCGTATATAATTTGTGTATAACAATGTATAAGTATTTCGATGTAATAACATTTACAGCGTTGTTTATATAATATATGTACAGTATGTACACGCATATACAATTATTAATAATCGTATTATATCTTGTAATTTTTTAAATTATAATGTAATCGGGGAAAAATGGTTGATTCAAGAATTCCAAGAATCTCGATCCCGAGAATTTCAATAATTTTAAGTTCGGAATTTTTAATCGAGAAAATCTGAATTCTTGAAAGTCGACGAAGCATCAGAATGTAATTAGGACAAGTTGAAAGAAATCGTAACTTCAAGCATTTCAATTATCAAAGACCAGCACTTTATTTTATTTCTTTTATTTACATTATGAGCAGAATGTCTTAGGATAGACGTCTTTGAGAATATCTTTCTTCTGGAGACACAATATTTGCCTGGAAATTTTATTGCAAGCAGTAAAACAACACTTTTCTATTGTCTTTAAATATCCATAAATGAAAATAGTGACTGTAATTCATTATCAACTAGATAAGAAACAAAATCGAGTTATTCTCTCTAGAAGCGCGATGTCTTAAAAAAAAAAGTATATTTTGTCCGATGACATGAAGAAATAATGTATTGCTTGACGATTGCCACGTATAACTCGATATCTCTACTGGCATTATTTTAGTGTCCCACGATTAGATACTAAAGATGAGCAGATTCATTTTTCCAGTTTATCTCGGTATTCGACGTTGAAACTAAAATCGTTTATACAGACGCTGCGATAAGTAAGTTATCACGTAGAGATAATTAATAAAAACAGTTTCACAATTGATTAGCTATCCCGTTGTACAGCGAAAGATGTAAGGGATTACTAAACAATTAATATAGGTGACAGAATTTTTAACAGATAAGAGAATATTACACAATTATTACTACAATAGAGTGTGGAAATTTTAGGAGTATGAAATGAAAGAAAGTTTTAATCGCGATAAAATAAGTAGCGCGATAATGACACGTATACATATATGCGATTGCGATGTTGATCCACTTATTTGTTTTTCTGTAGAAAATAGGGAAAAATTACAATATATATATCCATCAAGTCTAATCATCAAGTAGTATAAACCAGTACAAAGTGTGATATAACTGTAATGCACGATAATAATGCGCGACAAGCTGTTGTCTTTCGCGAGAAGATAAGCGAAATGCAAATAACTGCAATTAAGTAAAGCGATTACGTAATCGTTAGGTTTTTGGCACAATGGCAAGTAAAGACGGCAAAATGAACAAAACAGGTGATAAATAAAAAAAAACCAGTCTCGTCGATTTTAACTCCCACAGTTAACGATTGTTTCTTCGAAGGATACGAAGTATAAAGGAATTATGACAATTTTATTGCAATAAACTTCGGTGAAATTCCGGTTAACTTAGTCGGCGGTTAAAACCGGCAGAAATTATTTATTCTCTTCGCGTTAACAAAACAATAACACAGATGTTACTTGACGAGATAATCGCTTATTACGTTAATCGGAGTTTTTTGTTGGAGTTACTATATTATGTTCATTTAATTCTACCAATGTAGATTAACTTTAATCTCGGTTTAACTTATCTTTACTATCTTTTCCTGATTCTAAGAATTTGAGATCGCGGTAGAAATGGACATATTGAGGAGTAAATGACACAATAAGGTTTCAATTTTTATTGATTTTCAGTAATTCAAAACGACGCGTTTAATTGGCATCGATTTACGACATTAAATAACGCAAAATCGTGACATTCGTGATTCATTGTCAACCTCTGGTAATCCCGGAAACGAGGAAAACTCTGAATACTGATGACGTCGGCTGATTTTACCCGACGAATACTACAGTATAATAAAGGGAAAATCTTTTTCCTCCTTCACTAAAAAGATAATAAATGGGAAATAAATTGTTATAGTACTGTTTCCATGGTGGGTTTTTTAACGCTTGATGCGTCTCCAAACATTATTATTTATACAGCTGATAAATAATACAAGTCCCACAGGATTGATCCTGGAAGTCTTTCTGGAGTTCTCTCCTTCCGTAGGGACGAAAGCAAAACATAAAAAATCAGAGGCCATGCATACATGTGTACCGATCAGTCTTATTTCCTAGATGAAAGTATCAAAAGCAGCTTCAAATAATATTATTCATGATAATAATAATAATAATATAATATTCACTATTACATGTTAAAAAATAACATATGATATACTTAATTATTATTATTATAACTATTAATGCCTGACAATCTCATTAACTTGCGAATAGGATAAAATTTCAGGCGAATTAATCGTAAATCTATCGTAACGCGCGCCGCGAGAACCTGAAATCTCGGCTTCTTAGATTCCCGATGACAATATCCGTGGATGCGTCATCAGCGTCATAACATCTCACGCACACTATCTCCTATCTCGAGAGTATCTCGCGCGTCCAAACTGGTCCAGCGGACTCTCTCTCACCCTCACCGGCGCGGCGGGAGGTAGATACACCGCGTCCGCCGTGGTGCTCGCGGGCGTCCGGACGGCTCGTGCTCGAAGAGAATACCTCGGGGTCTCGGGGAATCCGGGGAATCGTCACCGGCGCGAGCCGAGGAACCAGCTGTCCGTGGGTGTGGTGCCGGGAGATAACGCGACTGCAGACGCGCGACTTAATTCCGTCTCGTCACCTTGCCGATAACGGAGTCCCGTGATTCACGCTCACGCCCCGATCGTCGAAGAGAAGCGAAGTGGAACACGACCAGGCGGAGAAAGGAACATCCTTACGACCTCCTCCTCCTACCCCCCACCCCCTGAGGATCCTCGACGTCCTCGACGAGTCGAGAACGTGCCTTTCGGTAGATCGTATACCGCTGTGAAAGGTATAAGCGCGATCGAATAAGCGTTAATGACAGCTCGGCGATCCCTCGTGCTGTGAGTCATGAGGTTTTTTCTTTCCTGTTTCAGTCACACCTTCCGCGCTCTCGTATCCTGACTTCCTCTTTCTCTAGAGAGGTCCCAGAGGCTGCCGGATAGGCGGATACACGATACACTCTTCGCTCTCTCTCTCTTTCGAGTGTAGAAAGTGTGCGTGCAGGGTCGTCTGGGTCGTTGCCATTACGCGACTGCTGCAGACTGCTGTCAAAGCCGTGGGTTCGATCGAGTGGCCGCCCGGAGCCCCTCTTTTGATTTTTATGAGCCACCTCGCGCTCGGGGATACCGCGGCTCGTGCTTGAACCTCCTGGAAGTGCGTGCCCCTCGTGTCAGGTAAGATCGACGATAAAGTCCGCGGAGTCGCGCAGGGCTAACTTAACCTGTTCGCAGAACAGGACAGAAGGATGTCGAACATGGGCAATCTGGAGCAGCAGATCGCGGGTCTGCAGATCGGCGACGAGGCGGCCAAGGGCGCGGCCAAGCCCGGCAAGAAGGTCGGGCCCGCGGTGCCGCCGAAGCCGAAGAAATCTCAGCCACAGGTGAATCCTATAAGCTTCTCGCTCTAAAGATCTTATCTATATCTTTATCTGTCACGTAACGCTAACGCAGAGTGTGTTTTTCCCCCCCGTTCGCACGCATCCCCGAATACGGATGCAACAACGGTAACGAGAGATCGTATACATATTCGACTAAATGGAAAAACTGTTTACGGGAACCCTGACGACGGCGGATAATCGGATAACCATCTGTTCTAGATACCGCAAAGTTACACCATAAAGACACCGCCCGTACCGTCATACAGCACGGTTCTCAACAACACGGCGTCGAGCGACAAGCCATCAAATCTGTACATGAACGCTCCCTCGCCGTACGTCCCGCTGGACATAAAGAACGACTTCTCACAGATGGTGCCCGCGAACGGCAAGGAGGCGTCGAAGCTCTATCAGAACAACGACAATCTTTACGCGCGTCAGCCGGACGAGAAATTCGAGCCCAAGTATAGATACGACGAGAAGAATTATTATTCCAATGTCGGGAACATGCCGGCGCCTCAGGTACCCGTCGTGGCGGACGATCGCGCGAGTCGGGCGACCAGGAACGCGGTGTACAGCAACGTAGAGCCGCCGGTGCCCGCGGTGGTCTCGACGTACGAGTATCCGTACGAGATGGACAAGGAAATTATATACAGCAACATCCAGTGGAACCCCAAGATGGAGAACACGTACTGCAACGTTCCTGCCGCGCACGGGGCTGGTGAGAATCTTGCTAAATCTGGAAGATAAGAATTGTCACGATAGTTATTGACTGATTGAGAAAGCGTTTAAGCATTTGAATTTCTTTGAGGAGTCTTGGGCACGCAGTCTTCAGAAGCTTCGCGATCTTTCGATAAATTAATCGAGCATCATCGACCTTTTCGCTTTGCAGACGACTTGCCGCCGCCGCCGGAGCCGTCGGAGTACGTCGCCTGCGTCCCCGGGAATTCGCTTCCACCGCCGCCCGACGAGCTGCCTCCGCCACCGAGTCCCGTGTCGTCGAGCTACAGCGAGCTGCGACGTGCCACTTACCAGACCGACTTCCCGTCGGGCAACTACCCCGCCGATATCTACGGCCCGAGCTCTCAGTCCAGCTCGACGTACGAATCGATATACGAGCCGATTAATCCTAGACCGCCGTCACAATTGTCGTGTAACTATTCCATGTACTCCGGCTACGGGTCGGCCGCGTCTACTCAACCGCAGGGCAAGGTGTCTCCCGTTAAAGAAGTGAGTCTCGAAATTCTGTACCGCGTGACCGAATTTATCCAAGTTCTTTAGTTTGTTGAAATAGAAACTGTAAAAATAGGAACACTTCGCACATCTAATTCGATTATTATTTCTGAAGTAACTATATATATATTGTAAATTATCACATTTATTTGCAATAAGAGACAAGGGTGTAATTTATTTCATTTAAAGATCAATTTCGTCAATTGTTGACCGCGACAACTATAAAATAATCGATCACAATTGTAAAGCAATATGTGTATGATTAAGCGACTGATTTTATCTACAGGTCGACGTTCTCACGGATCTGTTGGTTCAAGGAATGGAAGATAATGCCGAGGATAGCGATATATATGGGATCTGCGCGCAATGCGGGCGCAAGGTCGAGGGAGAAGGAACCGGATGCTCGGCGATGGACAAAGTCTTTCACATAAATTGCTTCTCCTGCTTCGTGTGCAAGGTCAATCTACAGGGGAAACCCTTCTACTCGTTGGAAGGCAAGCCTTATTGCGAGGAGGACTATCTCAACACTCTGGAAAAGTGCTGCGTCTGTACCAGACCGATACTGGATCGAATATTGAGAGCTACCGGCAAACCGTATCATCCCTCGTGCTTCACCTGCGTCGTCTGTGGACAAAGCCTGGACGGTATACCGTTCACCGTGGACGCTACGAATCAAATACACTGCATTCAGTGTTTCCACAAGTGAGTCCATCCCTTCTTTCTTTTCTTCGTCTCTTTAAATTATTATTCATTCGACCCTGGTAGCTAATTTGCGTTCTCGCCCCGGCAGGAAATTCGCTCCGCGTTGCTGCGTCTGTAAATTGCCTATAATGCCCGAGCCTGGTAAGGACGAGACTATACGAGTGGTGGCACTGGATCGCAGTTTCCACATTCAGTGCTACAAGTGCGAGGATTGCGGATTAGTATTGTCATCCGACTCGGAGGGACACGGCTGCTATCCCCTGGACGATCACATTTTGTGCAAGAGTTGCAACGCTACCCGCGTCCAAGCCTTAACGTCTCATATGACGACCGAATTATAAACTATATGGGCGCGACAAAGTTTATGCAATTTACACTGTTTGAAACTTACTCGGGAGTAACGAAAGAGAACGTTAAATCAATTATCGTTGTGATTAACTGTGTAGCGATTTAAGTACCGCTATATACACGGTATTATAGGCCCTTTTTTTATGCATATAGTTTTTCCATTCCACTACTACTATTCACATCTCACGTATTCGAGACCGATATTTGCTATGCATCAACGAAGAATCATTTTTCTTACACTTTATCTATTAGCAGGCTAAGGAATGATACTATCGTCCATATTTGTATCTTTTTTACAATTTGACACGAAAAGCAAACGATTGTCAGCGATTATTTATATTCGACTAATCTTTAACAGTTGTAAGATCGATGCACCAGAATTGCCGTCACTGCCATAACCGAAGCATTTTCTCAGTACGTTACGGAATAACGTCGACGAATTGATAGTAGATGTAAGTTCGACGTCCGAGGTAATTTTCCTGCAGATGTGATTATTATTGTGATTCTAGTAAAGTATTCGATGTATCGTGAAGTATTTAACGTGTAGTCTGTCGTCGACAGGAATACCGCTTCGAGATCCATTTACTTAAGAGATAGACTTTAGATTTTCGAGGAGTACGATTGTTATTGACAATATCGGCGAGGAAGCGTGCCATTTCTTATAACGTATTTGTTAAGACGGATCCTTGCAAGACTAATCGAAAAGGAAAGAAAAATCCCAAACACTTTGCGATGCAATTAGTTTCCGAACCTTTTCACATGGGTAAGATATTACATCGAGGAGAGACTTATATGATCTCTGTATTATAGTATCAATAAAAATACAGTTTGTTATTTATGGCCAAAGAGTAACACTTCGTTTCTGCCGACCGTTCCTACCCGATGGTTTCACTACGCATGCAGACACATAGGCTGCACCCTTTAGTCTGCACGTACCGAATGACATATCAGTCTATGATCGAGCGTGTTTCACTCCAATGAGAGTTTGCTATTAATATATATTGTTATATTACTATTGTGATTGTTGTTAATAGTTATACACGGTGGCTCAAGCTCTACCGCACTTCTTTCCCGTTACAGACTTTTTCAAGAATTCGAGGTTTGTTTTTTCTTAACAAAAAATTCAATATTGCGAGCACGCAGTTTCTTTCACCATCTCTTTCGCAATAACTTGAAATGTTCAATATTACCTGTCTGTTATAGCTTCTTGAAATTAAATGAAAGATAAAGAGTTTGTTGGGCCTTCATTTCCCTGAAAATTAAAATTAAATTTTTGTCTCGGGAACTGTAATTGGATTATTTTTTACTATGGAAAAGCCAATTTCAGATTCGTGAGAAAAACTGTAACCGAGAACGAAGTCCGCGATTATACAACCTGTAGACATATGGTGTGTGTACATACATAATCGCACACACATATACACACACCAGATGTATATATGTACACATTAATAATTCTTATTATCATATAATTGCAGAAGAAATTTACAGCAGATTCATTCTATATCGTCCCTTTACTAGTGGTTTTTTTTTCTCTATGATCTTCATGCACAGATGTTTGTCCTTTATTATTATTAACATCTCTTTTTAGATATTTGCATCTCTTTTCTTTATGCGTAACATATTTCTTTTATTACCATAGAGTACTTAAATCTTATATAATTTTTGTGATATATGTATAACCTGTATGCCATTTTGTGTATAATTTATGTTTATTAATATATAAATTTGTCTCACCGGCACACGTGGATCGTGGAACGCGACCCTCTTTACGTTTCCTCCTGGCGTACCACCGATTCCACTTATCTACACGGAGGTATATTCAAATTATAATTCCACGATGGATACATTGCGCATCAATGTATTTGGCGACGGTGCGAATTTAGAAAAAATAATCCCGGCATCGCTTCATCAAGTAAGCGATAAGCATCTTGAAATTGTGTTGTCCACGGTAAATAAACGTTAACAAATACTCGTTATCGTCCGATGTATCCAGTGTGCAAATAATCTTGTCGTCGACCCTCGCGGGAAAAAAAAAGATTGTCTCACGTTAATAATACCCCGCAACCAAGTCGCCGGTGTTCGTATCGCCGGAGCAACGTAGCTCCGGCTGGGAGATAAATAAATTAACACGGATTATCTCGAAAGCTCGCGTCTCTCAAATCTCTCGCCCGCCGCGACGTCGATCGTCGCGGATGCACCAGGCGAGCCCAGGACGAGATTCCACGATCCGAAATGCACTCTTTGCTGCGTATGATACATTCGTAGATCCTATACTCTTTACTCTACACGTAGCTCTGGTGTCTATCTTAGACTCCGCTGTATTTTTTTTCCTCTTTAGATTAAAACTATAATATATCTTGTGTAATATATATTTTATCATATTTTTTTTTTCCAATCAAGTTACAGCACCATTCTACGTTAAATTTAGTACACACAGGTTTTGTAATACTCGTTTTAATCTAACAATATTCGTTCGATTTGTTAGCTTTGTTGTACCAAAGTCAACATAGAATTGCACTTTTTTTTTTAATCTAGCGTTCTTTCTCTTAAATAGATACGCGTATTTTATATATACATAATATATATAATATATAATATATATATATATATGAAATATGCGTGTGCCTGTGTGTGAGTAGATACACGAGCCACGCTGCTCACATATAAACCTGTACTTGCACGCAATAAATCACAGCCACCTATCCAAATTCGCGCGCGAGCACAAATACACACGACTAAATAACGCGTATCTCTTTCGCAGTTATACTCTAGATATCTTCGGTATATGTTGTCTCATTTCGCTTCGACATTATATATATATATATATATATTATATATATATATATATTTTTTTTTTATGTGCATATGTACATATCGATACACGCGTACGTATATGCAAATGCACGCACCCACACGATGGATATGTACACATACACATATCGCTACACACGTGAGAGGACATATGAGAATGTCCTCTCTCTCTCGTGTTCCGCCTATACGTACTAGGTGCCATAATAAGCTGCATTCTCTCTCATTCTCTCTATTTTCCCTCCCTCTACTTGCGACACTCATTCACACGACTCGCACTCGCAACATTTCTTCACACTCGTTCCGTTCTCTCCCTCCATAACATCTCTCTCTCGACATGACGTGACATGACTCCGTTTCGCTGTATTTTAACAGTTCGCTCTCTCGTTACACGGTACTCCCGTACTTCTCGTCGGATCACGCTTTTACAACAGTATCATCATACTCTCACACTTCCGAATTCGCTGGGGGGGGGGGGGGGGAGGGGGCTACAGTTTTGGGCGCACTAGCATCACACGTGCCCAATAAATCAATAAATAAATAGAGGAACAACATTCTTCAAACATCTCTTTTTTTCTTATAACAACATTAGAGGCTCTTGGAGAACGTAACGCAACAAATGTTCAACAATACAATCACGAAAACAAATAGAAGGCACTCGTGCTTTTCTTTCTTTTTTTTTTCTTCAATAAATTAATCTCCTTTGTGTTATAACAACTCACTCTCGGATATTATCTCTACGCCTTCTCCTAGGCCTTGTCTGTCGCGTTCGTATCTAGCTACGTATCGACACGACGTTCGGGTAGCGCCGAAATCTCCAGGTAACATGCGCCACGACACATTCACGGCGCTACAAATCTCATCTGTCTTTCTTATTT
Source organism: Temnothorax longispinosus (assembly GCF_030848805.1). Classification (NCBI taxonomy): domain Eukaryota; kingdom Metazoa; phylum Arthropoda; class Insecta; order Hymenoptera; family Formicidae; genus Temnothorax; species Temnothorax longispinosus. The sequence continues at coordinate 12,992,942 of NC_092369.1, forward strand.
TCTCTCTCTCTCTCTTTCTCTCCCGAATGGACAATCATAGCTACGGTATGCGAGATACGAGATAACAAATTTATTTCACATTTACAGGTAAAAGAAATCCACCTTCGTAACAATTAGGTAGAATATTATTTAACCTTTAATATTATAATAATTTAATTATTGTTATTTGCTTGGAAGCTCACAGCCGACACATTTTTTTTTTTAATTCATTATTATTATTTCTCTCCTCTTTTAATATCTTATCTTATTTTCACTTGGGTATACGGGGCGTCTCATCTTTCGTACTTGGGTCTCGGTTATTATTTTTTTTTCCCACGGTATTTAACAGCTACAACATGTACGACGTTTAGCGCGGAAATTTGTCTCAACGAAAGGCATAACGGAATCCAGTTGTTTAGTCCGCTCTACGTTTGAAAAAACACGCGATGAAATATAGAATTCACGGTTACTCTAACGAGAGAGAGAAACTATAAGTACGGATACCCCCCGTGGTCCACGGAAGGATGGAAAACGAAAAATCATGGAGATGTGGCAGTGCCTTGAGCAACCGTTTATGAAATCAACCCTATCTCGCCTCCCTGTTACCCTTCTGCTTTGTTTTTCATCGTCATCTTTTTTTTTTTGTTTTTGAACACATGACAACACATCGTCTTTGTACGATAACAACGTTATTTTCTCCTTTTTTTTTCTCTCGATTCTATCTTTTGCTAACTAATCTAGCCTTGCTCGCGAGATTCATGGTTTGTCGAGCCTATCACGCATGTAACATCGGATATACTGTAATAGATATATATTTATATATATATATGTATATTATATAACGTAGATATATATATATATGTAAATGACGTATCGTACCTATAACATATGTGTGTGTATGTGTGTGTGCGTGTGTGTGTCTGTGTGAATGCGTTAAGATAGAGAAGTTTTATTTTTGTTGGATTCTCCGCTACAGTACAGAAAGAAGCAGATCTATCTAGAACAGCTAGTGTTTCATTTTAGGTACATCTGCCTCTTTCTTTCCCTCCGCACATATTATTAATAATATATCGTTCTTTGCACGCGCTCGTACGATAATCCTCCATCAGGATCCTCGAGCGATCAGCGAGCCATGTCGATCAAACCGGGAAAGATTTCATTTCTATAGAATGTCTTTAGCATGTCGAGTCTGAGATCACCAGAGAAATTATACCGTAGCATGTATGTATACGTGTACATATATATATATATATTTTTTAATGTATGTGTATGAGTGTTGCGTGTCTTGATTTCCGCACTGTTTTTCACAGTTTGCAGCCGTCGTCTTAGGTCGCGCGTGGTCTCTCTCGACTCTTATAAGATAAATATTTACTCTTATCAAGAAGACAACAAAGAGGGCAAAGAGAATAAAGACGGGGAGGGGGGGGGGGCGTAGGAAGCGTCTACAGAGTCAGCGCCTGCATCTGATGGCACGTGTCGCTCAGCTGATTCTGGTCGCCGCCCGCGGGATGGCCGGCCGTCCGCGGTGTACCGGGTGGCGTTATCGGTAGCCTACCAGGACCGTCGCCGGCACCTCCCAGAGTATCGTCGGCGAGTTTGCTCGCCACCGCCGTGGCAGTCGGCTGCATTATACCGTTCATCTTATACTTGGACTGCCGCAGCATCGTCGTCTGCGAGCCGGTAGTGCTTGAATACTTGTCGGACGGCTTCCGGTTGGCGGACGATAATGCCTGGCCGACGGAGTACCGGCTGCGTTGATTGCCGGCGGGCTGTTGCTGCTGCTGCTGTTGCGTTTGGGACAGGGGCATGGAGGACGGCTGATAACGATTTTGAGCCGGAGCGTAAAACTGGACCTGGGGAGTGGGCGGGGAGAGAGTTGGAAGAGGCCGTGTCATGGGTGAGTACGGGGCTGGCGGTGGGCTCGCCGACTTCTCCTGGCTGGACGCGTCCGCGTTTATTCGTTCGGATGGAGACAGGCGAGAGGACAGCGTCGTTGATGTGCTCGTGACGACGACGGCGCTGTCCGTCTGAGCCGTGTCGTTGTTAGGCCGACCGTTGCTGTCGTTTCCGTGAACGTCCAACCGGGCAGCGTTTCCTCTATAGTTGTTATTATTGTTATTCGAGAGGCAGTTCTTACGACCCGAGCCGTAACCACCGGGCATCGACGGTTTGTTAATCTCATAATACTGGTCGTCGCCGCAATACCTCGCGCGTCCGTTCGAATAGTTGGGCGCGTACGAATAGTTGGACGCTGTTGTGTGATTGACCTTGTGCGCAGCCTGACTCGAGGTATAGCCGCCGCCGGACCTGAGAATCGCCGACGAGCCCACGTTCGAGCCAGCCGTTCTCCTATTGTACTGTACCGGCAATCGCGACGACATCGCTATCGTCGGATATTTGTGCGACCCGTCCGCCGCGTTCCCGCTACACTTGCTGTTGTGTGACTGCGAACCGTGTGTGTTCTGCGACTTGGCGTGCGTGTTATGATGTGCCAACGAATAACCGTGATTCTGACCGCGTAAATTGTTACCGCCCGTATACTTATTGTAGTCTCTGGAATTGTGGCCGTACGTTTTCGCGTTGCTGTTGTCGTAACCGGACTGATGCGGCGAGGCCGAGAACGGTGTCGGCAGAAGACTAGTACCGGACGCGTTGTGATGTGTGTACGGCGACGGCGGGTGTGCGTGCGGTAGGTACACGGTCGGGTAGAGGATGCGACAGTGCATCGGACTGGCGGCGCAGTCCTCGCTGTCGTTTTGCGCGCCGTGCGGTGTGTGTATCGCGATCGGATGGTAATTAGTGTGGTAACGACCGGACACGGGGAATTTGACGGGCATTAGGGGCAGCAGAGATGTTGCCGGTGAACCTGAAGCGCCCTGTTGCACTTCGCTATGCGGTTGCTCCGAGTGGCTTGGCGTCGGACGTGAATCCTACGATTTTATTTCACAGAATAATACCTGCCTAACTCAATAGGCTTAGTGAAACGTGCATTTACCAACGAGCATTCACGGCGATTCTTTGTTGTATAATCCTAATCCCCCGGATGCGATTAAATGAATCTTCATCGCGCTGACATGCATCGACATTTCATTAATAACAATTACTAACGCATACACTACTGTTTTACAGAGATAAGAAAGACTGCGACTCAATAGCGAGCCGCTCTATTCTCGTAAAATTTGGAAGTGGCATCAAAGACACATTTCGGCATCGCGAAGACGGATCGCTAAACGCGAATAAGTCAAGAAGGTATCAATATAGCAGCCAGGGTGAGAGAGGAACTTACCTCCTGCGGAGCAGCCTGGCTGTCAGATGCGGTTTGCTGGCACGAAGTAGCGTCCGTGGTGTACAGCAACAGCTGCTGGTCGGTCAGTCCCATAGGCGCGTGCGGCTGCGCGGGATGCGGGCCGGCTGCAAAAGGATAGTACAGATGATCCACCTGCGCCTGGGGAGGAGGGCCCGTTGGTACAGGTGGATGATGATGCGGGGCCGGCGCGGCAGGAGCGTAGAAGTGCGTTGGATGCGGTGGTGGGAGAGGTGGCGGTGGACCCGTCGGCGGGCTGGTAGCTCCTGTACCGTTATTGCCGCTGCTGCCGGAACTGTTGCCACCTCCACCACCATTCGTGTTGCTCGGCGAACTGCCGGTAGCAGCGTACAAATACTGAGGTGCCCCGGCGGTCGCTCCTGCGTAGTACGGTTCGTACTGTAGACAGAAACGGAGACACCTTTAGACATCCATCGTCGTGGAATGTGCTTTGCACATGAATACCGAGTATTTCGCGTAAATATTCACATCTATGACAAGCATTCCTGTAAATGTTAGCCGTTCCTTTATTGAATCTCATTCCTTGATCATGAGGGAAAAGCTTTGCTTCAAGTGCACATCCTTTTTTGTACATGTTGACAAGCAAAAAAGATATGTGCTTCAGCTACTGCTCCGATCTATTATTTATCCAGCGAGACGATATAAACGGCGTATTATAACACATTCGCATAGGTTCGTGAACTTGTTTTTCATGTAAGCCACATTATCGTACGGATGACGAATAGAATTAGAATAGAATGCTAAACGGGAAAATAAATTCTTCATTCATATGCAAATGTCATAATCGTCTATAAGGATCTAATACGATTGTCATTCTTATGCACGTCTTTCTGTTTTGATTTAAAGAAATAGGAAGCATTGGTTGAACCGCAACTAACTAACTAACATTTACAGCAACAGCCTTGTTATAATGAAAGTAATAAGTCAATAAACGTAACTATGTGAAAGTCAAGCGAAGATGATTAAGAAATATCTCAATCCGTGTATTGTTTCCATATAACAATACGTCATTTCCTAGATCATTCCAAATTAGAAAAGAGCGCAGTGTGCGAAACTAAGAAACAAGTCGGATTGGGTACACTGGTGAAGCGTTAATCGTTACGTGGCATAATTATTGGCAACTTATCAACATCCACGCAAAGTAAACAATTTTACTACCCTAAGTATTTTAGTCTATTGCATCTCGTGTGTGTGTGTGTGTGTAAAAGAAAGAAGAGATCATTCTAAACCCATATTGCATATGCATGCTTATAGTAATTTCGTTATCAATGATCTACAGAGAATTATTTTCGAATATATCTATTTTATTCTTCTAAGCATAGAATTTCGGTTCGAGAGAAATTACCTGTTAAGATAACATTACACAATATCGTTTCAATAACGTGCCCCGCGTGCGAAACGATCGCGTGTGATTCGGATTCGTAGCTGAATTAAGTGCAACTCGTGTCATTCTAGAAAGTGAAACGAACTACAATACGAGAAATGAGACAGACAACCATACTGAACAAATCGACAAGCACCTTGACATTTCTATCATAATATTTAATCACAGTATATCAACAAGACTTATAATGAAAATTAAAACAAGTTGGGAAAGAAATAAAAGAGAAAAGGAATAAAGAAAAGAGAGACAAAGAATTAGAGAGATCACATGGAATAGATCTAAGATTACATTTAAGCGTTATTGAAATCCATCGATAATCTATTATTTATCTTCCTTTTTTGTTGTTACAACTTTTTATTTCCAATGATTGCAAGGCTGATTATTACGTGTTTATCATTATGACGATTAAAAACGTTATTCTATTATCGGTATCACTGCAACTGTGTTTTATTAGAATTATGTCATGATTCACATTCATATCCATCTTTATCTCTCCTTAGGCTTCCATTATATCAATTGATCTATGAAATTTATACGCAACTGCCAATCGTATGACGTATCATTTAATTTTTTCTCTTTGTTATATATTCACACGCACTTCCCAATGCGGTCTTAATTTTCCTTATACGTTTAGATCACGATTAAATTTAATACTGTGGTTACGGCAAAATGTGAGTTGTCAAAGATTAGTATGAGCGACACCGGTGAGTACAAAGTACAGGTCGTGAGACGGAAAAGGCGATGAAGAAAAACATGCATCGACAGGCCGTGCATCAATAGGCTGGGAAAAGGGAAGAAAAAAAGTAAAATGCTCTAAAAAAAGAGCGGCATGCTAGTCGTTTAGCTTAGACCTTATACCTTTAGACCTCAATACTGTATAGCGTCGAGAAGGACGTAAGTAGGCATTTGCTGAGGGTTGGGTAGAAACGCCGGTGGTATGGCTTCTCCCATCAGACCGTTTGTCTGTCAAACCGTAACCGATATGTACCGTTTAATAAAAATACAAAATACAGACAAAGACGGTCAGGATCTTATGCTAGGATCTATATGTACGTGTGAGGGAAACCCACGAGCATCTAAACGGAGAATCGAAGACGACGTAGAAGTATGAAAAACGATTGGGTAAGCAATATGTATTTATTTTACGTACCGGCATAGGAGAATACTGGTATTGCTGTGGCATATACAGCGACGGAGCCGGACATGGATACATCACAGGAGCGAACGTTTGATGTCCGGTGGCGGCTTGAGGCCCTGGGCGTTTAAGTAAAGATTAATAAATTTAAATCGCAGGCTGTTGCGAGACAAATGACTAACGCGGCCAAATCATAGAAATATTCTTGCATATCTATTTTGAATATTACGTGTAAAAGAAAATTAAATTTTAAGTGGAAGAATATTCCACTGTAAGAAACATCCAAAAATATAAATGTCCAAATTACAAATCCAAGATAATTTGGTACAACGTGATACTGCGTCCATTGGGAAACAAAAAATCAAGTAATAAACTCGAAGATTTAAACCGTGGTAATGCGACTCCGAGCGGTTGTAAATCCATAATCAAAATTGTCTGCATTTGTATTCGTGAGAGGGATTTATCTCACGACAAAATTCAATTTTATCTTTCAAATGTTCCACTCAAATATATCGATAAACACAAATTCGTAGAATCCCTCGGGTTTTGTCGCAACAATTTCCAGTAAGATTGCATTGTGGCGAGTGACGCTTACCAAACACTCCTGTGGCTTGATAAATCGTTCCTGGATCCGTAGGTGGAGCGATGGAAGTCGCTGGTGCGGCAGCTGCCGTATTATAGAATGTCATGCCATTCTGATAAGCGAGACCTATACCTACCGGCGAAGGAGTAGAGAAATTAAAAACGCGATCTCTGCAATCTTCAATCGTCCCTGATACTGTCACATCAAAAACATATATACAAAGTATCTCAAAATTCTCTACGTATTGCGATAAAACAGATGAATTTCAAACATATTTCTTAATGTTCACATAACAATGTGAACATTCGTATACAAAATATGGTATGGTTAAATCGGGAAATTTTCTAGAATTCTCTTACAAATCTTTCCCTAATTGAATTCCGTTCTTCTAATGCAACGAGTTATCATAGAAATATTCTTGCATATCTTGTTTGAATATTACGAGTGTAAAAAATAAAATGAAATTTTAAGTGGAGGAATATTCCACTGTAAGAAACACCCAAAAATATAAAATATCCAAATCACAGATCCAAGATAACTTGGTAAAACGTGATACTGCGTCCATTGAGGAACGAAAATTCAAGTAATAAACTCAAAGGTTTAAACCGCGGTAATGTGACTCCGAGCGGTCGGAAATCCATAATCAAGAAGAAGAAGAGTCACATACCGTTCGCGTAGTAGTAAGTACTTGTAGGCACGGAAGGGGGCGAACCGGTACTACCGTCAAAGGATCTGGAGAAGGGCTGCTTCTTGATCGCGGGCGCTATGTTGAGCTTCCTCTCTCTCAAGACGATGCATTCAGCCTGGAACGAGCGGAAACAAAAGGGCCCCGATGAATGAAGGAACCAGCCCGACCGTTTCGGTCGATTGTTCGTCGAAGAAATTTAACATCAATCGTCAATTACGAACCTCTTGTTGAAGCCGCTTGGCCTCCTCCTCCGTTTCGAAGGTGACGAAGCCGTAGCCCTTCGACACGCCGGCGCGGTCCGATATAATTTTCGTGGCCTTGACATTGCCATAGGCCGAGAAAACCTGAGCTAGCTCCGCTTCGCTGGTGCTGGCCGAAATGCCGCCTACGAAAATACGGTTCGGTACCAGCGTACCGTATTTCGGCGCAGCCATCGTAAGACTCGCGGCCGAGGCAGGGCTGGAGGCAGGACTAGACCCCTCCGTACCACCGGTCGAAGCCGAGCTCTGTGCAACAAGCAAAGTCCTTCCTTTAAATTCGCTATCACGCGGAAATCACGCGGGGGCGCGACCAATTCTTCTTCCTTCGAGATTCCACGAGTTGGAATTTAGTGACAACAACAAATAATTTATGATCCCCATGTGACGCGATTTTTTGCGTTTTAATGGACAACATAATTGTTTTTGACAAATGGAAAACCTACAAAAATAGAAAATAAAAAAAATAATCAATTGCGAGAAATGGAAAGACTTTGGATCTAGTGGATTCCTTCACTCCCTTCGCGAAGTTAAAATAAATAAACACTTGGTAGTAATTATCTAATCGGGATTTACTCCATTTGATTTTATCAATTTTAATGCATTTTATTAACTGATTTATAACTAATTAATCCTGTCCTGTTAAATTCGCCATTCGTTTATTTAACCGTTAACTCTGAGACACATGACTCTCTACGATCTTCCACTTTAGACTCATTTCGTCAGGGAATATCCCTCAATAACAGTTTGCCTCTCGCAAATCAATGACAGCGTCGTTCGTGAATGTATTTACGCACAGGCAAAAACAGACAATGAAAGTGAAAAACTGTCGTAAATGCAGAGTACAAATACGAGCGACGCCGCTGTCGACGATGCTTCCCTAAATTAGCAATATTACTATCCTTGTCATTATAATCTCATCAGATCCATCAGTCGGGCGATATTGTAGCGGGATACATTTAGAAGCGGCATTGCCACCCGACGATTTGTATACATACACAAATGCCAGATTTCGAAACGTTAATTAGAAGCACCGAGTGCTCTCGCCGTGCGAGAGGGGCGAGCGCGAGCCGAGAATGTGAATAATACGGGGAAAAGTTTACGGCGTTTCGTACTTCGCGACGTTTCACCTTTAATCTCTTCCAGGAACCGATAACGCGAAACGATAGAGGAAGAGAGGGCTGCTCCTTTCCTTTCCTCTCCGTGCGCGAAGTTAAAGCGCGCGACTTTATCACATTATGCAGATTAACGTACACATGCGCCGGCTAAGGAACTACCGGAGTTTGTTTAGCGATTTAAACGATGAGTCACTGCACCACGTCTACACATAGAGCGGGAAGTGTTCGGCGAGCTAGCTACTGCCAGCGGCTCCTCTTTGCGCCAAAAGAATTTATTTGCTACGCAAAAGCTTTGTCTCCGTTATGTTATTTCTTCGCCACACGACTGTCTGTAAATTCACCACAGAAATCAGAAACGATTCGCAAGATTTTAATAACCGTCGCGTTACCTTCAACACCGGCCGGCAATCCATACGTTGACACGTGTCATACCCGCTGGCTCCTGTGATCGACGGCTCTTCCTCGTTTCCTTGAATTATCGCCGTCACTTAAACGCCGTTGATTTATTTAAATCGCAGTTAAGTCACGTGTTAGCGCGAGACGCGTCGAGAAGGTGCGTGGGAGGACGGCGCGGAAGTCACGTGCGAAATCTCGAGGAATTTCATTCGGCAAAACGGTCCTGGTCCAAAGGAATTTTTAAAAATGTATCCGGGGAAAGAATGAAGATACAGACGGGAGGCCGATGAATCATCGATTCTCAAAGACGGGGACGACACGGCGGGACGCCACGATGCTCCACCGGAGAAAAGTCGGAACAAAAGGGAGAGCAGGGCAAAAGCATCCCGCTGCGTCCGAAAAAAAAAGGAAGCTGGCACGTCACCCAATCCTCGCCACACGGCAGATGCGGAGAAGAAACGCACGAATGCCTCCGCGTCGGAATTACCATTTTAAATAGTCGCGAAGAGGCATCTTCAGAAGCGATATCCGCGTCCTGTCCGATGTGATCACCCTTTATATCCTTCCATCCTGTGCATATAATTCCCGATTATAGATAAATACGCAAAGGAGGACCTCCAACGCGAAAAATACCGACCGATCTCAGCGGTGACCTACCCCCCCGCAAACGCATCTCGCGAATCCTCCGGGTAGGGACGCGGTGCGGGGGGAGACTCGGGAGGGTACAAAATCGCATCGTCAAACTCCTCGCCCCCCCACCCATCCCGTCCCACCCGCTGGCGAATCCCGCGAATGCGCGGGGGACACTCTAGGAATTTCTGCCGCGCGACTATGGGGGTCAGCACGGGGGGACCGAACGAGGGGGAAAATCGCGCGATGCGTAGATCTCGCGAATGACAGATCCTCGCGGAGATTCGGCGTGACGCGCCGCGCGCAGCTGCCGCGATCGGCATCCGGCAGCGTCGAGGAGCGAAGCTACGCGGAGTATCGACTGGCGGCCGCGGCAGCGGCGGCGGCGACGACGACGACGACGACGACGACGACGACACGTCGACGTTCCAGTTAACGCAAATTTCACGCGGAAGCACGCGACGGGTGAAATGAGGAGAGGAAACGGGCGGACTTGACACACCGCTGCACTCCTCCCTTTCTCTCTCATTTGCTCTCTCTCTATATATCTCTCCCTCTCCCCCCCCCCCGCCTCCCACCCCCTCGCGACGACGGCGGGCGATGACAGTCAAAAGTGCAAATAAACAAGCAAGCAACCGACTAAACAAGCGAGCAGCACGCACGACGTGCGTCGTCTCACAATCAGCTCCGAGTCTCCGAGATCGGAGCGAGCGAGAGCGGAGCAAGAGGGAGAGAGGGATGGGGCGAGAGAGCGAGAGAAAGAGAGAGAGCGCAGGTAGCAGCGCGATCTCACCTGAGATCGCCGCGTACTCCGATCTTCGCGGAGCCGCACGCGCGCGAGAATGGTACCCCCGACGTGTTTACACTCGCGACGGCAACGAGATCGATGACGCGATGATTCGCGTGACCGGTGGTCTCTATCCCCGCGTACCCACGGCGATCTAAAATTCCGTGTCTCGCCGTGGGACCCCATTCCCGCTCCCGTCTCCCTCGACAACCCCGGAAGTCGCCCGGTCGGGCGCGCGGCGTACACGCGCGACGGAGGCAACTGCCAAGCGACGAAATCGTCCCCGGGAACGAGAGAGAAAAAGGGGAAGGGGGGAAATACTTGGCGCGAACGGCGATTTCGAACGCTCCGACAGGTCGCTCCTGGTCGTCGACGTCGTTGTCAGCGACGACACGTACAGGTTAAAACGCGGATTCCGCGACGCCGGGTGTCGATCGTGCCAACGACGAAGTTGCCGTCGCCGCCGTCGACGAAGACAACGACGAAGATCAAGACGACGACGACGACGACGACGACGTCGTCGTCGTCGTGCCAAAAGGACGCGTGCGTGCGTGCGTGTGTACGCGCGCGCACGCGCGCGCGCGAGCTCGGACGCTCGCGATAAATATCTAGGCGCTCACTCGCTCCGCTCGCTCTCTTTCCTCCGGGCCACTCCGGGCCAGGGTGTTAACGGCGGACACAACCAACTCACCATCTTTCGACGGATTCGGGCGCGCTGGAGGATCCGCTGGCGGCTGTCCCGGCGGCTCGATGGTACCCTGGCCTCGCGCGATAGTCACCTGGACTGCCCAGGGACTGCCAAGGACCGTAGCACCGACCACTTCAGCAGCACTTCCAGCCTCCGGCGGAGAAGCTGCCGTCCCGTGTCCCGTCTCGCTGTAAACCTCCAAACACTACGGGGCAGGCAGCTCTTACAAGATGGCGGCCGGCCGGGGCGACAGCGCCGCGTTACGCCGTGTCCGCGGAACCACAACTCGGGAGAGTCGTCTCGGGGATGCCTCCTCGGCTCGGCGCGCCTGCGTGCGCGCGCGCACACCTTATCGAGAGCGGGTAAAGCCAATCGCGTGTCGTCGCGCACGCTTCCGTCGGGTATGTGTACACCGGGCCGCGTTAATTAACGCCTCCTCCCGCGCGGTCGGAATCTAAAAACACTGAACATTCGGACGTGACTGATGCGTCGCGCAAAGGGACTTCGATCAAACTCCGATCAACTTAATCGCCGATTAATTCAATCTATACTCTGATGAGAATGACTCTCGGAGCAAAAATCTTTATTAAACGAATTAAAATATTACTCGTTAAGTTGATTGCCAATTAAATTAATCGGAGTTTGATCGAAGTGGCGACTAGAAATGACGTTATTATATTTAATTTCTGATTTATAATCTCGCCCTCGTACGCGGAACGCGACTGCACATTTCTGTCGACAAACGCGGCGAAATGTGTTTAAATACATTTGAATTGGACAGGCTCGATAGATATAAGGATAAGCCAATAATTATTATTTTTTTCTTCAAAATTTACTGGAACGACGACTGAGAAACTTACAGGCGCATTTATTTTGCAACGTAGCCCTTTACTTTGAAATGCACTCGAAAGAATGTTCCTAATTAAATTCTCTCATATATCACATATCACTCTCTCTCGCATCACATTTTTTTACGGCTGTTTGTTAATTGTCAAGAGAAAAGAATTATAGCTTTCGAACAATTTTATAAGTGCGTTGAAGCGACTTGAAGCGTTTCTTTTCATTCAGATATCTTTTTATTTGAAAATCACACGCAACAAAATTCTCAATGCGTCACTTCTCGCCTCCTCACATAATGCCGACGAGATAACTCCTTAAATGGGCAATTTTAGCATCCTGAGTATTTTTTTTCCTTTTTTTTTTTAAGTACATAATGACCTTCCGAGCCTTCCTGTCCAGGAAGGCTGCTTTACAGACGTTGCAAAGCCGCGCACTTAAGGATTAAATTAAGCGCATTGAAAAGCAATGGGGATTACGTTGCGAGAAGATGGCCCTTTCCTAGAATTTTCCACACTGCTGTCTCTCCCAAGTAAATTTCAAAGGTGACACGCGAAGAGCTATCGACTAACCTTTTTCAAAAAATCTCCGATCGTCCGTGCGCGTTTCGCCGCGTTTCTTTCTTGCGATCGGCGTGTCCCGACTCCCGCATGTGATCCTTACGTGCCCATCAATTTCGCCGAAGACTTTTCTGCAATGGCGAAGGTAAGACGAGGGTGAGACGAGAAGAGCAAATCGGACGCTAACGGACTTCCAACAGATGTGTGCTCCGAAATCGCGTCTCGATCTCGAAGCCTCGCGGACTTACCAAAATGATCCACGGATCGGCGATCCCCCGTGACGACGTGTCGCGCGCGAATCGTGGAAACTCAACGGAAACCTCGAATGGAAACGCGAAAATACGAAACGGTGAAAAAACGAGAAAAACCGAGGACGAAAATGGAACTGGAACTGAGAAACTCAAACTGAACGCGAGCGCACGCTCGCCGGAGCGAGGGGGAGGGGGAGGGAACACCGCGACTTCCAGTTGCAGTGACTTCCGTCGTCGTCGCGTCGCGTCGTCGACGGAACGTCGCCACAGGGACCCCTAGGGAGGGAGGGAAATTCGACGGGGGTCGTTACACGCGCGGGGGAACCGATCGGACATGCCGATCGTCGCCGGCGACGCGAAATGGACGCCGCGTTAAATGCGCCGTGCGACGCTGTTTTGACTAGCGTCGCCCGCAAATTAGCTGACTGGCGCGAGAACGCTATTCAGGTGTTTGCAGAACGGAGACAAAAAAGGACGACGCGCGGAGGCGGAAAGGTGGCGTCGAATTCCCTCCCCCCACCCCCCCTTCGTTTACCGAGTTGTCTCGGAACGGATTTCGATCGAGATTCCGGACCCAATTCGCCGAGCGACGTCCGTTTTACAAATTAATACAAATTAATGCAAATAGAACTACCGTTTTGTTGCTCGACACGTGAAAAGAAAAATCCGAATCGTACAGTTGGAAGTTCTGCTCTGCAATTCTGCGATCGTCGCCGATTACGTTGAATATTTCACGTAGATACTCCCTTTTTTATTCGCAGCTACTTCAAAATCGCAGTGGTGACATCTACAGATGAATCTACGAAGCTTGAAGCGACTAATCGGAAGATAAAAAGAATTTCTTCCTTGAATCGCGAAGATTGGATTTCAAAAGATACATTTTAGAAAAATTTAAAAATAAAAAGCTTATATATATTAATTTTAGAAATCAACTTTTAATACCTTTGTCCTTTTTAATTTTTAACAGCTTCTGTTCTCTTAAAATTTTACTAGCTTCAGTCCTGTTTCAATTGCGAAACGTAAAATAATCGCTCTTTACTTTTTTTTTATAATTAAACGTTTGAATATTTCCATCGCTTAAAAATCGGATATACAAAGTATCTCAGGTGTATCAAAATTATATTGTTCCTCAACGAAGTCAGGATATGTCGTCTGGATATCGGTTATATGTCAGCGCAAAATTATGAAATAAGTAGTCATTAATTACATATTTTACATGCTATTTCTAGTAATCAATATGTCATTGTCGCAAGATGTACTAAGAGATCGCACGAAATATTTACAAAAAAAAAAAATATACAGGTGTTACACTGTTGGCTTTTAGGCTTTAGATATCATTCACGTTTAAGTCGAAACATGTTGCGCTCGTTGGCACGTAGACGCACGGTTTTGTCTCTTCATTCGAATAGCCCGGGATTCCCTGCGAGATATCAAAGCTCTGAAAATTCGGAACGAAAAGATATGAGAATATTTCGCATTGCTAATCGTCTAGCTTAACACTTTACGACGGAGCGTAATGAGAACCAACAGAGAAGGCTGTATACACTAATCCAAAGAGTCGACATAAAGATGAATAATTATTTACATTTTAATCGTAGATATTCATTAAACAAATTGTAATTTAATAATAATTTAATAACGTTATACGTGTCTTCCTAAAAGTTACACGTAGAAAAGTCACTATGTCCGAGACGTAAACTGTGCGCGAGCCGCTGACGACTTACGTATCTCTTATGCATGGCCAAGCAAAAGGTGCAGACTTGCGGCCTTGTCGGGCAAGCGCCGCTGCTCTCTAAGAGACGCGTGCAGGGTTGATCTATGGAACCCGCGACGAGCATGGCGTTCAAGTGGCTAATGTAACTGCTGGCCAACCTTAATGTCTCTATTTTCGACAGCTTCCGGTCGGCCGGCTCGGTCGGGATCAGGGTTCTCAGGGCGCCGAAGGCCGTGTTCACGCTGCACAACGAAGATCGCGTTCCTTCAGACTGCGCACCCGCGTTCCTAAATCGCTCTATCAGTATCAGGCCTATCTCGTACGTTATAATCACGTTAAAACCGGAAGAAGCGGTCCGAAGATAAACGGTCCATTCGAGAGAAATCTCACGCGGGCAAAAACGCGCGCGCCGAATCTTATTATCTTCCTCTCTCGCGCAATGAGAAATGAATAATCCGCTTATTTTCGGCGGCTGACGCGAAAGACGCGAGTCGCACGGACAGTCGCAAAAATGCTTTTTCACCTATGAGTGCGATCTCTCTCTCGAGCGTTCGCTTGGTACCGCTGCCTCGTCGGCTCCTCCCGCCTGCGTGCCGCCATGCCGTGGACGCGACTACGGAATAGCGATTACGCCGACCGTTCACGACGACGCCGTCTTCATCAATGAGCGACCGGCAGGCACAGCCTCTTTCCGTTCCTCCGGAATATGAAATTTCCTCATCTCTCTGTGTCACGCATGCTTAACATCCCCCCGTCCCGTTATCGCGCGCTCTCTCTCTCTCTCTCTCCCTTTGCTCCTTCTTTCCCTCAGCCTTCCGAGTCGTTCGACACGCATGTGAGCCGCACGTGTGTGCGATCAGGGACGGATAAAGATCTTCTCTCTCTCTTGCTCTTTCCTTCCCCTCTTTTTCCTCCTTTTCTGTTCTCTATCACAGTGCGCTAAAATTGCGGCGAAAGAAAAAAAACATAAAGAACGCAGAATAAATAAATTATAAATTACATTTATAAAAATATCATGTATCTTAGAAGGTAATGTGTTCGCATTCGAGAAGTGTCAAAGTGTGAACGTCGAAGCTATAATTGAATCTTGGTTACACATTTGATCGCCCCTCGCGTACTGAAGTCAAACTTACAATGAAGTACATACTTGCGATAGAAGCGCTAGAGAAATGCTCCACACAACACGCATTCAACTTCGTCCCTGCTCTCTCCCACACACACCCACACCGCCGAGCGCTGCATTCCGTGTAAAGTGGACGGCGGCTGCGTTTCGCATTAAGCTCAATAAAAACGTGGATGACCGCAGCGACCGGGCGATAGAGAAGGGTATAGGGAAAAAATTCCATCTGCAAAACTAATTAACGTCCCCCGTTACAACGTGCTCCCATCCGCCCGCAGTTTCCCCGATTTTTCCAGTTTCTCTCTCTCTCTTTTTTTCTTACACGATTACGCTGCTGAAAACACTAAACGCTAAAATTTATAGTTTCGTCGGCTCGTCGATCAAACTTCAGCGCTGGGCGACGTATAATCATGCATGGATTACCTAAAGCGCGAGAAAGAGAATAATTGGAAGGAAAACGTGCTGAGCTATTCCTCGATTTTCGTATGAAATGTTTACTCAATTAAATAACTTGGTTACATCGAATCAGTTACACAGCATAAAATTTACATGTTTCTCAAGTGGTCGTCATATAAGATTATACTTCAATGTTCGATATTGTCGAAGAAACATTACGCAGGGTCAGCTAATATAAGACAGAAGTAAATTTCCATGAATTTAATCATTATCGTTAATCGTTGATGAACCGCGCCGCTTACCGGGTAGGTAAAAGGAATACCTTAATAGAAATACATATAGAAAATATTCACGAGTGTCTGATATATTAATAAAATAATAATAAAACTTAGATTACACATTTTACGCGACTATGCGGACGATCGAGCAGATTGATGTGGAAGGTTCGTCGTATGGCGATTATAAAATGCTCGAAATGACTCTGCGTCGTGCATCGGGTTTTTTTTTTTTTACGTAAGGTAAACACCGACATAGTCATTTTTCATTGTACTTATACGCACTACTAATGCGACATAATATAAAATTAATTGAAACTAGGTAAAAGTTTTGGCGTAAGATTTGTAGAAAGATGGATAAACAAAACGTTCCACTCGCTCCAAGACCGTTCGGCTTGTCGCCCTCGGCTCCTCTTTTTTTCACTTTTACATGATCGTACTTACATGATCGTACTTATCACTTACGAGAGAATAACTCTTATAAAACATATATATAATTATATACAGAGTGCCTGGTAATTACCGTGCAGTCTCTCGTGGACAAGTAGAACAAGTTGAACCGAATAGAAAAGTCCATTATCTTTACGGACTTTTCTATTCAGTTTAATTCGCTCTATCTGCACACGAAAAATTGCACGGTAATTTTCAGACATCCTGTACATTATATATTTAATATACATAATTATATAAATATACATAATTACATATATTTAATATATATAATCTTATATATATATTCTATGTATATATATTTTTAAAAACACATGTATATACACATATGGAAGAATAAAAAACGCGGTGTAATTTCACTTCATACAAGCACTTTGGCATGTGTACCACTTAAAATCAGATTTAAAAAAAAGATAAAGCCAAGATCAATCGCGAGGTTGGACGCGATCGACGAGCGGTGACGTTGATAGCGCAGAGGAGCAATTATAACGGTATAATATCTAGAGAACTTGAAAATAGCTTATATATCAAGCATTTGTCGTATTTATGTATATATAAATCTCAATCTCTCTAAGAATGTGCCAGCACCGATGATGTAGCGCCGGGTCTAAAATATCTTGTACTATTTACAATAGCGAGACAATTACAATTATCATATTTGTCGCGCATGTGTGTGTGTGTATATATATATATATGTGTACGTGTATGTATATATATGTATATATATATATATATAATTTCTTTCCTTATACATCGATCTGAAAGACCATAAAAATAACTTCTGATCTTAGATGGTAAATTACAGCGATATCCCGAATGGCTCTTCAAAAGATCGTCCGTGCCTCGAAAGAACGCTAAGTGTATTGTATATTACACGCGTACATACGTTTAATATACGCGAATATATGTATATAACATATCGCGCCTAAATTGTTTGAGTGATATACATATATCTACATATATTATATATATGTATATATATATATATATATTTTATATATATAATATTATATAAATATATTAATACATATATATATATATATATATATAATGTATATATTATATACATATAAATATGCTTATTGACGCGATCCACGTGCGGCTTCTTCCAGTGCGCGAACTTTAAGCTCGCGCTCACGCTGTTGTCTAAAAAATACCCTTTGTTAGTTCGGGTACACCCTACTGCCTTAAGTCATAGCATTATGCAACAAAGTCAGGTAAGCTGTGATAGTGATTTCAAGGGACAAACCTTAGGTACTCCTCGTGATGTGCCACGAGAGACGCGTGCGCAGGGAACCGATCACGCTCCATCATGAGGTGCCGTTGCAGCTGTTCGTGGTGCGCCGCCATATCCGCATAAGGTCTTCCTAGGAGTTCCGCCGGGTGAAGCGCCAGGGCGGGATCGCGCGGCATTAAACCGGGACGAGGGTAATTGGCGCTGGCCGCAGCTGTGGACGAAGATCACCACGTGTGTTATAAGAAACAAGAGAACGAATTCAAGAGACGTTACTAATTCGCATTATTATTCAATCATTGCCTGGCGCGCACAATAATTAATCTCGAAAGAGTACTCGCTTAGCGAAAGCGTATTCTCGTAACTTGTAAAGATAGAGAGAACTCCGCGCGCGGAATTAAACAATAAACCCTTAAGCTAAATCCCTGAAGTGTTACTTCACATCTCCAGGCACACGCACACGCACACTCGCGCCTATTCCTCGACAACACTCACTCGCACTTGCACCTGCGACGGTGATAAGCGACTAGCCAGAGATCAGAGTCGAGCAACTGGAAAATCGCAGGCGTGCTGACGATAACGGTGCGGGAAAGAAGGATCGTCCTGACCTAGACCTTAGGCAAGTGTAGGTAACGTAGGACGGATCAATGAGAAAATACACGGCTGCCGAGCGACGAGGAATAAGCAAGAGCGGCGGTTTTCTTAAAGGAGAAGCTCTTCGGGAAGCTTTTAGAAGAAACATCCTGGATTTGTGTAGGACCTACCCGGCAGAGGAAATCCAGCCGCAGCCGCAGCGGCTTCCTGCTGTTGCTGAGCCTGTTGCTGGGCCTGTTGCTGTCCCGGATGTAAGTGCAAGTGCGTATGCGCATGCGTATGCGCGTGAGTGTGAGCATGATATTCGGGCGAGATGCCAGCCATTTGCAATCGGACCATCGGGTCAGCGGCCAGAGCCAGCCGTTCTTCCAGCTGGCCGTGGTGATGAGCCGCCACGGGATGGCCAGCCGCTCCACCCGCTGGCCCCCCGCCGGCTGCAGTCGGAATCCCTAAACGCGACAGCGCTTCGATCACATAACTCGAAGATCACAGATACGATTCTCATGCCCGATTTCTTCATCTCCAGCTAACCGTCGGAATAAAGTTATCTCAGAGAGAAAGAGGGAGGAGTCGCTCCTTTCAAATGTCTACCGCTACAGTTATGCTACAGTTATGATACAGAGAGCCAAGGTCTCCTTAGCCGTCTCGTGGACAGAGTTAACTGGCGCTGAAGAAATCGGCCATTCGTTTTAAACAATTAGTCTCTACCTACGTCGCATCCCTCAAAAGTCTTGGCGCTCTCGGTCTACTAATTCTTTCACCCCCGACCTACCCGATTTTTCTCTTACATCAGCCTCTCGGCTATAAAATTTTTAATCAATTCGAATTTTGAAAAGTACAAGTCGTACGGTCGAACGAATGTAAATAGTCGACGAGGTCTCTATCTCTACCGCCGAGAAGTGTGTTAACTTTGTCAACAATTACCTAATCGTTCGAGTCGTTCCCTCTCGAGTTGGCTCGGACCCGGTGGTGCTCCGTAGAGGCCGAATTGGTGTAAGGCTTGAGGAGGTCCAGAGGGACCCGGTGCCAAGCCGGCGGCAGCGTATCGACGATGTATCTCCAGCCAGTGAGGATCGACCGGTGGCGCCGGCATCGGTCTGGGTGTGCCCTTGAACAGCTCTTCCTTCAATCGGTCGCTTAATTCTCTCTCGCGTAGCTCACGTATCTCGCGTTCCCTCTTCTCGCGCTCCAAGTGTTCCAACTCGAGGCGCTGAGCTGCCGCGGCTTCGCGTCCGTAAATGTAGTGCAGCATCGGGTCGGGCGGGGCTGGATGTCTCGCAGGTGAGAAGGCGGCGTGCGGTCTAGCGTATTCGGACAGTTGCCTGAGCGCCGGGGTATCCGCATAGGAACCTGGACGCGTGGCGTAACGGTCGTAAGGCGAAACGACGGGCTCGAGGGGACCACGACTGGGCGGTTTGCACACCTCGGGCTGCTTCTCGGGCGTCGTCATCTTCCGGGCTTGCTGCGCTGCAGCGGCGGCACGATCGCGCTCCTCCCGTTCCCGCTCCGCCTGCTTCCGCGAGCGTTCCTCGCGCTTCCGCGCGAGTTTCGAGTCCGGCACGGGCTTGAACATCAGGTCGGTGCGCGTGCACGAGTTGTTCTCGCCGCGATTCCAGTGTCTCAGGAAGATCGCCGACTGCGATCGGTGACACTCGGAATCCTCGATACGCGGCTCCGGTGACGGTCCACGGGGGCTGGCGGAATCCTCCGGTTCCTGGTCCATGTCCTGCTCGATCTTCGGCTCTGGCACGACCTGCGGTTGCTGCGATTGCGGCGGACGATGATGATGGTGCCCGGAACTAGATGACGTCAGACACGTTGCCGAGACCATCGCCTTGCGTTGGCTGCTGTGCGAGCTGTGTGACGAGGAATGGCTGTGGGAGCTGTGCGAGGAGATGGTCAAAAGTTTGTCGTGGTGCAAATTGGTTGGCTGTTGATGCATGCTGGATGAATGATGATGACTCGCGATCAGGTTCTCGCCCTCCTCCCTGCTCGTGACGCTCGAGCTGGTGCTGGCGTGATGCGCCGCCATCATGGCGCTGCTGCTCTCCTGGCTACGCTGCGGCGAAGGCGGCGGAATGGCGTGAGGCACTGGGCCGTAGGCATACGGCGGGAAGGACGGGTATCCTCCCTGGAGCGGCGCATATCCCGGATAGGCATGAGGATGATACGGATGCATGGCGGTGAACAGCGAGTGATGCATCAGCGGATGATGCGGATGGAAGGGATGTGCCATGTGCGGGCTCGGTTGTTGCGCGGGATGCATCACTGGCTGCGGGATCGAACTGGGCGGCGGTGGCAAACTCGGCGTCGGAGTCGGCGTGGGCGTCGGCGACGCCGCAACCGGCTGTATCGATGGTACCGTCTGACTAGCAGGTGGTACGGAGTGCTTGCTCGGCGTTGGTGGTTTGCTCGTGCCGTCTGGATCCTTCTTGATGTTATCCAAGCTCGGCCCGGGGAAAGAGGAACTTTGGAAGCCCGGTACCTTGACTTCTTTCAAACTTTGCAGAGGATCCAGTTCCGGTGGGATGATCTCCTGCTTGATTTTCAAGTTCTGCGGTTCCATCGGTGGGGTTCCGGCCAGATTGTAGATACCCACGGGCTTCTCCATCGGCAGCATCCCGCCGGACTGTATTGGCTGAAACAGATTACTTGGCTCCGATCGTTGTTCCGGTTCGTTGTTCTCGCTCGCCCGCTCCGGAATACGATCTGACACCATGCGAGAGTCGGAAACTCTGCTGTCTCGAGCCCGCTCGCTCGACAGTCTGTCATCCGCTAATCTCTCGGCGTTTCTGCTCTCGGCCGACATCACGGTCAGGCCGAGCGGCTGCGACGGCGGGCTCGGCATCGACGGCATCTGCCCGATTGGGCCACCGATCCCGGCCGACACGCTCTGCGAGATGTTAAGGTTCAATGGCGGTGGTCCCGTCATGTTCTGCGGCAGCGTTTGCGCGGAACTCTGCAAACTCTCGGTCACATGACTACGAAGATTCGTTGGTCCCATATTCTGCGCGCTGGGCGGAACGCTATTCGGTGCCATCTGCGGTGGTATATTCTGCGACAAATTCTGTGGCACGTTCTGCACCGGTAACTGCGGCGGTGGTGGTTGTACGTATTGCATACTCAGACTTGTCGGCAGTCCACCGATGCCAGCACCACTCTGCTGTTGACCGGGCGATATTACCGGGATTTGCGAACTTGTGATAGTTGCCTGCGAGCCTACGCTCGTTATAATACCAGGTATCGTTTGCGACAGATTGCGAACCGTGGTCGGACCGGCGTCGCTGGGAACTGGTCCAACCTGTTGCGCAGACGTGCTCAGGTTCAGCTGCGTCGGTTCGGGATCCTTGCCTATTTCTTCATTGGACATCGTCGGCGACATCGTCGATTCAATTGGCATCGGTTCCAACTTCAATGGTTGAGTCATAGCTAACGGCACGTCTTCCGTCTGGTCCATCATCTTGCTTTGATCCACTGGTTCTTGGTCCAGCAAGCCGGGCGGCTTCTTCTCCAGACTGTGTATCACCGGTACCGATATTGGCAGGCTCTGTATCACGGCTGGCACCGGGGTGGACGCCGGTGTCGGCTCGGATGGTTCCTCGGGCGTCGTGACGGCCGGACTACTCACGGGCTCTTCCGCACCGGCTACGCCAGCGACCGTCGGCGGCGTCGGTTGATTCTCGTTTGCGTCGCCCTCCGTTTCTCTCTCCGGCTCATCCATCAGGGAGTTGCTGTCGGTAGTGAGAGATTCGGACGGACTTTCGGGCCGTTCGCCACCGCCGCGCTTCCGCTTCTGCGCGTCCTTGTCCTCGTCGTTGCAGGCGTCGTCCACCTGACCCGAGCGTTTTTGACCCTTCTTGGGCGTGTCCGCTTTGCCGGACGATTTCTTCTTACTCTTATCGGGCGTCTGTTGCTGCTGCTGCTGTTGCTGCTGCTTCTCCTGATCGGGCGTGTCCGTGCCACCGGTTCGTCGCGGTCTCGCTGGTCTCGGTGTCTCCTTAGCCTTGTTCCGCGTGCGCATCCTACCAGGACTCTCAGGCGATTCCGCCGGCACCGGGCGGAATAGATAAGGCGGCGCGGGTGGCAATTCCCCGGTCTTCTTCAGGTGTGATCGACATTCTGCACAGAGTAACAATCGATCCTTGCCGGCCACCTGATAATCCTTCGAGTTGGTGGAGAAACAGTGCTGGCACGAGTGTGCCGTGCCGTTCGTATTAGTGTCACGCGAGTCGCTGTCCTCCTCCGAATTGTCGTCCTCGGTCACGGAACTGATCTCGCCGCCGGGATTGTGGCTGGCCGGAGTGCCGACCGGCACGGTCTCAGCCTCGGACACGGCCTCCTTCGCGCTAATGTTGGCCGTCGGCTGTGTGTCCTTAGTTGGCGTGGGTACCTCCTCCTTAGGTGTGCCGGCGCGTGAATTGCGCGTATTACGAATTCGCCGTAGCGAGCTCTGTCTGCGTCGCCGATGTGGTCGATTGTTATTTGCGCCCGGCGTCTTCTTCCATAAGTAATAAAATTCGACGAGCTCCGGCTGTGCAGAGACAAGGTACAAAAATGGACACTTGACCACAATAAAACTTTCTCCTACCGTAACAAAACTTTGAATTTAAAAGATTTATGTATTTTCCGACTAAGACAAAACCAGAATTTACTTGTCTGAAGTAATTTATATGAATTAGAATAGTCCTGTTTTTTTTTATATTAAAAAAAGTTTCGCCTGTCAATTTTATTTCAAGCAGGACTTTACAGAATGAGAAATCTTTGCAGCAACTTAACAATTGCCATGTTAAATTTTGTTGAAAAATGAAATTGAAATAAAAACCTCCAATTTCAAACAGATGTTACTTAAAATTTATTTAGTAACATCCACAGTTTTACTAACCTCAGTTTTAGTTTTCAACAAAATTTAACATGGTAATTGTAAAGACTAGCGACACAATTCCAAATTCCACATCAAGAGACATATAAAACTCATCCAACAAAATTGCTGTACAGTTAGAGCTTCTACGAAATTTATAAGCGTTACAACAAATTCCACAACTTGCGTTCATACTTTATGATTCTAATAACGACTATTGTTATATTCACCGCTGTTTGTGATATGCGCACTAACGATGACCTTATTACAGGTCGAAACGTTTGACGTGTGTGCGTCTCTGTTTATATTTATTTAAGTTATAATACTAGCACTAGCAGCTCGGTTCATTAACCGACTTTATTTTCTCCAATATTTCATCTACTAAACTTTGAATCACTTTTATTTTATAGCACGACTAAATAGTTACACTTTTTGTAATTTCTAATTTTCTTTTTTTTTAATCACAAACATTTGTTTGATTGCAATATAAATGCAAAAGCGTAGGGAAAAAAAAGGCGTAACGCGGGTGAAAAGCACGAGCTTACAAAAAGCCGAACCGTCAGGTAAGACGAGCAAACCGAGAATGAAAAATGAAATCTTTACCGTATCTTTGTGAGGCAGTAGATCCTTCCTAATACGCGCGAAATTCTTTCCGAACTGCCGTAGGCCCTTGACGAATCGCTTCTGCGGGGAACAACGAAAAGGACAAAAATCCGCCCGTTAGAAAACTCTCTCTTGTGGTCATAATGTTGTCAATAAAAGAGAACGAAGTGGCACGTACAGTTTCGTCCTCGGACCACTTCTTGTCGACGCTTTTCGGTATGGGACATTTGACGAGTGCCTGGAGCGCCCTACCGGGATCATAGCCAGAACTGTGGAGGGTGTCCAATGCGTTGATGGTAGTGTCGTCTCGGGAGGCGGCCACGCAACCATCATCTGGAGAACCGCCGTCACACATACCGGCGAACGCGGCCATTGAACGGGCCGCCCTCAAGTACATGAGCAGATCCCCGTCCAACGCCATGGCTGGTACCCATTTTAGCTCCTCGCGCTCCTTGGAGAATTCTGGATCGGGTGGCAGCTCTCCGGGGGGTATACCCGGCCGATACTCAGGCAAACGGGCCTGACAAGAAACCAACTCCTGTAAATCCCAAAATTCGGGATTGCGCGCGGTTAGCACCGATGATGCCAAAGCGTGTTAGTTAAGTGTGACACACCGGCTCGCCTTCTCAACACGGCCTAACTTCCGCGAATTAATCACTTTGTAACAAGTCCGTTGTAAGTCCGTCCTGTAAAGTCCCCCTTTTTTTTTCTTTTTTATTCTTTTCGCAAGAAGGTACCGATAATGAAGTTACATATATAGATACATATTTTTTTCTTCGTCTTCCTTTTTCATCCTATACGCAAACAAGAAAAATTGTGTCATTGAATATTTTATAATCCTCTTTTTCTTTGTTTGTAAAGATAAACGCGAGATACATATTCGCGAGCATGCACGCACTTCGTTAACGCGATAATCGGCCACTCCGTTTATGATAATTACCCGATAAAAATAGAATTATATCTACGAGTACATAAGTTGCGTAATGTATTTATCGTTTTACAAAGTCATGATCCGCGACATGTTTTCTAATGGGTGTTTGCAAAACGTACGTAAAACAAAGAGGAAGAAAAGGCGAATGTAGCAAGAAAAGGCGATTGTATCTGTGACTGATCGGCATGCAGCTTGCCCATTAGTCACAGATACAAATGCAGACTACCGAATGGAGAACAAAGCTTCACCTCTTCGTTTGACGGTTTTCGTTGATACCGCTTCGAATATCCCATACATATATATATATATATATATATATCCCATATATATATATATATATATATATATATATATATATATGGGATATTCTACGCGTTAGGAAGCGCCGAAGTGAAAGGTGACTTCAGATTTCAGGACGGTCTGTACAAGCGCTCGTGCTCACAGATGGTTCAAGTAAGCAATCGCGAATAATTGTTGTATGCCAACAGGTATAAACAGTGCGAGGGCGATGGTCGATCCGCTTATCGGTCGTGTCAATTAATTATTTCACCGTGACTGAACACCACTCCGAATTAAGAAAGCGTCTTCACGCCAAATGAGCCGCAATTAAACCACCATTAATGCATCGGCTCCCAAGTACGTGTTTCACGCACAGCGCGTTGCCGCTTGCAAAGAAAGACTTTCCACCGGCTTTTGTTCATACACACCGCCACACGGCGGTCGTTCGTGTGATACAACAAGTATCGCAGGAGAGCTTAACGAATACATTTCACGTGCAGCAGACGAGACAGGTCTACACCTGAAACATTCGAAGCTCTTTAATGCGTGATGCGTTAGTTGAACCATCGGATGGGAACCGGAATGCCAATCTTATCTTCGTAATAATTTCAAAAGTATTTTACATTAAACCCGCCGCTCAAAGCGGCATCGACGTGTCTTTCGCGGCTTCGATTCGTGGCTCGAATGTCCCCCCGATTAGCATAAAGTGTCTCCTCGCGAAGGTATCCCTCGGATTTACATTAAACGTGACATTTACTGTCATAGGAAATTTTCGGAATTGGCGGAGTTATGCGAAAGAAATGCGAAGTGGTTCCTGCACGGAGTCGTGTGTGCCGATCCCGAGTGCCTTATCGGTCTTATCGCTGAGAAACTTCAAGACTGATCCGCGTACTTCATACGTTTCAGATTGGATTACATATATATATATATATATATATATATATATATATATATATATATATATTTATGTAATATTCCTCCACGGAGTACACTTTTCGATCGGAGCATTACTTTTCACTGTCCGTCAGCGCGTGCGTATCTGTGTGGACATTTGTGTACGCACATACACGCGCGAACGTGCAGCTCTCTTTACATTCGTTTACATTTATCTGATTTATTGACGTAAAGAGCGTGTGAAGATCCCCACAATCTCTCTCTCGCGTTTCTTTGCTCAAGGCAGGACCGTGCATTTGAAAATAGAGAACTATATTATGTGCTCGATGCAGTAAGAAATTATCTTTGCAATGCAGATGCTCGAATATCTCTTCTCATAATTGTATATCATATTTTTAAGATACTCAGTTTCCGATTCCATGAATTGCTTAATCAGCCATGAGATATGGAGATTGTTTTTCTATGACAAGTGCTTTCTGTAATAAGAAACTTTATCATCACGAGGAAAAAATTCAACGTTACCTAAGACAACACGAGGACTCTTTTATCTACACACATACAATAACGATTACACATATAAAGTCATTACGTAATAGCGATCGATTGATGCGGGGAGGATGACAATTCGAAATTTCGTCCACACACCCCTTACCTCGCAAAACAAATGTCTACGATAATAGCGCAAGCCTCGGGATAGGCACATTGTGCAAGACAGTTAAATTAGCAAGAAAGTTTTTCAAGATATATATGGCAAACCTGATGCGAAGGGCCAACCCGAATCTCGCCCTGGGTGCCAGCAGACATCTCCCCCTCCTCCGAAGCTGCTCCGTCTTTCTCCAGCGTTTTGAGCGGCTTTGATCTTGGATTTTCAGTAAATTCCTATCATCCACCCCCTGAACCGTATAGTTATGCCATCAATATGATTGGAAAGACGATTTTGGCAACAACATTTACCGCTAACATGCTCGCATCTCGGCGTCTTTGTAAAAGATAAGAAAAACTACATTGTATATGCATCGCGCGGCTTATTTACAGAGACACAACGTAACGGAGAGCGGCTCAAGCTCTGCGATAATTTTCTACAGCGTTAGTGTGAACCTTTAGTGTATTTGCATACCACTGATTTATCAAATGAAAACATACGAAAGAACATCTGTTGTTTAAAAGTGTTCGCGCTCACATCTACAAATCTATTGTTGATTCTTGAGAATAGTTTTTTTTTCTTCTTCCTCGAATGTGAAATATCAATAAACTTCCAATATAAGTTACAAACACACGCTAGTCGAGTTTCGGACACACACGTTTCAAATAAAATGATGAAAAGTTTTTCCTGACGCAAAGCAAATACAAGATATCTACATCCCTCATGAGAAGCCCAATCCTCTCAAGCTCTACAAACTGAAATAAACACAAGAAGTAAGTTCGCGATATTTTCATACCATATCAATATAAAGTAAACTCACGAAATTAGGGTATCCAGTTCGTGTAATCTGTTAATTAATATATAATTTCAAAGTATAGTATTTATGGGGCTACCTCTCATTTCTCTCTCTCTCTCTCTCTCTCTCTCTCTCTCTCTCTCTCTTTCTCACACACGCGCGCGCACACACATGCTCCTTCTCGCTCTCTCTTTCTCTCTTGCTTCAAAGTGGTCTTGAGTCACGGTGAAAGCGGCAAACAGGCTAATTAAGCGCGCAAGCTCGAGACGCCTTCAACGAGGAGGACGATCGCGACGGTCAAAGTCGAGATTCTCGATCGCGAATCGCGGATCGCGAAAGCCGGGAGGCAAACACGCACAATCCTCGCGGTGCGTCGAGCGAGAGCGCGCTCGCGAGCGCGCGCGCACGCTCGCAAATTGTCACGCGCGATCGAGATCGGATCCGACTCCGACGACGCGATAATCGCGTGGCGTCGCGTCGCGGGGACCCACGAACGACGGACGCGCGACTCACCCGTGCTGTCGTCCCCGCGCTCCGTGGCGGCAGCCTCTCGTTCAACGACGCGCACGACGCGTCATCGTTTTCCCCGGAGGACGATCGCGCCTCGCTTCCTTCACGCGCTCCGTGCGATCGCAAGGCAAGAGCGAGTGTACCCGCGCGCGCACCACGCACGCACGCACGCGAGAGTGCCTCCACTGCCTCCGCGGCGGCGGCGTCGAGTGCGGGGACCGGAGTGCGGATCCTCGCGGGAAAGGGCCCCGCTCGACGGCAGCGGCGACGGCTGCCGCGTATTCCTCAGGGTCCCTCCTGCCCGTACTTCAATGTCCACAACACCCAAACGCGGCGGCCATAGTGCGGCGCACGGTAGCGACGCGGCCCGGCCGTACTCGCGAAGCAGCGATTCCGCCTGTCGCGTGGCCTCGCGGAATGCCGCGCGTCCCTCGCACGGTGTACACTTGACGCTCGCGCGTTATTACCTTGGTTTCGCACGCGCCTGACCGGGATCACTCCGGACTCGTTTTGTTTTACCTTTTTGGCTCTTGTCGAGTTTGACGAGTTTCCCCGAGGAAATTTTATGATCGACGTATGGGAGCGCGCAGGCCGGGGTGTCGACCAATGAGACGCGCGGCTTAGGACGCCAAATTGGAAATTAGGCTACTGATTGATTCTGCAATTGAATTTTCTGTACTTTTCATTATTCCTCCCGTTCTAATTCAAATCAACGGTCTAATTATGTATCTGTTTTATTTTGGGTGCAGAAAGTATTAACGCAAAGTATTTACACGAGTATTACGACCGAGAATGGAACAGTTACAAAGAACAAACCTTAAGGTCTATCCAGACAAACTCGCAGATGCATAAGCACATGCGTAAAGAAAATTATCCAATCGCATTGCTGTCATATGGACGCGCGTAAAATGCGATTGAATTATTTTATATTAAAATTTAATTAATTAAATAATTTTAAGGTCTATCCAGACAAATTTGCATAGGTGCATAAGCATACGCATGAAGAAATGGATTGGTCTATTTCCTTATGCATATGTATATGGACCAATCAATTTCCTTAAGCCCGTATCAGACTACGGATTGGGATTGAGATTGGATTGAAATTTAATCAATCAGAACAGAGAAAACTGATCTCAAGTTTAGTAAACTTAGCTCTGATTGGTCAAATTTCAATCCAACCTCAATCCCAATCCATAGTCTAATACGGGCATTATGCTTATGTTAATGCGCTATGCAAGTTTGTCTGGCGGGGAGCACACACTTTTGCATAACGCATAATCTGTAAGCATAAGAAAATTGATTGGTCTATTTCCTTATGCACATGTGTATGGACCAATCAATTTTCTTATGCTTACGCATTATGCGTTGTGCAGAAGTGTGTGCTCCCCGTTTTAAACCGTGATCCAGACTACGGATTGGGATTGAGAGTGGGTTGAAATTTAATTAATCAGAATAAAGAAAACTAACTTCAAATTTAGTGAACTTTGCTCTAATTGGTCAAATTTCAATCCAATCTCAATCCCAATCCGTAGTCTGATCACGGCTTTATTCCAATTGGTCAAATCCCAATCCTCAATCTTCAATGCGTATATTGCGTATACTTCAATCTCAACTTTAAGGTCCATTCACTGTGTAATGTCCATTTCTATGTATGTCATTGCAATGTAGATTAACTTTAAAAAGTAAGTTAAACTGAGATTAAAATTAATCTGCATTCGTAGAAATGTATATAAGAATTAGACAAAAAAAAATGAAAAAGTAAGTTACACCGAGATTAAATGGACATTAATAATCAACCACAGAATTGTTTCTAGCTAGATTTCTAACTAAATATTCGTGTTATCTCTAATCCAATCTATTTTTCCACGTATTAAAAAGAGAAATTAATTATTAACAAAATTATTAACAAATTCTTCTCCTCGATAAATATAGATTTCGCGCTCTCTCGTTGGAGGCAAGAGTCGGCTGGTTTTGTTTTTCAACGCTGTCATCAGCTTGTCGCATACCAATGAATGAATAATGCACCGTCTAATATCTATGTTTAGAATACTCAGAATATGAAGCAACAGCTTCTCTGGAACAATAACAAGAAGTATTGACGCAGTTCCTCGCGCATGCGCGGCGCCAACCAATGGATCCAGCGACGTGCGACGCGATTGCCGTTATTGGCGCGATAAAATTCTCGATTAAATTCGACGGACGGGAAAAAGACGGGGCACATCAAAGCCTTCGGACAGCCTTTTGATATTGTTACATTAACATTTAACAATCATATCCATAGATTCTAATCGCGCTGACGAATAACGCAAAGTTAGAGACTTTCCTGAAGTTTGCTCGATAGATCTTGGGGCGACCAATGGACCGGTTTTTCCGCCGGTACTGCGTATCTCGTTGTTTGCGATGCGCATGCGCGACGAACCCAACCCTCCGCCGTCGGTTCAACACACCGACAGCGTTGGACAGCGTGTCGCGCACGCGTGTGCGTGTGCGTGTGTGTACGTGACGTTGCTGGACGCGGTCGGACGGTCGCGACGCCGAGCTGATCTCCGAAGCGTGATTTTTGCTCGATTACCGATTTTTCCCATCCGGATCGAACAAGGTAGAGGCCTTCCGCGCCGAAACCATGGCAGAGAAAGAGAAGGATAAAGAGAAAACCGCGATCGTGTTGCTCGTCGATGGATCGGAGGAAATGGAGGCCGTGATAATTGTCGACGTCCTACGGCGCGCCGGGGTACGTCACCTAGTGCGATCGATAATCCCCAGTCTCGTGACACTCCCGACGGAAAATAAACTGTACGGCATATATGTATATATGGTCCTCGCTTTTTTTTTCTCTCTCTCTTCGTCATAATGCTCCGAAGGGGCATGGCCCCCACGTCTCTCGCCGCCTGACAATCGTCAGGATCTTATTTTTGAATGACGCTCCAGAGCGATCAATAATCCCCACTCTCTCATGTGGTATCCCCTTGGCAGAAATTAAACTATAAGATGTGTCATGTATGTCCCGATATTTACTGTGTCAGTGAATCTGGAAATCTATAGCACGCGTTACGTGCACTATAGATTTTCGGCTGGCAGTATGAATATTGCTCGACAGTCATATAATATATATATATGTATAATGTTCAATCAATTCTTTTTATAAAAATTTTCATGTTTTATCATTTGGCGAATGTTTTCAATTATATTTTTTAAATATCACAATAATAGGAGCATATGTAGCTTCTGATTGTATGACAGATATTAAATTATGTCAATTTGTTATTTTATATTAATAATATATGTCAGTTTACAGCCGTTATCAAGGAGTAAGCGATATTGTTTGTTAATTAAGCGAATTAGCATATTGGAAGTATATTGAAATACGATTGGATAGATTTCAGTCACCATAGCTGGCGTGTGGGATGGCACTTGCGTGAAGTGCAGCCGTAACGTCAAGATCTGCACAGACGCCTTGTTCACCGACGCTACTCAGGATAAGAGTTACGACATTGTCATATTGCCCGGCGGTCTTAACGGATCTAAGGCGTTCACGTCTGTAAGTTTGTTCAGCGGCAAGCGGCGTCTCTGATTTTGCTACGAAGTACGGAGTAACTATAAAAAGTTCATTTTGTTAGTCGGCGGAAGTTGGGAGGTTGTTGCAAAAACAGGACAAGGAGAACAAATTAATAGCGGCTATCTGTGCGGCCCCTACAGCCTTGAAAACGCACAACATCGGCAAGGGAAAACGCATCACTTCTTACCCGTCTATGAAGAAAGAGCTGTGCGACGACTACGAATATTGCGAGGATAAAGTGGTGGTTGACGGTATATAACAATTGGTTTACCGTATACTTGTCGAGTGATATTGATAATCTCTGATGTCGATTCCTAGCAATTTAGATTAATTTTAATCTCAGTTTAACTTATTTTCTATCTTTTTCTAATTCTTAGAACTAGAATTGACTTGCTTTTTATCTTTTTCTAGTTCTAAGAACTAGAAGAAGATAAAAAGTAAGTTGAATTAAGAGATTAAAGTTAATCTGCACTGTTAGAAATGGACATAAGTCGATCGGCAATTTGACGTCCAAGTTTCACCGGGATTGATATTTTTACAGGCAATCTCATAACGAGCCGAGGACCAGCGACTGCTATTGATTTTAGCTTGACCATCGTTAAGGAATTGCTGGACGAGGAGAGAGCCAAATGTGTCGCGAACGGGTTACTATATGAAGGCTACAAATAAAATTCTCCAAATTTCGCTTTATAGCCGCGGCTATAAAGTTCCCGGTGCATAAATTTGATGTATTTGGTGTGTTTGATTTTAGGAAGATTCTCATATACTCTAAACGCACACATACAAAAAAAATGTAGTTATAACCAAAGAAATTATAATAATATATGTACTTGAAGCGTGGAATTGAAAAAATCATATATGTACCAAAAGCGTGGAAACGAAAAAATGAATATATGTACTGAAAAGGTGAAAAATAAATTATATAAGTAATGTATGTACCGAAGCGTGGAAATTGCGATACCGAAGTGGAAGATGTGGAAGATGAATTGTAGGATAAGCGTACTGAGGCATAGTGGCAAGTGAGAGATACCACTTTAATTATACTTGAAATTCAGATGCATTTTAATGGAAACAATATACAGATAATAAAGAATCGTGTTATTTTCTTCAAGTTCGCATTTATAATTTATTAATGATATAAGAAGAGAGAGAAAGAGGACAAAGGGCAGGAAATGCGGCCATATCGAGCGGGAACCCTCGACGATTCCGCCACTGACTACTCTCGACAAAACTGCGTCCGTAAATCCCCGTCCTTGCGACGCGCGATGCGTCGCTCTCCTTACCGGCGACTCGAAACTCGAAACTCGAACGGCGCGTAAATCAACGCGGGCACGATGAGGGACGATTAGTGCGTGCGTAGGGGCGCGTCAGTGATGCCCGGTCTAGAGGAGAGTATATCGCACGACACGAGTCCACGACCCACGCGCGCCCCAATGTCCGATGGGGATCGTGCGGTGCCCGAGCAAGTGAAAAGGTTCGTCTTCAGATCGCGGAAGACGCAGGGCCGCGCCGCGCAGGACGACGAGCGCGAGGAGAGCCTGGAGATCCTCATTCCCGAGGTGAGCGCGGCGACGCCGCGACGGTGGTAACGAGTTCGCGCGCCCGCCGTATTTCCGGCCACGCGCGGTAGGGCTACCGGTGTTACGTCGCCTCTTGGTTAGGTCGTCGCTCCTGCGCCTCCTCCTCCCTCCTCCTGCGAAAGAGCAGTTTCGTCGGGCCTCGACTCTGCGCGCGTGAAATTTTTCTCTCTCGCCGTAAGATTATACTTATAGTTTCTCTTTCCGCGCCGGGACTGTCGGTTTGCAGAATTTTGCGTCGTCGCGAGTTTGTAATGAGCGCTATTGTAACGTTACGCGCGGTCATCCGCTGGCGATTGTTAAACCATTAATGTTACCGAGTTAAACAGTTCGCTGTTGTTTATTGTTTGTAATTTAGCACTCGAGTTTGTAATTTAACCCTATAATTTTTAACGTTATTGCGAGATTAAATTCTTTCCATTAATGATTGATTACGTAACTTGAGTTTGCGAATGGTTTCAACGATCTCAGTCCTAAGAAATAAAGAAATAATTTCCGACGAATAGTCTGATCACTAACTAACGATTACTGATTGCAGCTGCTGCAGGCTAATTACAGTTTCTACACCTGGCCCTGCGCGCCAGTGCTCGCCTGGTATCTCTGGGAGAACAGAGAGGACTTGGTTGGCAAGCGGGTTCTGGAGATCGGAGCCGGCACCTCGCTGCCCGGCATCCTCGCCAGCAAGTGCGGCGCCGTCGTGACTTTGAGCGACTCGGCGAGCCAACCGAGGACTCTGCAGCACATCAAGAGGTGTTGCGAGTTGAACGGAGTGGTGGATCAGGTCCAAATTGTCGGCATCACCTGGGGCTACTTCTTGTCCAGCTTGTTCTCGCTCGGACAGCTGGATCTGATCATCGGTTCCGACTGCTTTTACGAGCCCACCGTGTTCGAGGACATAGTGGTCGTCGTGGCGTTTCTGCTGGAAAAGAATCCCTGCGCGAGGTTCCTCTGCACCTACCAGGAACGTAGCGCCGATTGGTCCATAGAGCATCTGCTGAACAAGTGGGGACTGTCGTGCGTGCACATAGCCCTGGACAGTCTCGGTACGAATTCCGACGTAAACCTGCACGAATTGATGCAGGATCATACGATACACTTGTTGGATATACAACGAGCGGAATAAGCGAATCCGACTCTTACCATGATTGCAAATGGTCTCGCGAGATACGCAATTAATATCGCCAACATTCCCTGGACGGTGAGTCGTCACGAGCTCAGGCTGTACTTCTCCCAGTTCGGTTGTGTCACAGATGCCTTTGTAGGGTTCGATAAGAAAACCGGTATCCATCAACACTACGGATACGTAACGTTCTTGAAGACGGAAGATGTAAATTCCGTGCTCGAGCGTAAGCATTCTTTGGAGGGGAAAGATTTAGTCGTCTCCAGGAAGAAATAAAGTAAAACCGATAAGAGTAGTACGTTTAATTGAAGATATATCGTGCAAGTCCGTGAACGATGGCCGAAAGCGATTTGGATAGCGACGTGACCGATCTGGAGGAGACCTTCAACAGAGCTGCCAAGTATCTGCAGACATTGGTATCGGAATTAGATTCGGGCCAGCTGCTTGCATTTTACGGTCTGTACAAACAAGCGACCGTGGGCCCGTGCGACATCCCGAGGCCCAATTGGTATCAGGTGCAGGCAAAGCACAAGTGGGAAGCATGGAAGAATCTCGGGGACATGAGCCGCGAGACCGCGATGGAAAACTACGTCCACGGGATCGCGAGGATAAATCCGACGTGGGACGATGACGAGGCGAAGGCCGACTCTCCGAAATGGATCGTCTTTAGCAAACTGTCGTACGGAAGCGCGGAGTTGAACGATGAAGACAAGACGTTCTTAGATTGGATCAAAGAGGGTAACGAGGCGAAGGTACGAGAATTTTTAACCGGCGAGCCCGCGCTCGTGAACAAACCGGACGAGGAAGGCATGCATCCCATACACTGGGCCGCGGATCGCGGCTATCTCGGTATCCTGGATTACCTGATTAAGAGCGGCGCGAATGTAAATTCGCGGGATCAGTACGGGCAAACGGCCCTTCACTACGTAGTAAGTTGCGATCACGTGGACGCGGTCAAGTACTTGCTTTCGATCGGAGCTCAATCAAATGTAGCGGATAACGACGGTGTGACACCTAAAGAAATCGCGAACGAGCAGATCGCAGCTCTTTTATAATGCTATACCATTCTGTACACAAACACACTGCGTTTACGATTGTTAATTCTGTTTTACGTATATTAATAAATCCAGTGTACTGATAATCTCGCATGGAAATCATCGAGTGCCTTATTTTATATTGTACTAATCCACTCGCCATTCTAATAGAGTAAATCTTTATTTATGTACAAATAAACTCCTCTAATAGTCCATTACATTCACAGCCTAAGCACACCTTAGGTAAATGCGTGATTTGTCATTAACTAGATTTTTATAATTCACTCGCTGCCTAATTAATGTTGCGAGCGATACCGATTATAAAATAAGCGGAAATTTGTAGAGAATGCAAGGTTTGTTATCTGTAGCAACCAATAAACTGAAATCTAAAAAAATGACAAAAAAACGATGTCAGCTTTTGTCAATTATATAATTTGGAAGTCTGTTTCGCGTCATTACTCTGATAAACTCTATTTCTTACAATTTCATAAAATATAATCATCATTAACGTATTATATCTATCTTTTTATCCATAATTAAATATTCAATAATACTGCATTTTTATTTTCTTAACGGATAACTATTTCATCGTGTTGATTTCATTGTAAAATGAAAACTTTATTGATTCATTGCACGAAATTTTAAACAAAAAAACTTTTAACAAATATACTTTGAATTATTCTCAAATCTTTAATCTTTTAATATCAAGATATATATTAGTCTATGTATATTATATACATATAAGTAATGAATGTTAACCATATGCTAATTTCTTAAATTTGACAAATCTAGCATTCTCAATGAAACAAAATACAACAAACTCGAGATCTTTTGCCCGTGTTACAAAACAAGGTTCGGCGGAAAACGCCATAAAAATGAAATCCAGAATATTAACGCTGCTCGATTAAATTGCTAGCTAAAAATTAAAAATTTACGTATATAATTTTCAAGAAAGTAAAATCATAAATTTGATATCCTATTAATATTATGTGAGAATATAATAATAATCATACGATTGACAAATCTCTTGTAGATACATATGTGTACGACATATATGCATACGCAACCTTTCGGCGCGATCATCTTATAAGGAAACCCCGGGAAATGTCCCCGTCCGATTTTTATGAGCTTTTAGTATGTTGTTCTCTAGATGAAAATAAGGGACACATTGTGGTGGCCGCGCGCGCCCCTACCAAGATGGCAACACAGTAATTAGCCACGTTTTTTCGCGAGCGCTCGACCGCGCCGACGTAAATATATGAACAAATTCGTTCATTGAAAACGATTGAAAACACTAAGTTTGTCATCGCACCTATTACACTCTTAAATTGGTGTGTGTCAGATGCGTGTTTAGGGGATGAAACCTCTTTGAAAAAAATCAGCTTTTCTCTTTCGAGCCGAATATCTCCGAAACTACAAAAGAGAGAAAAACATTTTTAAGCAAAAGTTGAATGGTTTGAAGAGCACTTTAGAATAATGACGAAATGAAAATTTTTTCATTTTAATTTTTTTTTATTTTTATAAAAATATAAAAATTTTTAAAAATTTTTTGGTCATTGTTTTAAAGTATTTTAATATAAAATAAAAAATAATACGTGTTTCTTATTTTCATCTAGAGAACATACTAAAAATTCATCAAAATTGGAAGGGGACACTTCCGTGGGTTTCCTTGTTAGTCTGATAATCTAGTTAGTCTGATTCGGGATCACGAGTTTATTGCATAGAAATATACCGTGATTTAAACATGTAAAAATGAATACTTTAACTATATTAAAAGTTCTTTCGAATCTTAGGTATTAACAATAATTCAGGGTCGCAAATCGGTCGAATATAAAGGATACGTTCATCTCTTCCAGCGTTCCATAACGATTAACAAACAATCTTCACTAATAAATATCACCCGTTGAATCAATTCCAACATATTGATCATGTCGGTCATCTCGTACATTAATTCGTTTTCCTCTCAATGGACGTATCGGTTGAAAATTATTCGTACTGTGAGCGCAAAAGCTGTCATTTAACGTTTCGCGAGTTGAAGTCAATCCTGTAATTATATTTTCACGTGTATATTAAGCGCACCGAGTCTTGTGCGCTTGTATGCTTACGGTGAAAATGCGAAGTGTTCTTACTCTTAGAATTCGTTTCTCCTTATTCGCAATAAGTATAAAAATTGATAATAGGCTGCAAAAATATTATGATTGATTACGAAATTAGATATGTACCTAAAACGGTTTGGAAACAACACACACACGCAGCGTGCTAACAGCTGCCGAATGCAAAACACCTTTAAAAACGTCCAAATGCACACTTGGATCCTCCTCTCGTTTTCGTATAATGGCAATTGTCAGAATGCTCTTCGAAGGATTATCCGTCGAGATATAATAAGAAGTCGTACAAATAGGGAGATCACGGAAAAAAAAAATAGAGTAACTCTGTGTCCGAATCTTATATCAAACTTACGAATACGATCGCCTCGTTTTCAAACAACCGAAACAAACGGACGTTCGGTTGTTCCTTTGTATAAATACGATCACGATGCTTTTTCATTCAAACGAAGATTTCCATTCAACTTTTTACAATCCGTATCCACTTTTCCATCGGTGACATATCGTCACGTGTAAAACTGCGTTCTCAACTGTAATAAATCGCTGAATCCTCGAGTGTCCTTCTCTCAAGATCGCGTTTGGCTCTTGCTTCGTACCGTGCTTTGCTAGAGATTGGTACTCTCTTGATCCGATTTAGGTCGTGCAGTGGGTGGCGGCGGTGGCGGCGGCTGTGGCCTCGGTGGTCGCTGGTGAACCCTCGGCGAGGCTGGCTTCTGCTGCGGCGACTTGAGAACCGTCACCACCGTGTTGGTCTGCGTTTGGACGTCTATAATATTACCTTCCGATCTGGTGCGTGTGTGCGCCTTCGCTTGCTCGTGCGGCGCGTCCGGCCTCTCGGGCTTCTCCGGGCGTTCGGTGCCGTACAACGACATTGACGACGGCCTGCTACCCACGCTTGGGCTTCTCTGCAAGTTCGAAGTTGCCGTGTTGCCAGTGCTCTCGCCCGGGAAGGCGTTGTTCCCCCCACGCACTTGTATTATACTGACCTGCTGTTTGTCCACGGAATACACGTGAGCCCGTTCCAGGGTTAAAGGCTGTAGACGATTTAAGCAAAAAAAAGGACTTAGTCTTGTAGATTATTATATAACGGAATATATAATAAAGAATGTGAATAGAAAGCGAATAGGCATGTGTGAGAAAGCTTCGAATCAGACGGTGCGCAGCTTTTTACTTCACATGTAGCTTACGTAATCTCAAAATGTAATATCCAGGCAGTGTTTATTTGTTGTCCACCCGTAGTAACTACATTTGTTATAAATAATTATCATACATTTGTACAGACGAAGTGAATTGGTTGCGTTAAATCATCTTTACTTACCCCTGGATCGGTCTCTGTATTGTCATTAGTAGAACGCGGCTGCTGCCTGATAAGACTCGACGGACGAATTAAGCCGGGCGGTCGCTCGGGTATCGCCGGTTTACTGCTTCTGTCATTCGGTGTTATATGCGTATTGCTATCTGACTTTTTACGCAACTCCACTCCTTCTTCCGCTAAAATTGAACACAGATATTTAAACGTCACAACCAAGCAAAAAGGGTTAATGAATCAGAGTAACCTTAGAAACAATATCTAACCTGTGTTATGTACAATATTCGTTATACTTCTCGGGGCTGCGACCGGTCTTCTCCTTTCCAATGTGGATGGCTTCTCCGTAGGCACTGGTTTTGGTCTCTGCACTATAGTCTCGTTATGCTCCATCTCTGTAATTATTTTAGCAACACTCGTATTGTCGGACGAGTTCCCATTTGGTTTCTCTTTTGCACTCGGCACATTTACTTTCGCATCGCATTTCTGCGGTTCTTGAACACTTTTGTCCGCTTCATTGTAATTGAAGACTTCACTTTGGTGAACGACGGTCTCTTGCAACCGCTCGGGATCATCGTCAGGATGAACATCCGTCGGAATCGATTCTGAGACTGACTGCGATTTTGCATCCGTCTCCGGATGCTTCTCGTATTTCTCCACGTAGCTGTCGTGTCGTATCAATTCGGTATTCACTTCGTGCTTTTGGCTTTTATACGTTGATCGATTCAGAGTAGATGTCAAGGCTCTCGGTGGTTTGTCCGGTGTCGGCGGCGGTTTATCGTGCCGATCCGGAGTATTGCCGCCCGGCGGTGTCGGCGCCGGTTTATTCTTCCGACGTGCCGCTGGCTTCGGGCTGCCCTGCGTCGGGCTCTCGCCGTGATCGCTGAGACTACTGTTGGATACGCAACGGCGCATACCGATGGTCTGATGTTCCGTATCGTTCACGATCCCGATTTCCAGATCGCGATCAAAATCCATCTCGCCGGGGAAGAACCAATCCGCATATGTAATTAATTGGTCTACTATAAGACTAGAGTTGTTCGCTGTACTCATGTTCATCCTGCAAACAACGGGAACGTAAGCAGCTTTTCTAACACTGTGTTAATCGTCCGTTAAACTTTAATACTCAAACAAATACGTGCATGTCGAAAAATTGCTTACACTATTGTATTTGCGTCCTCTTGCGGACTCCAAATCAGATTTGGCGCGATGACGATAGCGATGTTCTGCGGCGTCATTTTATTTACATCTTGATTCTTCGTGAGCACAGCTAGAAACTTAATTAAAAACCGCAGGTTTTCTAGGTTCGCCGGTGGTAACTTATATAATACTTCCCAGAGAGCTCGTAATCTCATGTCGCTAGGCGAGATTTTTGCAGCAGCCATCCATTCGGGATACAATCTGAATAATCACAGACGTCATATAGTGACAGTTATTGATCTTGATTAGATGTAATACTTACTTGTACGTCAATAAAGGCTCCGGCAATTCCCGTAAGTATGATTTCAACGCGCCAGCAATAACATGCGGATCTTTGTATTCAAGGGCTGTCGTTAAATTGAGACAGCAGGCGTCCAGGCTCAACTTGATTCGTCGTGATTTCGAGGCGGCGCCAGCTATTCTAAAAAGGCCTTCCTCCTCCATACCCAGACGCAGTAACGCGGATACACACAGTTGTATGGGCAGTGCGATTTTTCTGTTTGTTACCCTAAGGTGCTCTTCAAGAGGATATCCGTATACTGGCTTCATTTCGTTATCATCTGTAATTGCGATCGTAGTATAAGCATCTTTCGCTTTCGTTTACGAATCGTATCAATTTGTCACGATCTTTACCAATATCTTTATAATTGTATTGTAAAAAGCGCATAAACTTACTAATATAGCTCTCCATTGTGGGTATAAGATCTTCAAGACAATGCAATGCACTTTCATGATACGCTCGTTGAAGTTTTATATACTGAATAATCGTCTGAGCTAGTTCAGTCTCTCGCGACATAAGCTGGAACATCTCTGCGGCCAATTGATCTCGGCATTGCTCAACTTTCAATTCGGCATCTTCTAATTCTTCCCTCAAGCTTTCTATCTTTGTTGCGCCTGCACCTGCATAAAGTTCAACTATTTTAGATTATAATTTTTCAAATCTAGTAAACACAGATTATATTGAATTTATATAGTGCAAATAAAAAATAAATTCAAGAAATAATATATCAAATAATTTTCCAAATCTATAGTAAACACAGATTATATCAAACACTCATATAATGTGAATGAAAAATGACTTGAAGAAATAACAATGTATCAAATAATCAAAACAAAAATGATAGGCTCAAAGTTTCAGTATTCTTCACATATTATGTGTGCTGTAAATACCGCAACTAAAAAAGAATTTGAGGCAACGATTTGAAATGTAACGATCATTACCAGTACTGTGTTTAATCGCTTGGAAGTATCTCGTTCTGGCGCTGTCCATGTCCAAAATAAGACGTTGCAAGTTTCTCCTATACTTCAATATATTTGGTACATCAGTGTCTAAAATATGTTGCAGCGGGGCGGCCACATATTGTTCGACTTTAGCCTCATGTTCCACGGCTTCGTTAGCCAACGACATCTGCACTCGCCCACACTCCACCAGCGTGAAACTCATGAGACCGTCCTCGCCGGCGTTCTCCAACATGGTTTGCCCGAGTGTGTACTCGGGGCATTTTTTCTAAGAAATAAAAATTTAATATTTAACGACCATTTCATGAATCTTACAACAAAAGCACTGGATATAAAGAATCTGTAACGAGTATATTCCAAATTTTACAGTTAATAAGAACTTGAATCCTTTAATATCTATTTACCAGACGTTTTTCCTTGAGAGCCGGATCTTGAGTAATGGTTTGGTTCGGCGGATTTCCGAGTCGTTTGCTGAGACCGGTGAGAGCTAGTCTGATCTGTTCAACATGCTTGTCGGCAGCCACCAGATCATCCGTCAACACCTCCGTCTTACCAGCTCTGTTCGCACGAGAAATAAACTTTCACTGAGATATTGTATATTTGATACCAAGAAGATCTTATCTTTTATCTTTCGCAGTCTTTATTTTATCACTTCTAATCTATCCAATATAAGTAATTTCAAGGTCTATTTTGGTTCCATTTATTACGATTCACGACTGATCACGACGGGTATGTGTTTTCTACCAGAACGTAATCCGTCGACAATTCTGACATATTATACTCCAAAAAAAAGATTCATCTACTTAGACGAGGCTTTAACGTCAAATCGAATGAGTCATACAGCAACCCTTATAATCTATTCAATCTATTGTAAAAAAAGGAAAAGCGCATGATACTTGAAGCGATACAGCACG
Source organism: Temnothorax longispinosus (assembly GCF_030848805.1). Classification (NCBI taxonomy): domain Eukaryota; kingdom Metazoa; phylum Arthropoda; class Insecta; order Hymenoptera; family Formicidae; genus Temnothorax; species Temnothorax longispinosus. The sequence goes on from NC_092369.1 coordinate 13,034,908, forward strand.
GGCGTAATACAGCAATAGATAAAATTAGAAGCAACAGTCATGCGGGCTGGGCGGTTCTGTGCTCGTCTACCTGGAGAACCTCTGATCGGCGAGCTGCTTCACCCGGAAAAACTGCTTCTTCATGGTTGGCTGGGGCGGTCGTGAGAGAGTGTCGTGACTCGGTCGAAAAATCGAACCCGTCGTCCGGTCCGGTCCGGTCCGGATCCCCCCGCAGACAGGGCTTTTTCTACACACCGACGCCTCGCGACTCGCACTCACGCTCGCGCATCCTCCGCGACTCCCTCGCCGACGTGTTCGCGCGGCGGCGGCGGCGGCGGCGACGGTGGTAGAGCGCGGGACGGGCAGGGAGGGTCCTTCGTGTCGCGGCAAGGGCGAGCGTCCGTCATAATGTTTGCGCGATGATCTCACGGCCGGCGCTGAGAGTCGACGCGCTCGCGGCCGATCGGTTCTCGCGCACCATCGATAAGATCCGGCGATAAAAGAGCGATCCGAGTCAGCGACTCAGCGGCCAGCGCCTCGCCCGGTCGCGCCGATCGATTTGGGTTAGGTGAATCCAGTGAATCTGAACAGGAACACTTCTTCGCCGTCCTCCTCTCCCTCTTTCTCCAGATTCTAATAGACGAGAGGGAACGTTCGCTCGGATTCAGAGTTAAACGTCCCGACGCCCGGCGACGTGCGACGTGCGACGTGCGACGTGCGAGTGGGACCGTGGCCGTGGCGCTCTTACGTCACGCTAGTCGAGCGTTTATGCGTCCTCTTCGTCGGGTAGCGCGGCCGCGGCGAACTTCGCGCTTCACTTCGGCACGATCGGCCTGAAGCTCGTCGCATCAGGCGACCGCCTCCCCGCGCACCTACCGTCTCCCTCACTCGGCTTTTGCGACTCGATTCTCTCTCCTTCCTCTTTCTTTCTTCGACCGTTCGGTCTCTCCCTCTCCGTCGCGCACTCTTTTCGCGATAGCGCACGGTTGATAGATCCGTCTCATCCGTCAAACGTCTGAAACGCTCAAACCCGCGCAAAAGTCGCTCGCCTGGCGATCAGTGCGATCTCGCCCCCTCGCCCCCCAGACTCGTCCAAGATAATCGATCGATTGATCGATGGCATATCGAACAAAACTCTATTGTCGATTGAGAATCAAGAGCGACTTATCGGCGATCGATAGGCCGTCGCGCGACTCGCCGCCAACTTCACGACGTCAGCTGTTTTTTCTTTTTACAGCAGTATGCAGTATGCCAGCCAGGCACGGCGCTGTCGCTCGCGCGGGGTTTCTCCTCTACCGCCCATGCGGCCACCGTCTGGCGTCTGTCAACAGCGCAGCGGTCAACAGTATCGGAGCCGTCGACGAGTAGTCCGCTTCGAGGCAGCGCGCAAAACGCGAATCACTGCCGTGCCGCACGCGCGACAGGTATACACGAGTCACGAGTAAACCGTGACACCGTCTAACGATCATCATGAATCGTTCCACTTTGAACGTGATTCTCCTCAGCGTGGGATTCATGCTGGTCTTCACGGCGTTTCAAACGATGGGCAATATAGAGGTGAGGCAAGAGCGTCCGCGCACATAATTGTTATCGATATTATTATTATTATTATCGTACTTGCGTCGTGGCATTTCCGCGTTTTCCATTGTCACGTAAACTGTGACTCACTCGAGATGATGGATCGATTCGTTCGGAGTAGAAAATTAGACTTTACGTACGAACGGAGACCGGAGACGGGTCTTTGCGTCGCGAGCTTTAATTCTTTTAACTTCTTGAAAGATCCCTTAACACTCGGAGCGATACCTGATTTAGAAACGGTTTGTATTCTAATTACGACAGGTACTTAGCGGCAAATGCGCGCTATGTCAGCGATCGCTCGATAAATCTGCGATTGTATCCCTGCGAATTAGAAATTTGTTTCTTTTCGGGACGCAATCCAGTGTGTACGCTCTGTGAAAACAAATTTATCGTTAACAATTTCACATCGTAGAGATGTTTAATATACGCGAGATATGCTTATTGCGAGATTAGAAACGATCTTCTTCGTTACGCAATCGATCGACGAAATGTATAATTAGCTTTATCCGCGGTGAGGAAATGCGTGATTAAAAACGGACACAAATAATTATCCTATATTTATTATTTTAGAGTCGAATTCTATCATGAGACAATCAATTTGTAAAAATGAAAAATATGTAACTGCTGAGCAATGAAATTCGAGAAGTGATTTGCTTTTAATAAACACAGCGCCAGCGTGATAAAGGCTTCTCTGATTTTAACTCGTTTTCACTGTATATCACTGTATTTTTGCAATTCCAATGTTTGAACGTGGAAAAACGTTTTTTACAACACGATCGACAAAGTATCTATAATTAGCTTTATCCGCGGTGAGGAAATGCGTGATTATAAAAACGGACACAAATAATTATCCTATATTTATTTTAGAATCGAAGTCTATCATGAGACGATCAATTTGTAAATATGAAAAATATGTAACTGCTGAGCAATGAAATTCGAAAAGTGATTTGCTTTTAATAAACACAGGCTGGGTAATAAAGGCTCTTCTGATTTTAACTCGTTTTCACTGCATATCACTGTACTTTTGTAATTCCAACGTTTGAATGTGGAGAAATGTTTTCTACAACACGCTCGACAAAGTATCTATAATTAGCTTTATCCGCAGTGAAGTAATGCGTGATTAAACGGACATAAATAATTATTCTATATTTATTATTTTAAAATTACTTTGAGACAATCATTTTGCAAAAAATTTATAACAAGCAACGAAATTCGAGAAGTGATTTGCTTTCAATAAACACGGCGTAATAAAGATTGCTCTGGTTTTGAAACAATGCATTTTTGCAATTCCAAAACGCTGGAACGTGGAAAAACATTTTTTACAACACGATCGACGAAACGTATATAATTAGTTTTATCCGCGGTGAAGTAATGCGTGATTAAAATCGAAGTCTATTTACGTCGAGACAATCATTGTGTGTAAAACTAAAAAATATATAATTAATAAGCAATCAAATTCGTGAAATAACTTGCTTTTAATAAATACAGCGTAATAAAGATTTCTCTGGTTTTAAAACGATGCATTTTTGCAATTCTAACGTTTGAATGTGGAAAAACGTTATTTGCCACACGATCTTTCATTCCCTCTGACGCAGGCATTCTCGCAGGATTAAACGATGATTGGATAATATTAGGTGATCAACGTTGAGATCCCTTTTCCAGCGAGCTCGAGGTGGAGGTTTCTCCGTGGCATTTACGTCTATTTCTGCCAATATAAATTAACTTTAATTTCGGCCCAATTTGTTCTTTTTTTTAGTTTTAAGAAATAGAAAAAATAAAAGGTAAGTTAAGCCGAGATTAAAGTTAATCTATATTGATAGAAGTGAGTATTATATATAAACGTTCAAACGTAAGCGATTTGTCTGAATTACTTTCGCTTTTCCGTGTCCACGTGTTCCACGTTGACGAACACCCAAAGGTAGTAACGCTCGATGCGAACGTGATTTCAATTCAGAGAGAGAAAAAGAGGCAGAACGAACGGGAAATTAATTTCGCTGGACGCCTCGATATCAAACGATTTGACTTCCATTTTACGTTTAACCGCTGCGACGCAAATAAAACATTTTCATTAGTCTGTAAAATCCTAGAAAGTAGGTACAGATAGTCGATTAGTCGCGTGGTTTAGAAAGTACCACAAAAGGCAAAGAGCTAACCGGTCGGCCGCGAGGCTGGAACGCCTGCAAATTACACGATAGCATTATCGACTACTTTCTGCATTGCGAAACATCTGCGATCTGTGAACAATCATTACCTATTAGAGCTTTCTCCCTCAAAAGCCAACCGATGCCTGGATGAGACCTAAACAATTTCCGGGCCCTGATTCTGCAGTTCTTAACGACAGTGTCGTTATCATTATATTGGCGTTGCGCTGGTGTAATATATGGTAAAAAAGCTTCGCAACGGCCGATATAACGATAGCACTTCGTCGTTAAGAGTTACAGAATAGGACTGCCGGACGACTAGAGACGATTCTTTTGTAATATTCTAAAGATAAACAGAAAAAAATCGTTGATTCTTTTAAATACTATCGCTAGAAACGTTATAAGTTCTCTCGTCGCTCTCTTTCTCTCTTTTTTTGTCTTTTTCCCTCATATTTAATACATGAATTTGTTTACGTTACCTCTATCTCTATGATTTTACTCTCCCAGTTTTTTTATCTCAGCTCTTTAACGTTTCGTAATTGTTACTTTATCTGCGCGACCTGAAATTGTTCCCCGGGAGTATTGTTTCAGGATATAATAACAATATTTAGCCGCTCAGTCCTCTTGCATAATTGCTTTTCGCTTGTTTCTTTTTATGAATGATCTTCCGAACTTCATACCTCGTACCACTATCTGAAAAAGACTTACATAATGTATTCCGCGGGATATCGTAAGAGGGTAATCTGAGAGCGCGCGAGAATCGTGTTCTGGAGAGAGCCGCTCTGGTAATGTTATTAAACATTATCGCCGTTATCTCCGTAATTCAGAATTATCTCCGGATACGCGATATCTGAAATTTTTCACCGACGCGCGACGAATAATTGATCGCCGCGGCGCGATCGACGGTCTTTGTTCCCGCGCGCGCGGGAATTCACCGGCCGCTAACGATGTCAAGTCCGATTAGCCCACAAAAGTCATAGATTACTCTGATATTCCGTACAGTGGCGTAGCTTAGATCACTGGCGCTCTCAGAGTTCTACCGTGATATTTTCTGGACCGTCCTCCCTTAAATGCAAGAGAAAGCGAAGAATTGTAACTGTAACTGTAAAGAGAAGAAGAATTTAGATATATTGTATCAATCAACATTTGCATAATGAAAAAGTTAAGTTCATTTACGAAGATTTCAAAGTCATTTTAGATATACGATTTTAGAGCGATGATATTTCGTAATCTCGCCTTTTAAAATATTTGTCTTAATAAAAGTTCTCTGCGCCAATTAATAATAATTCGAAAACTTAATTTAAAATTAAGTATCCTTAACGCTATGTCAGAATTTATTTTTGACAATTAACCGAAAATAACGGACGTTTATGTCAATTACGAATTCTTACGATAACGAATAACGATAATTAGATAACGTATAATTCTGGGCGATCTTATCACACTTTTCTTACGTGAAAGTTTTTATAATCGCGGCGATAGCTTTATTTTGTACGTTTAATCGTAAAAAGTTCATCAGTTGGTTACGTTAATCTTTCAAGAGCTAAGATATTAATTCTCTCTTTTAAAGATTTTGAAGATTAATCCTCCAATTGAAATTTCACGATTACCTACTTTTCATATCGCCTCTTGCAGCGCATTGGAAGGTGCAGTATACGTTGTATATGCACACGTGATTAAATTAAATTGCATTTAGATTCTTTAATTATCGACGCAATTATTTCACGTCTCGTTATTTTGTGTAAACTTAAACTCGGCGTTAATTTCGAGCGATAACGTGCCGGTCATTATCGTAGAATGGAAATTGGGGATTGTCCGGCAATCGACGAGCTCGACACATCGTCACCTTAGTCTAATTAGATCCGATTAAATTATGCGAAGTATCCAATCGAGACAAAACGGTGTTACATTTTTGTACATAACGAAATTGATACTACGGATACTATGTTCCTTCCTCTTTCTTTACGTTTGATCATCGAAACTTCGTATTAGAAAGACGCGAAATCCTCCTGCCTATTGTATCGAAATTCTGGAAACGGACTGCCGAAGAGTGCGGCGAAAGAGAGAGTTCGCCAACGCAAAAACGAAATGTATCCTAGACGTGCTCGATAATTGTATCCTGAACTGAAAACCTGAACCGACGCAACCGGTTCCCGCCGAATTCACTTTGCGCGTCGCCCTTCGCCGTGTCGCAATTCACCGAGGATCATAATGACTTCGGATTCTCGAAGAGACTCCCTCGGATGGAGAGAGACGAGACGCTCAATCAGGCGTAATTCATTGCTTCGACGAAAAAATCCTGGATCCCTGATAGCGCGCCCAGAGAAATATCTAAAACAGAATGCCTCGTTAGTTGATACATAGCTGTACGAGATACGACGCAGTCTCCTTTCACTTTTAGTCTCGTGTATATAAGAGAAAGGAGGAGGAGACCTCGTCGAATAACGTCAGTTATCTATGCGACACGTTCGGTAGTTAGAATAAATTTATTACTTCAGCTTACATTGCCAAGAAGGGACTCGGTTTACAAATATTTTCTTAGCTACAAATATTTCCTTAACTACACGTTTGGTAGTTAAGGAAATAGACTTGCACTGACAAACGACCGTCGATAAATATGTTTCATTAACTGATAAATGTGTTTTGATTGTGTAAACAGTTTAATTGCAATTAATATAATAGCGAAGACACATGAATTTTCTAATGTCGTACAATGTATTTTGCTATGCAAAATATATAGCTACCGGAAGAGATAAGAGAAGTTCGTAGATAACACACGTACCGTTTTAGATTTATGATAATTTTTAACTGAATAAATTAAATAGAATAAACGCTTTTATTTGCCGAAGAACATTTTTCGAAAAATATAGATAATGATATTAAACAATCTACAAACATTTGTAACATTTATTTCTACAAGCAAGAAATTTAATAAATGGAATTGTAATTTCAATATCATTGAACTTTTTTCAAGAGATTTGTAATAATAAAAAATTGAAAAATTTAGAATTATTAATGTATTTTAATTTACACGTTACGCGTGTAAATTTTACTTATTCTTATCGGCAACGGAAATTGTTTTATTAACATGCAATAATGTAATAAAAGCAAAATACGCCATGTCCCAGATTTGCTGCACTTTCTTTATCTAGAATTCTTATAGATTTCTTTCGAGAGTTGCATTAGGGTCAATAATAAAAGTTATGTAAACATCTATCTATATGATCTCTTGCAATACCTGTGCAGATCTTATCGAACGCCGTTATCAGTACGAATACTTGGCACCGGATTTTTATGAAAACGAGGCTACAAACATATTCGTCAAAAAATATATTGTTATCTCACCGAAAAATCCCCCTTGTTCGTCATTATCGCTTACGTATTGACAATCGCTATCTTGACATAGAACATTGTACTTATGTGGATAATCATATTAGCGATAAACATAGCTAAATAAAAAAAAAAAAAACAGAAAACATCTATACATTGTGATGAAATCGACAAAAATATCCGCAGCTTCTTTCTTTGATGTCAGAATTTATTTAAACTTACAGCTTGTAATAACGTTAATATTGCGCGTAATATGCATATGAAAAGAAAAACTGATGCGTTGCATGTTACATCACCAATAGTGATACGACTGTCGATTACTGATAACTTTTGAGCGCGAACAAGATTCGACGATGTTCGCCGCGAAATAATTGGCGGTAGATCTGGAAATACGACGTAAAATAAAGCTACTATGGTTTCCTATGTGTGAAAGCGTAGTTGAAACTATGAGAACGCGATTGCGTTCGACCGATTCGCTCCTGATACGATATAGTGGCGATAGGTGAAATCGTGAATAACGCGAAGCGCGCTTTCATTACGAATCTTCCGTTGCCCAAATGATTATTAATTAGAACGGACATTAACGATTCTTATTTATTTTAATCAATTTTCCTACTGAAATGACTATATTTTTTCTTTATGTTTTTTGTATCTCGCCTTATTTTAAAAATTGCACGAGTGATATTTCCAACCTGACAAATTCCTTCTGAAATGATTTTATATATCCTTATCTGTTTTAAAAGAGGAAATTGTAGAAAGAAGAGAAAGAGAAAATGAAGAAAGGTTTCCTCTTAGATTGGCAATTAATATGCAGCGCATTAAATCAGAACATCCCAAATTCTTCTAAAATGGCACATCAGAAAAATATAAAGCAACATTCCTACATCACTTGGTATTCTGTGGTTATCCTTGATACGTAAATATAGTCCTGTTTTTTGTAGTTTTTGTAAATACAGAATAACCAGTTTCAGTCCTGAAAAAGGATACCGGAACCATATGCAATACAATGCGCTTTCTGATGCTTTATTTCTTATTAACATTCTTCGAATTCTTACCTGTTTCTCGTTTAGTCACTTTCCAACGACATCATCCGAAATACTTGTTGTGCCACTGTTTAATGGCTAAAATAAAACAGATACATATAGTATGTGTCAACTTCATTTCAATAAAATCTGCATTTTGTACTAAATATAATAAAGAGGAGAGAGGTGACGTTACACTAAATTCACGAAGGAAAAACTTAGTTCCCAAATTAATTGGGAAACGTGCCCTTACAGCAAATGCTATATGAGATACAGAATAGTCTCTCATTCATATGAAAGAGAAACTATCTGACATATAACACGCAGCGCGACTATTTCCAATTGGAATTTCCAAGTCGGTCGCCATGGATAAGTCGTCCAACGGTGACCGACCTTCATACATCTAATACAATAGGAACTCGACGGAACCGCAGAAAGTTTACGTGACGTCGTTGCAAGGAACAGCGTATTAGAAGTATGCTGACCTTCTCACGTCGATCTCCTCTGTTCGCAGCAAACTATCCTGGACAGCATCAAAACGGATACAAAAGGAGAGTTCAAGGCTGATGCTTATATCAGCCTGGCCATAATCTACGCCGTGTTTGCGACCTGCAACTGGTTAGCACCGTCGTACATCTCGGTGACCGGGCCACGGGTGGCAATACTCACGGGCGCCTGCTGTTACGTGCTGTTCATCGCCTCGTTTTTCTATCCGCACGAAGCCCTGCTGTACACCATGTCCGTACTCGTCGGGATCGGCGCCGCCCTGATATGGACCGGTCACGGGCAATACCTGACAGAGAACAGTGATAATGAGACCATGTCGCGGAACGCCGGTATGTTCTGGGCGATTTTCCAGATGTCGCAGTTCGCCGGCAATCTGTTTGTCTCCTTAATCTTTACGGAGCCCAATATCAATCATAAGCAGCGGACGATCGTATTTAGCGTGCTAACCAGCGTCGCGGTGATCGGCATAGGGGTGCTGCTCGTCCTGAGAAAAACGCCGCAGAAGCTATCGTTGGGCGAGGCTGAGGGGGTGTCGAACGCCGACAAAGAGCTGCGACTGCCGGAACCAAAACGCGAAAAACCGCTGGTGACCGCGTGGCGTGCCTTCGTGGATGCGATCAAACTCTTTCTCACGTCGAACATGCTGATCCTGTCATTAACGTTCATCTATACAGGTCTCGAGCTCACCTTCTACTCCGGCGTGTATTCCAACAGCATTGGTTTCGTGAAGGAAATGGGCCCCAATCGCAAGAGCTTCGTGGGATACTCCGGCATCGGCATCGGCATCGGCGAGGTCTTAGGCGGCGCGATCTTTGGTATCCTCGCGTCCAAGATATCCGGCAGGTGCGGCGGCTGGCCGGTGGTGATCACCGGTTTGGTAGTGCATCTGTTCGCCTTCGTCAGCATCTTCCTGAATCTGCCAAACGACGCCCCGTGGGGGGACACGGACAATGAAGGCTTCATCAAGCCCTCGCCGCCCCTCGCGCTGATAGGCAGTGTTACCCTCGGTTTCGGCGACGCCTGCTTCAACACGCAGGTCTACTCGCTGCTGGGCGTCATGTTCGCCAACGAGAGCGCGCCGGCCTTCGCTCTCTTTAAATTCTGCCAATCTGTCGCGGCGGCCATCAGCTTCTCGTACTCCACCACGGCGGGACTGCATATACAGCTCGCGGTGCTACTCGTGACTATATTTCTCGGTACGGGGGCCTTCTGCTACGTCGAACACAAGGCCAAAAAGTCGAACAACGAGACCCCGCGGGAGACTGACCCGGCGTTGGTCGACGCCACGAGCGGCGAAGATTGATAAAGCTAGTTAGATACATTCGTTAAGTTGCAAAGACACACAGCGAATTCAGATGCAAGTCAAGTGCGCGAAAGATCTCGAGAGATAACACCGAGGAACACGGAAAGCCGCGTTAAAAGTAAAGCGAACAACGCTCACGGTCGGCTCGAACGTTAACATAAATTATTTTAGTGTATTAATGATAAGAGATATCCTTGCAAATTTTAAGTATTACGTGATGCATGAATCCTATAATTGGAGACTCTTTACAATATCTTTACAATATTTTAAATATAGTAAACGCCATAGTTGAGGATATCAACTGTGAAGAAATTGCGAATTTTCGTAATGATCCTCATTTTCTGAAAATTCCATGCTATTGTAAGAAGTCTCTACATTTAAGTCCATGAGAATATCATCGTACGATCGATAACGACAAAGGGGATATCCAGAAATGTATCATGGTCTTCCAGTTTCTAAATATTTTTCAATCTCCACTTTATTTCGGGATAACTATGCTTTAGATAGTCTCTCCTTTAAAGCGGTATCTTTATATATGCAAGTGTGCCAACATGCATCTATAAATGCAATAAATGTATATGCATCTATTTATCGGCGTCAACGTTCTCATTATGCTGAAAATGTTGCGACACTCACAGAGAGTCGAAAGACGCTGTTTTAAAGGCATCGATCTAATCGGTTGCTCGATATTGTTATCGGAATGAAAGAATTATAATGAGCTAATCGATAATAATTTATATCTTTTTCATCCACAAACTCGAAGGCTGTGTAAGTGTCCTTTGCATTCATTACGAGCTCCTTTTTGTAAGTTTTAATTACATGTAACGTTAATGATTACGAGATCAAGTTTGTTTTTAACAACGATTGTTCGCACCAGTTTTGCAACGCACTGCGATTTTGTGATTAACTAGTCTGTAACATGAGTCCGCCAGAAAAAGACTCGCGTTTAACTAGTCCGTAACGCAGTATATCGACTTTATCGTTTGATCGTATGTTTATGCGTGTGTATGTGTGTGGGCGCACAACGGTACGTGACATTTACAGCTCGAAACTCGATTGAATTGTCCGAGATCAGACTTAAGGATCTTGTTCCTTCGTTGATCGACGCTTGCCTCAAGGGTCGCGGCGGACTATATAGATTAACTGCGGCATGCATGCAGGATGTATTAAAAGTCGGACACTTTCCTCGCAATTCCTAAAACATCTAGAGCAGGAATAAAAAAACACAAGAGAAATTAATACAAAATAAAAAATCGAATCTTGAAATTGAATTGAAAATTGTATTAAATTGAAACCGTAAAACGACACGTGTTTCTTATTAACAAAATTTTAAGCTAAGATCTCTTTTGTTAAGGTTTAATCCTGCGACTTTTGAGACATCCTTTATGCAATACCCACGCATTCTACTCTTTTTTTTTTTTCATATTTTATTCAATTATGGACGTGTTAGATATATTTTATGATAGTGGATAAAAATGCAAATAGGAATATCAATGATGATCAACTATTCTCTTGACAATCAAAATTCTATTGAAGATACTCTACTAATGAATATGTATACGAGACATCGTGATACTTTTAGAGAACGCATTTCCTGCCTCCATAATTTTCGCAAAGAGAAAGGGGACTTCGTGTTGTAGTTCCTCTTACGCATATATTACAGTCCACGTTACATTCCATAATACAAATGCGTGTGTTTGTACAGAATATTTTTTTTCTGCATATAAGATTTGCTCCTTGGACATGTACCTGACAGAGAAAGATCACGATCTATTCTAAAAGCACGTATAATCCCGATCACGGATCAATCAAGAATGATCATTATTGTTTTTATTGTTAAATAGTTTATGAATGAAATTTTATGATATGTATTTTATGATATCTATATATGTATGTATGTATGTATGTATATATATATATATATATATATATATATATATATATATATATATATATGTTCATATAAATTTATCATATTAGACGATATAGGCTGCGGTCTACTTAACACTATAAATGCTTTGAAGGGTTCTTTTTCTCCTTTCTTTTAATGAACAAAGAAGAAGAAAAACACTTCAGATCATTTGCAGCATCAAATGGACTGCAGTCATAATGTATATATGAGATTAAACAATGTTATAAATGACGGTGACGTATGATTGTTATTAGTAAATATATTTATAATATTGCAAAAATATTTGTACTTTTTAATTTCTCGATTCTGCGAATTTTATCTACCTGTTCCTGACTTATAAGTCTTGAACATATTATATGATAGTTTAAAAAATACACACGACTGCCATTTAATATGTAAGGAAGGCTGTAAAGGTCCACTGCGCGCAAAGTTCCTTAATAACTAAAATATTTCTACTTAATGAATTCCATTAAATATATCCTTCATCAGTTTTTCAATATATTGTCCATTGATACAACGAATCATCATATATAAATCGCTCTGATGATTCATACCTTATTGTTTTTATTAATCATCGAGTTGACAAAGGGCAGCTACACCTCGATCAATCCAATGCGATTCGTCCAGATCCGTCGGGATTAGGATGTACAGTATAAAATTGGAAGAATGTCCTGTAGTAGCTAATACACCGCGTCTAGCACTCGTCTTGTATACTGGACAGTAATAAACGTCTCTTATGTCGAATTTAGCCTTTTCGCCAGGTTTTATCCATGTAATAGGTAGCATGTCGAACATTATCTTAGGCTTAGATTCGCCTAACAATCTCGTCTCTCTGTTCCATCGAGCTCCTTCCAAAAAGAGACCCTGAGGAGAAAGAGGAGAATGAAGATTGATTGATAATTAAAAAAAAACATAAATAAAAGCGACATCATCGCGATAAAATAATACCATAGAATTTTAATATAAAGTCGAACTTTAACTTTAGAACTTATTATTTAATATTATACGTTAGTAAAACTCTGCGTACACTTATATAAACCCCGTAGGAAGGTGCAGCGTTGACGCTCGTCTCGAAACGGGTGATCTCGAATTCGAAGTCCAGCTGGTCAATCGGTATCTTGTGCTTGCGAGCGTAATTCTGCAACACCGCCGTCAGAAACGACTGCGTGAAGAAGAAGCCGGATATCCAAAACACATTCGGTGCGTCGCGGTCGATCCACTCTTGCAGAAACTGTAATCTCGCCAACAGATCGTTCACGTAGCTGCCGAGTGGCTTCAGCGAGGGGTAAGATTTTCTGTCCCAAGCGAGCGGCACCTTGCCGATACTCATGCTAAGATAGACATCCTCCAATTCCGGTGACATCAGTACCAGCCCTCTAATGGCTTTTCGTACATTGTCCAGTGTTTCCTTAATGACCTCGGTGAGCTCATTGAATTTAAAGAGTTCCTGACGCAACACCGTGTTCATGCTGTTCATGTAGAGTACCGGATACTTGCTCGACACATATTCAATATCGAACGGTGGTCGCATCTTCGATAGAATCTCGCCGGCCAGAGCGAAAACTACCTCGTCTGTGTCTTTCTCGATACCTGATGAAAAAATTAGTGAACATTTTATTTTTACGCGAGCTATATCGTGACACGAGGAGACAGCAACGTTGCATCACTGCAAACAGATTTCAGGCCAACAGTTTTATATATTACTGTATTATATGGTAGTGTTACAATAAGATTGCGTAAAATATTTAAAATATTATAATTTTCGATGAATTATTTCTGCTATGTTTTTATAACTCTCTTTCAGTAGTGTATACAAAGCCTAAGCTAAATGCATTGAGCCACGTAAAAACTGTATATTAATAAATTTAACGTAATATTGCTAATTGTAAGTTTAACAGCAACAATATTTTAATTGCAAAAAGCAATAAAGAGATTTCAGTGATTATGAAAATTGATTTAAGGTTGAAAATAAAGAAGTATGTATATTACTCGCCTACTCCGCTGATCTGTGGCTGGGTTAAAAGCGCACCGGCCAACAGTTGCATCGCTTCCCGATTGTCCTTCGCTATGTTCGCATTCTCATGCAAGCCAAAAACTTCCGGCATTTGACTTATCGGTAAGCTGCGAATGTACTTCAGACATCCTTCATAATCGGTGTCCTCCGGCATGTGATAAATTCCGCTCGGGGAAAACGAGTACCTGCAAAGATTACAAATTATACAAGATATTAATAACGGAAAAATTAAAAGACTCAAGAACGTTTTTATTTGACAAATTTGGTAATTTTAAGAAAAATATAACCATATTGAACGTTATCTTTTAAATAATTAAAAACAAAGTTTTTAAATATTTTTTTTACTCGTTGAAAGATTAAAATAAATTAAATAAAACAATACACTAGATTACAATGTTATTGAAATTATAATCTCTTTAGAAATGTAATGAATAATTTTCTCATTTATTTTTATTTAAACTTAAATTCTTTCGTTATGGGAAGATCGAAGACAAGAATACTCAGATTATATAGTCTAAGTTCAATTCTATATAAGTAGTCTTGAGAACGAGCAATATTACTTTGTATTTGTAATAACTTGAGGATTGTAAAAATTCTTCAGCAGCGAATTCAGCAAGCGTCTGTCTTTATCATCAGTTACCCTGCCTCCATAGTTGCATTCTCCTGTCAGATAAGTGAGCGCGTCGAACGGTACCTCGTCGTAATCATTTAAAAACAGCTAGATCAACAAGATAGCACAATTATAATAATCCCGTTTCATAACAATGTTCATGAAATTAATAAAAAAAAAAAAGCTACCGTACCTGTAATTGCAAAATGCAGATACGCAAATCGGATTCGTTGAACTCGTAAGGTATGTTCCAACCGAGTGGACCGAAATTTCGTCTCTCCTGCACCACCGCGTGGAAGAAGCACAGAGAGAACAACAATCTCCTCCATTCCACCACCTTCGTGCACTCGCGGAAGAACTTGGGATCCGATATGGGATCGTTCAGATAACTCCGCAGCAGATTGTTCTTCAGTCCCTTCGGCGGCTCGTTCGTCATCTTGACGCTGTTCTGCAGGATGGTCACCGGGAATCCCTTGGACGGATAGCTAGTCAGCCATATACGGAAGTCGCGATGCGTTTTCTCGGGCACGATGATCTCGCCGCATATCCGGTCGAGCTCCTTCATCCACGACACGGCGAGGTGACAGTTCTGCAGGATGACCCACTCGCCGCTCTTGATACCGCGCTCAATCATGCCGGTCGCGATCGGACCCTGGCCTTGGCCCAGCGAGATCGTCATGAGATTCTTCTTCGAGATCCCGCGGTCCTCGGCGAACTTGATCAGTCCGGCCATCGGGTCCGATCCGGGCGAGAGCACGAAGATGAGGGGCGTGACGTTGCTCGAGTCGTCGTACGAACTCTGGAGATCAAAGGGCGGAGGTTCCACGAAAGGCGCGCCCATATGGTGGATGACAAACGCCTGAACGGCGGCGACTAGCTTGTCGGTTCTCACGCATCTCAGGATCACGAGTTTTTTCAAGCTCTCGTCCTCGTGCTCGAACGGCGGTGGGAAAGGATGTTCCTGCGGATTCGACAGATCATAATATGCTTGCCACTGCGACACGTTGGACTGGAAGGAATCCCTCAGCTTTTCAAGACCCGGCAGAAGACTAGCTCTCACGATCTCTGACCAGGATTTGTCGGACAGCCATGAGGGATCGGGATTGGGATAAGGATTCTCGAGAGCTACTCCACCTGTCAACAAAAACACCCAGAGATCTTCTTCCAGTTTATGAGCGGCGCGTAGCAGACCGGCACAAAGGACCAGAGAGAATATCAGCTTGTCCTTCTCGAACAGGGAACGGCACACGTTTCTGTAGATGCTTGCCGTGAAGTACGAATTGAGACTCTTCATTCGCGCGTCCAGATCTACCGACTGCTCGCTGCTGGCTATCGCCATGATGTAGAGGTGCAGGAACCACGGTAGCGAATACTGGTACATAGGATCGATATTAGCTAACTCGGAGATACAGAAAAAGAGAACCGCACCGTGCTTTGAGACGGGTTTATAACCGTTGCGAGCTCTGTCTATCTCCCCCGAGGTCTTCACTGCAATCTCCTGCTTTGCCTGAATGTCCTCCGACAGCATTTTCGAGGTCGAGAGTATCCTGATGGCGGTCTCATCCTCGAGTATGTTGCCTTCGGACGTCGTGAGAACCTCCAAGATTTTATCCTCGATCTCCTTCAAGATTCTCCTGTTATTCGCGCCCTCCACTATCAGCTGATTCTTCTTCTCCTCCAGCGTTGGTAGCTCCTTGGCCACGACTATGCCCAACAGCTGATCTTGCAGACCCTGAGGCGTGATCATAAAGTTCAGTAGAGTCACCTTTACCGCTATCTCAGGCAGGTAATGCGGATTTCGCAAACGCGTGGTGATGTAGAATCGAAAGTCCGGGTTGTACTCCAGCACGGTCTCGCCGAACTTCATGTACAGCACTCCGCGCTGCTTGTACACGTTCTTCAGCAACACAGGCTCCAAGATCGCATCGATCTCCTCCATAATGTTCTCCAGCAGCACCGGCGATCCCAGCTGAATGCTCGTCTCCATCACCCTCGCGTAATTGGGATCCGTGAGCTTGATCACCGCTAGCTTGTTCGGCTTCTCCATGTTCTTCACCCATTTATTTGCCTGATTCTGCGGATCGATCATGAGCGGCCAACGATCGGCGTGCTTCACAATTATACCGTTCTCAATCGAGAAGTTGTCGGCCGGTAGTCCCTGGATTGTCCAGCCCCTGATTTCTACCGGCTCGCCCAGTATATCGATTAGATTAAATCTCGCGCCACATGGTATAGCCGCTTGCAAGCAAGAAGCGTGCCACTGGTCAATCAGTTTGTTTCTGTATTCCACCGTGAACGCTCCCAGATAGGCCACCATTCCGGATGACAGTAAAACATCTCCGATCACGTTCCCCAGGCTGGCGCCCAGTTTATTGGCCGTTTCGCTCCATCTGCTCTTCTCGCCGCTCAGACCGCCCAACAGTTTCTCCGCCCTCTCCAACTTCTGCCTGCAATAGTCGATCTGATCCTCCAGCTTCTTCTTCTCGCGCATACATTCGGCGAACTCGTCGTTGAGCGACTGCAGCTTCTGCGTTACTTCCTGCAACAGGTTTCTCTTCTCGTTGAGCATCTCCATCTGCGTGGCCAGCGCGGCCTCCGCTTCCGCCAGCATCGCCTTTTTCGGCGCCACGACCTTGATCACGCGATCGTACACCTCCATGGCGCGCACCCACTTGCAGAGACCCTCGCACGCAGTGGAGACCTTCTTTATCGCGTCCGGCTGGAAGCTCCGGTCGTTTATGAACTTCTCGCGAATACGCTTCATGTACGCGGGTGGTATATTATCCTTATCGAAATTCTTCAAGTTTTCTAGGAATTTCATATCGCCCAGCAACTTGATGGACGCGGGCCAGTAGTCGTCTATCATCTGACCAGTCGTCGGATCCTGGACTCGATCTGGTTTTACACCCTTCAGCACGCAGACCGCCTCCATTACCAATCTAACGCCGGCCGGCGGACTCTTCATCGCCTTCACAATCGTGATGTCTGCCGGCTTCAGAGTATCCAATGCCGATAGGGCGGCTTCCAACGCTGGGGTAGCCTCTGCCAAATCGCTTTCGCAGTCATCCTTGATTGCTTGAGCCGCCGCAGCTGCTTCGTTCGCCAAGGCCTCATCAGCCGCCACGATCTCTTTCTTTGCCTCCACATTGACAGTATCCTGTTCGATACGGATCATTAGCTTGTCGCTCAACTGCGACTGCGCTAATAACTTCGGCTGTAATTTATGCAACTCGTCCTGCATAATTGTCACTTGGCCGGCGGCGAAGTCCAGCTTCTCCAGACCGGTCTCGTAGCGATTCTGCTGCACGGTGATCTGCTCGATTTTCTGTCCATACAATCTGTACAATGATTTGATTAGTTGCAGGAAACTTGTGGGCGTGACGTAGTACCGTCTACCGTAAGTCAAGTAATAATCTTCGCTCGACATAGAGACACTCGTGTGAAATTGTTTGCACATCTGCACGCATTTCTCTCGCAGTTCCGAGCCGATATCGAGATCTCTCAACGACATCCTGGCCACTTTCTCGAGGGCATCTTCGGGCCAGACTGTGTACCAGTCAATGGTGCAACAGTTGATGAGCGATGGGAACATCCTGAGACGATTCCGAAAAGTGTCGCCTATTGGCGACATCGTCAAAACTATATGAAGGTTCTTTTTAATCCTTTCGATGAAAAGATTATAGAGCACCATCGGTGTCATTTCCACTTTCTTGCCGCCGCTCACATCTCGTGCGACGGTCATCATCTTCTCCAGTATCTCCGCCTTCTCGTCCATCGCATATAAGTTCGGCACGTCCGCGGTGTTCAGGATCATGTTGATATCCTCGATGAAGGATTCGTCCTTGATCTGATGATCGCCGAAGATGAAAACGGTGGGCTTGCCATCACAACCGACGCGCAACAGTAAGTTCTTTAGGTCCTCTCGCCACTCGACCGATCCATAGGTTCTCGTAATCTCGATCTGATGTATCTGATACTCGCACATGCTGGTCGCCAGTTTGGCGCAAGAATTGCGACCGGAACCGCCCACTCCGACGAGCAGGGCGTGACCATTATCCTGCAACAATACTCGAGAAACGCGAGAGACATGCTCGATGGCGTAGCGAAACAGCACCAGGTTCATCGGCGTCTGCGAAACCGCGTTATACTCGGCCAAATAGTAATCCATTTTCTCCTGAAGATTCTCCAGATCCGTCACTTCATCGTACACCTTCGGGTCGGCGTCGGGCTCGATGTAATTCCCGAAGAAGAGGTCGCGAATGTGAGAACTCCTGATCGCTTTCTCACCTGGCTTGAGCAAATTAGCGAGCACCTTGTCTAATGGCTGGCGCAGCTGATCGTAACACGTGTGTCGCACCATCCCGAACAGCGTCTCGCGATCGGTATCGTCTATCAGTCTGTCATGGAAAACTCGATACACCTCGTGAATCCACAATCTAATAAGCTTGTCGGGATCCTTCATTCTAGTAGCTGGCACTAAAAGCACACCGCCAATAACCCGACTGAAGTCACGCAAGTTGAACTTGTAATGGCTCCTCGACGGCGTCGGCAGGAAATTCTTTATGGCCTCGAGAAACACATTCAAGGTAGCGTTCACCACCATCTTACCTAGTCGCGAAATCTCTGGGGCGAAACCCTTGGCGAAATGCCAGTCGAGGATCGACGAGAAGATCTTCGTCATAGTGGGTTCCTCGAAAGAATCGATACCAATCACGTGCATGTGACGAGTGAATCGCGGCGTTACGACATTGGAGCCACCTCCAGGTGGTACCATAGCCGCGATCAGCAAGATATCTACTAGGTACAGTATCGAGGTGTCCTTCGGATCGAACCAATAGCCATGATCTATCCACTGACGAAGCAATTCTATCGGCGGCTGGGCGCCGTAGATCTCCACCTGCGGCATGCTGAGGTCGTCCACGAATAGCACACACTTCTTCCCCATGGCGGGACCATAAACTCCTTTCCTCCTTCTGTCCAACTTCGACATGACCATCTCCTGCGTCTGCGGCGCGTTCGTGCGCGCGCTGAAGTTTATAACATTCTCCAGGAATTTCTCCCGTGGCAACGAGACAAGGTAATTTAATACAATCGCGGACTTTCCGGTACCCGTCGGACCCACGAATAAAAGCGGTACCGATTGGCGCATAAATTGTTTGATGAAAAAATGCTGTATGGACATCTCCGTTGTCTGGATGATCAACTCGCTGGCTTTCGCCGTTGCTGGTAAAGGTGCCTGAAACGCACGTATTCTACATGTCAATTATTTTCTTATTTTGCATTTCCAAATTACAGAATTTTAGATATTTTACTATTTTATTTTTTAATTAATTTTTTTTGTTAAAGTTAAATTAAAGATTTTATTTTATTTTTATTAATTATTTAATTTTTATAAATTCCTTCGATATTTAAAATTCATGAAACCCACGTATTCTCAAGTAAATTTCAAAAACATATAAGAGGAATGTTAATTTCCTTCTAATTTTATCTCTCATTCGATACATGATTGCTTTTCTTACCTGCTGCATAGTATCCATCCAAGATATCCAGCATCCGTTGTTCCTCTTGTCGTAAATCCAATCATACACTGTACCTCTATCAGGAAAGATTTGTTGCTTCGTCAATTTGAACACCTTCGGCTTAGGATACTCGTCGATATTGCCGAGTAATAGTTTTCGTAGGTATACGTCGAAGGTTTTTCTGCTGTCGCTCGTTAATGTTGGGCAAATGCCCCAAACTATGCTAAATAACAATACGCACTGAAGCCATACTGTGCTCACTTGCGTCTCCTCTGCCAACATCATGCTGAATACTCTTGTAAAAGACTATATTAAGAACAAAAGAGATGTTACATTGAAACTTTATGTTAAAATACATGAAAAATTGCACATATATTTAAAAACCATTTAAAAACTATTTTAAGTTCGAAAGGTTTCTCTCTTTCTATCAAGTTTTATTTTAAACAGAATCATTTAGTAATTGGGTATAAGTTTAGCATTACATAGATTTTTCCACTATACTTACTAAGAACATATGTATCTCCGATGTGTCTATAAAAGTCTTACAATTATATCGGATAAAACGTAATATCGGCTCGGTCAACCATTCGATCAATTCGACAATGAGCTCGTACTGCTCGAACAACAGTTTCTCCTTGAGATGCTTTTTATAAGATTCGAAGATTGGTTGCCAGCCCAACTGAGAGGGCTCCATATAAATCATGCCGCATCTGCTGACGGTGGCGGGCGAGGCGTGCTCGAGGTCGGCTGGCTCGAAGAACATATTCATCCTGCCGGACATCTGTATGATCTCGCCGGACATCAGGCAGAGCTTCTTGTTGTCGTCCAGTACGGTGTTCATGCTCTCGATCCAGATCGCGTCTACCGGGCCATCGAACACGATCCATTTGCGTTCGATCGCGATGGACTGCGCGAACTCGCGAAATGTGTTGGCCAGCACACCGTCGCTCCATTCGTGCGACACCGGATCGAAACTGCCGTAGAGTTGACTCAGCGGGATGGCCTTGGGATTGATCACCCGGTAGACCGTGCGATACTCTCGCATCGTCGCTTTTCGTATACCCGACAAATCGCCCAGAGAGTCGGCCAGCGCCTGATAGGCCTGAGTTTTCCCGCCCAGGGCCGTGCCGACGATCATAAGACCATGCCGTACGAGTAACATCTCGTAGATCTGCACGATCTTCTCTAGATACCAGTCGGTAGCTTGGAGATTCCGCTTCTGCAGATTCGTCCTCAGCAGATCCACCAGCTCGTCACGTTCCGGTTGAGGCAGAAGCACTTCCGGGAAGAGATCCGTGTAGATGCCGGTGAAGAGAGCAACGTCCTGGGACAGAAATTTGGGCAGATTAACGTCCACGATGGCGCGAAGAACCAGGACATGCTCGTCGCGCTTCGGATGCTTGAGCTTCAGGTTGCCGGCCGCTGTCAGCACGGTCTTGACCGCTCGCATCCCGTAATCGTAATGATTCTGAGAGCTCAATTGTTCGGAGCACAGCTTGTAGGTGTGAACTATCTTCTCTGCGAGATTCTTGGCGTCCGTGAAGCCGTACGAGTACAGGGTGATCTCGCCGATCATGGCGTAGTCCGGCACCATCATCGCCACCGTTCGGAACAGCACCTTCAGATTGTCCGGTAGCTCCTGCCGACCGGCGTAGCCTGGATTCATAGTTATAATGACGTTGCAGGTGGGATTCAGCTTTAACTCGGTGCCCTCGAACACAAATTTGTCAAGCTTCATGCTTATGGCCATCTGTATCGACAGAATCTGTTGCGCGATCACGGACAACACCTCCAGTTCGATCCTGTTGAACTCGTCGAAGCACGCCCAGGCTCCCGATTGCGCGATACCCTTGAAGAACTTGCCCATCGCCTTGTAATCGAGTCCCTCGGAACAGTTGAACACCACGCACTGCTTGGCCACGGCCTTCGCGAGATCTTTGGCCGTTTCCGTCTTGCCGGTACCCGCTGGTCCCTCCGGCGAACCACCTAGATTCAACTTCAGCGCGCCCATCAAGGTTCTGTAGCATCTATCCGTCAGCGGCGTTATTACCAGTCTAGATGTGTTGCCGAGATATTCAAAGGCATACATGATATTAGTCGTGACCATGGAGACGGTAATGCAGTCGTCCAGCCAGTAGTAACGAAGCTGCGCTATCCAGTTGAAGTCCGAGGGATTGTCGACCTGCTTATCAACCAGCAGCTTTACCACGTCTCGAGCGTGCACGTCTATCACTATTAGAGCGTTCAACGTTATTCTGGCGCCGGGTTCTAATTTGCCGCGTACGAGTGCCACGATATCCTCTATTTGATCGGTGCACTTGTGCAAGTAAGATGCCGTGGAACGTTCCTCGAAGGATTCGTACACCTCGCTAGTCCAATGTATCTGACTACTGCAAATGACGATCTGACCGGGCCACGAGAGTACCCATTCCTCCCGCATGGCATCGAAGTACGCTATTATGCTCTCCTCGGCGACGTCGCGCAGCGATATGACCATGAGCTCTTCCACTTGGCACAACCACCTCTCGACCATACCCTTCGCATCGGCCGGATAAATCTTGCCGCTCAGAGGCACGTACTCCTCCTCGGCCGACAGCATGCCAATGATCTCCTCGTCTTTGGTGAAACGGAGTTTGCTGATACCCTCGAAGCACTTCCGCAGGTGCGGCTGCACTCGCTGCGGATCCTTGGTCTCGGACAGGATCTCCAAGAGTTCGTCGTTCGACAGGAAAAAGAATCGCGGGAAGAACAGACGCTTCTTCTCTAAGTAGTCGTTCAGACCCTTCTGGATCTCCTCGAGGAGCGAGTTGCAAACCTTGAATTCCTGCAGCATATTTGGCATCGCGGTAGCGTCGGTCACTCGTCTGTTATCATAGACATACAACATAATATTGCGCCAGATCTTGTCGATTCTACGGAAGTTCCTCGATTCGGTCGGCATCTGACGCATGATATCCTCGCTACTGAATATCGGCTCCAGATACATCCAAGTGGCCTGGCAAAGCAGCCATTGATCGATGATGTCTTGCATCATTATTAATTTTTCCTCCCACAGCTGCATCTCCTCCTCGAATGCCTTCACGAACGGTGAACCGCGCATAGTCTGCGCTTTGAGAATGTGATCGTCTAACAACATCTGTACGTCGTCCACGGCGGACAATATAAACACTCCGGTTTCTCGATAAGGAGTCAACTCGAAGAATACTTCCTGCCATTCCTCTTTCATCTTCTGCAGGTTCCGCTGCAAAGTATACTCTTTTGTGGCCGCCGAAGCTATCTCTTCCAACTTGGCGATGTAAGCGGGTAAACCGTACTCGATCATTTCCGACAGATTGCTAGTGTCCGTTAGTACTATCGTCACATCGACACCCTTGCTGATCGCCTCCCAATGTCGGGCCTGCAGACCCGGTGTACAAATAGTCTGCAATACTGGAATAAACTGCCGGAACTTCTCAACTTTGCCGCGCACCATCTCGGCGACGCGCCTCGCGCCTGGCACCTCTGTCAGCATGCGTGACAGCTTGTACAAGGTTCGCCATGTATTTTCGGTCTCCTCGCGCACTTGCTCGGCATCCAGACCTACAAACGGTCCGTAGAACCATTTGTCGTAATTCCGATGGAATTCCAAAGCGGTATGCCAGAGTTTGTCGAAGGTGTCTACCGTGCTGGACATAGTCGGCAGCTCCACGTGTGGGCTCAGCTCCATGTCCAGCAGTCCCTCCTCCTCGTTGATTTCTTCGGCTTCTTTACGGATCTCGGTCATGGTTACGGAAATATGCTCAATTTCCTCCACAGCTTGTTCCATCTCTTCTATCGTGAGGACTGGCGGATCCTTCCGCTTGAATTGATCAATCGCCAGTTGTGTCGTAACTATCTTCTTCTCAAAAGAATCTCGTCTCGTACGAAGTACGGTCTCTAAAAAGTCCTTTCTCATATTCAATCTATTACTCGCCAGTTCCATCACGACCTCCATTTCCTTCGGCCAGGTGATGGTGCGTGAGTTCAAATGGATGTCCTCGTCCGAGGGCGGCTGATGATCGAACAGGAACAATGTCAGCTCGATCGAACGAGCTAATCGTCTCCTCAGATTGAACATTGTCGTGTCGCGGCTCTCGCACAAGTAGTTGTACAGTTCGACGACCTGCTGCGTTGTTTCCGGCATCTTCGAAATGTTCTCCGCTATCTCATCGAAGATCGAACATAATTCGCGATTGTTGGCTCGTAATTCGTCCGCAAAGAAATCGCATATTCTACTTCGAAGCGCGTGCAGAATTTCTCTCATCGTATCGTTCACGGTACTGCAATCGATCTCGATCATGTTCAGCGGGATCTATTATCGAAGAAATACCCAAATTATATAAATCATTATTAATTTCGGATATGCATTTATACAGTGTTATTAATTTTTTTTCTGAGAACCCTGATTTGTTGATTTCAAATAATATTATATTGAATAAAAGGCAGATATTACATTAAATAAAAATGTTTTTAGATTATAGATATAATTTTCTAATATTAATGTAAACAATATTATTGATTTTCTTCTTGTGGAATTAACTATGATTTATATTTAATTATGTTACTTACTTTACATCGAAACATACAAATTTCTTTTCGCAGAGCGTCGTACGCCTTTATTTGTTGCTCAAACTCTCGCAACAGTGGTACTGGCTCGAGCTTAAAGAAATTGTCTAATTTTTTCTCCGCTACCCCGCTCGTAATATACAGCAAATTCTGGTAACACTTGAGATAATTATCGGGACCAGATGCATGTCTACCGATCACGTCTAAGACATCGCTGATGATGCTCAATACCTACCATAACGCGATAGAAGTGTCATGCGATTAATTCATAGAATGTTTAGCATTCTCTCGTCAACTTTTTATTACCCACACACCACACAAATGTATTATATATATTATATACATATAATTACCGTATCTTCAAATCGTGAAATGGGAAATAAATGACCTGCATCTTTCAATTCCGGAAAGAGAATGGTTTCGATCTTGGGTATCGTAGCGCCCACCGTGATGATCTTGTCGAAACATCGCGAGATCATGGTGTGCAACTTTAGGATGCTCGGTTTGCAGTGCAATTGTGTCGTGCGAAGTTCCGGTTCCACTTTTACTGTTATGAAAGGAGTTCTACAATGTAATTTCTACTGTATTCGAGTTCACCCTGTATATACGTATTAGAAAGAAATCGTCGAATCTTACTCGAGAAACATGAGATCCGTGTAATCTCCTTCGAACGCATTGCCAGTTTCATATCGCACGAAGAAGTCTTTCACATCTTCTAACGTCTTCATTATCATGATTCGCAATTGTTTCGACAATAGGGAATTGACACTACGAAAGTACTTCTCGATTATCGCGGTGGACGCGTCGGGTTGCATCTCAAAGTACCGCGACCAGTCGTGTTTCTTTTCAAGAAAGATTTCCGCCACGTCGGCTAGCCATTCTTTAACGAGAAGATCGGTAGCAGCAACGCACAGAGCATCGAGTCTTGGTTCAATTTCCGCGGCTGGAACGGGAAGCGTGCCGAAATCTTGCATTTGAATTATTCTTACTTGACGATATCTAAAGTAGAGAAAACCGCTAGTTCATAACTCGATAATAAAAAAAAAAAAATGTACCTTATTTAAATTACTTCAATTGTTTAAGCATCGAAAAGAAAGATTAGATTCTCTTTTTTTTCTGGCTTGCCTATCATACAATCTTACTTTGTAAACCATAAATCTCGGATGTCTCTCAGTATTTCATTCCCGATAAAAAGATTATGCCGCACCGAATGATTCGCCGTGACTTTGGCCTGATGCCAGGGCACTGGCGCACGAACACATAAAACGGGGAATTCGACAGGGAACGTTTCGATACATAAACGTTTCCGTTCATCGGAATCCATCAGGATATAATCCACTATCGCGCTACGAAGGCTTCGCTTATAGTCATCAATTATTTCCGGTTCCAAACTTTTCATTATAACGTCAAAGCTGCAAGAAACGCACTTCTCTTTAACAAAAGCATCCTATGAACTTATCGTAATCGGTAAAATGCGTCGTACATCTTAAAAATAATGTTGAAATATATTAATATACTTGTCTATCTTACATGTTTAGTTTTATAAACATTCTCTTTAACATTCTTTAAAATATTCTTTTTTCTCTACTCCTTTATGATCCTTTATAATTCTTAACTTTTACTTTTTTTATTGTATTTTCACATTCCGGTAAAATTATGATGCTGTGAATATACTGAGGCAAATCAGGAAATTAAATAACGTTTGTCAAAGTCAATGCGCTGCAATGAGCAACGTTTAGACTGTTCCGAATAAATAGCATAAATAAATATATAATAACGTATGCTTACTTTTCCCGTTCTTGTAATTTGCCAATGATACAATTCTTCGCTGCGTCGATATTAACGTAATCGTAGGGTTGTAGGTGATGATCGCTTATGCAATGATCTCTAAGATAAACTACTTTAGCAATATCCTCAGGTTTTATTAACCGTTCCTGTTCCTTATCGATTATCGCCATTAACTCAGCTAATTGTTCTTCCACGGATTTTGGAATTTCCGCCTCGACATAACGTTTCATCTATAATATACGATGCTATATTTTTATTATCCATTTGTCAATTGAATTAGAAAAAAATTCAAATTCTTTTATTTGAAACACTTGTGAGTTTTACAAAAAATGTCTCTCGTTACCTCCCGATCCAACTTTCGCTTTGTTATCCTCTCCTTGCGTAGAGATAACTCTTTTTTCATCAAGATTCTCGCACTCCGACTTTTCTTCCGCAACCACGTATCATCCGCCAGATCTTTCAGGCTCACTATATTTTCTGGCAAAGAATCGCGTCTCTTCTCGGCTGCGATTCTTCGCTTAACTTCTTCATTATGTCGTTCGATGAAAGCGCGAGGGGGACTCGCGAGAACTCCGTCGGCACCGAAAGGATGCCATCGTGCAGGCTTGACGTCGCGTTTGGTCACGGTCCTGATTCGATACGCGGGTATGCCGGGTGTGAAGATACTGCCTATACTGTCGGTAGGTTTCACATAGCTATGCCAGTGTTTGTACGGGACAGTTCTCGTCCACGAAGACTCCTGTATCAACTTTTGCTTCTCTACAAGCGCTTTCGACGTTCCCGGCGACGGATAGTCCTTATGTTCCGCTATTGCATTTATCTTGCCCGAAGTTCCACGTATCTCCTTCCCTTCAGCCATTTCTGTCACTTAAGTTAACATATCGAAGATACAAAGGCACATTCTCTAATCGCAAATATCATTAGCAAGCCTAGCCAAAGAAAAAATGTCTTGTATCTTTATCATTATATCGTTCAAAATTGCTAAATCTTAGAAAATGTATGGATAAGTTCTTGATAGGACTTGCTATTTTATCTACGAATATCCAATTGACAGATCCAAACAGTTAAGTGACAAGTATATCGACAAGGTAATGTCTTATTTGCTTGAAATCAACATGCTACATGCTACACGTATGTATATCACGTAACTATGACAACGGAATGGAGATAATTGGAAACGATCGGAAAAAGACATAAATAACAGATAAATCGCGGATTTATTTACGAATATTCTATATATAGTATATTAAAATAAAAGATTACCGTTTGTATATATCTTCCGCAAATATCTACTTAATTACATAAATAATTATTACTTGTATATATCATATAAAATATTTGTTGTATTAAAAATATGTTCTTATTTTATCATATACGACAGTTTTGAATGTTCAGATTTAGGCAATCGTAGAAGCAATATTCTCAGATGAGATTTAAGTGTAAATATAACTGTACGAAAATAAACCTTTCTAATACATGCTTTGGCAGTTTGTCATCAAATTGTCAACTAGTGCATATTATTAACTTTCATCTTCATTTACAATCATCTTTCTTCGAAACTAGTCGACGGTAAGTTACGTCGGCGAGAAAGTAAAACTTCTTCATTTCCACGATTTTCCTCGGCAAGCCCAACATCCTGGGAAAGATTAATCTCGTTAGGAACAGGCACACCTAATAAAAGAAAGAGATATGTTTTGTTAACAACAATGCATAAGGATACCTATATAATTTAATAGTAGATGTGACTTACGTTTGTTAGCACATTTACCGAAAGTTTTTAACAGAAACTGCTTATCTTGAGACTGCAGGAGAAGCATGTCGGACAAAATTCGTAACATTTCCTCACTCGCTTTCGTTTCTGCCCGTAGACAATACACCGCGATACTTTAACAAAAAATACTTAATAAATCAGTACCTCTATTTATATCATTTTAATATATGTATATGTGTTCATAAATTATTTACCACATGCCAACCAATATTACAGCGCCGGTTACTGGGCTCGCAAGCTTTGAAACAACGTTCCAGAACGGGCTATCTCTTTTCAACGATAACATTCCGTCGACAATAAAATCCCAAGTGTGAGGATGATTTCTGAACGGTCCGCATTCGTTACTCTTCACGTTTGTGATGACGTATCCTATCGTGAACAGCACGATGATAATGCTGAGAAACGCAAGAGCCAAGAACAGCGTTTGCGTTTGTGCCGCACGCCAAGGCCGTGACGGCCGCTGGTAGTATCTTTTCAGCTCGTACCTCTTCACGTAAAATATGAAAATTAATTTTATCACGATCATAACGGACATCAACGGACTGAAATAAAATCCCATCCAAAAGAGCGTCTGATTGTATATAAGATTTAATGTATTGCGAGCGATATCGAATTCCGGTCTGCAGACTTTCGTCGATAATTTTTTATAAAGCTTGGAACGTGCAAGATGCAAACACGTTCCAAATAGCGAAGCGATAAAATCCAATATGACAAGCCGATAGATTTCTTCCCCCAAGTGCGTTTGCCAACAGTGCGATGTACTGTTGATTATCCAGAAGGCGATTAAAGTGCCGATTATCGTCGCGGCAACCACGTAATTTCTGACAACTGTCACATAAAGTTCCGTGCGTTTGTTGTTGTAGTGTTCTAACGATGCCTAAAAATATTAATATTATAATAAACTATTTTTACATTAGAAAACGCAGGCTACTTACTAGGTAGGAGATAATCGCTGGGAAGATGTGAATGATGGTAGTAATGACTGTTGGTACAATCATAACCGAGATAGTTCCGGGCACTTCTATATTGTAATGACTTAATAGGATCCAAACGAGTGCACCAACACCGCAAATCATAAATATAACAACGGACGTTACGGCAAGTTGCGTTATCGTTAACAAACATTTGTCAAACCAATGCAAACGTATATGATGCCTCGTTTCCGCTAACAGCTCTTCCAATTCTTTATAAATCGATGCTGATTGTAAAGCAGCAGTCTTTGGTGAAGATACGCTGAAGTCCCATCCGCAAAATATTTTGTCGCTATATAAATTGTGCACTTTTCCACGTGTTTCGACGTAAGACTTTCGATAAGAGGATATAACTCTAGAAAAGATTTACTGTTATATATTCAATTAAATTACAAATCGAATAATTTAATCACGTTAATTTTGTAACATACTTGAGAGACAGTATAACAAATGTAACTATATAGCAAAAAAGTAGCGTTAGGAAATAGGCGAATGGGATGCTATATTTGGTTCCAAATGGTGTGTCTACTGTGCCATTGGAATAAAAACCATAATACATTATTGTGCGTGATAAAAAGCCCTGCAAACCAAGGTATCTTTATGTGCTATTTGTGTATTATTTAAGCATGCTATCCACGATAAAATAATGATTGCACTTACACTGCCTGTTAAAAAATCAAATACTTCAATATTGTTAGGCACATGCGTCTGATCCATGGACTGCGGAATCACAATAAAAGATACGCTGCAAGCATAAAGTATCAATTAAAATCTTGTTCGAAATGTTTATAACTTTAAAATAAAAATCTTGTTCGAAATGTTTAAAATATATCACAAATAAGTTCTTGATGCAAAACAGGATAAAACGTATGCACCTCAAAATGTAAGAAATTATGTTGAGAAAGAATAACCATCTCAAGAATTTAAAATACGTCGCTGTACCGCTTCCATAGTGACTTTCGATGGTTTTTATCGTTCGGTGCCACAATTTCGTTGCCGATAAAAAGTTCTGCATTGCCACCCGAATCTATATAAAAAAAGAATTTGTTTCTTAATTTTTTACACATAACGTGTAAAGACAACGTAAAGACGGCTTCGGCGAAATCAACATTACCTTTGCAAACTTTAAGCTGATATTATATTTAAACAGTTTCCAACAACCAATCGATTTTCTTATCGCCTTCCGATTAACAGTCGCCTGTAGCTGTGACCTGATAGCTCTTTTCACGGTGAGGCACTGCGGTATTGTTCTCACCGTCTCCATCCTAAACTGCTCCGTCTCAGGATCATCGTGCATAAACTTATCGCTTGATCGTAGATGATTGGCAATAGCATTGGCACATTCTTCGTGAGGTAAACGAACGTTACGCATTCTTAAAGTAGCATACGGAATAATGGAGCTTAGATTATCCGACATACTGTATCCTTCATTTTCTCCTAGAAACATATGTTCCATTTTATGTTTAGTGGTGGTTTTATAAAAATTCTATAAGTTAATCAGACATTTAAGGACCGTACTTACCTGCCAATCCCATTGGTAGCAGCTGTTGCATTTGGATATATTGGTCAGAAGATTCGTGGAGTTCTGCTTTTTGAATTTCAAAAGACATTCTGGTATATAGAATCAGCTAATATATTAAAAAAAAGACCAAGTTCTGAAAAGAGAATAATTTTGTAAATATTATTGGTGTACAATAAAAAATATTACTTCTAAGATAAACTCACCCAAGATATAATTATATTCCTTAATAATTAAGAAAACAGTCACTGATTAGCGACGATGACCTCCATGCGAGTAAATAAGATAAACATATCAGATGTATACTTTTACATTGCAATCTCGGAAATGACTTGGTACAGATGTGCGTTTATATAGGCTGATTAGATAAAACACATTGGCCTAAAGTAGAAGGGACATTTACATATGACAAACATGTTTAATTTCCCTTCTAAAATGTGCACTCCATAAAACTTGAGAACGAATAGTATATACAGAATTACACGTCTACTCAATCGTGTTTCTCGTTTTACTCGACATCCTCGTCCATCGACGACACTCATCGACAAGATTCTGACATTAACTATGCACAATTGAATCTATCGAAATACACATTCGCAAATTATGTTAAAATTTAAATCCACAGGTGATTATTTCGGTTAATTTCTTTCGATAAATAGCGGTAAAATGACTGATCGCAATTATTTCGCGGATAAGCCTCGGCTATTCCTAACCTAACTATCAAGTAAATGAATTTTGCACATTAAAATCTTCAAAGTACTGTCAACTTTACACACCAAAAGAATATACATCACAAACACGCAAATAAAGTAAATTAGAGTCTCTTTAACGATCAACGTCGTATTTTCTGTCTTAAATTAAATGAGGCAGCGTTCAATATTTCACTGCCGAATGCCGGCGTGTATTATTATAAATTCGAATCTTTTTCGCGCCTTGATTATATCGACGCGCACCCGCACCTTTGAATTTGAGGCACGATTGGGAATATCGTGATTTTCGGGCACCCGGCACGCCCGAAAGTTTCGCAATACGCGAAGCTACTTCCGTCCGGGGAAAGGTTTGAGACGCGCTTGTAGAATCTCTTTGAACTTCCTTCGGAATCTGAAGTATTGTAGACGAGAAAAGAAATCGAACAATTACCACCGATCGAATCTGTGCTGCTCGCACGTGAAATGCGCTAAGAAAATGGACAATTAGACGCCAATTGGCCAGTTGAATCCGGCTTGCGCTTAAACGGGCGCCATTTTGACGCAATGATGATTTCCGATTACTAAAGTGACCGGAAATTATCTCTGCGGTAGCGCCCATTTAAATTAACTTAAAAATGTACGCAATTAAAAAATTTCAACCAGTTATTGAACAAATAAACTCGATTTCTTCGAAATTCTTCTCGTTCTTGAAATATAAAGTGGTGGCTCGTGAAACTTATTCAAATTTAAATTAAGAAATTATAGAATTGCAAATTATTTGTTATTCAAAAACTGTAACGATCTATATTTAAAACTGTAACAATATTACCTATAACTAAATATATCTAAAACTATACATAATTCATATCTATAAAACTATAACAATTATATATAAGAAATGCATATATGAGAATCATTTTCAAGCTATTTTATTTTAACGTGACTGGGAAACATTCTCGGCCGGTTTTTGCGAGGATAATTGAAGAGATAAGATGTGAAGTAATAAATCGTAACTTTTATTACCATTATTATTACGAAAGACTTAGATTAAATAAAAAATATTTTCAACATTATCCTTGCATTGTTGCGCTTCAGGCTAACCTGAATAGTCCCATACGAAAAATCTAAGACATCAAATGCATATTATTCCTCTTTCGCTGCTTCGTAACGCGCGCAGAATCCAATGTACCGCGTGCGTAGCCTCACCGACATTCTATCGTTAGTGCACTATAATACTATTTTTTTCCTTTGCAGCATCAATATAGTAGAGTATCCATATTAAGGTTATTATGTAAACTGTGTACAATAAGTTTCATAGTATAATTTAGAATAAACATGTAGCTTTCAGTCAGTGCACTGCATGATTGATATTTTTTCCCTTTAATCGCATAAAAAACCTGAAATAATTACACGCATTACTATATAATATGGCATAAGTGACGTATTTTTAATTAGTGCCGCGAGTCTTTTGTATAAGTTCTATATTTCAAAAATAAGTGAGAAACTTTAAAATGTAATTATTTTATCTCATCGGTAATAATTAATATCGTATCGGGTTCGGTATTTCAAAGGACTAACTTTTGCTACCTTCAAGATGAAATCAACTCGTATATTACTCACGTTTTTTTTTTATCATGATGAGTAAGTACGATGCAGCAGTACCTCACCACATGTTGTAATCGGTATCGTCCTGATCGAAGGTTATGAAAAATCCGACTAGAGTGGAATACACAACAATATTGCCTGCTAATGTCAGGTAGCAAGCGCCCCATTGTATCTGTAAGTACAAATAAACCACATAATCCAGCTGATCGATTCAAACCTAATGTACTGTCAGTTAACAATAAAACTGTTATTTGCAATTGTTTTATCGCATCACTGAGACTTGAAAGTTTTGTAATAATGCTCTATGCAGAAACGTGCGCGACGTACCACTGGCTGGTCCTCCGGAGATCGCGCCAACACAATTGGAAGAGCAAAGGAGGACACCACGCATCCCATCGTAATAAATATCGCCAACTCTAAACACGGATTACTATTGGTTCCCGAATCATCTGTATAGCGGCGTGCTATTATAGTTGGAATAGGTGCCAGTATGTAGAACAGTACGACGAAAAATGGCCACCATACTCTGGAAATTGTGCGTGTTGTAACATTCTAATCCTAGGAGAACTAAATATCTGAAATAAATTGATTATGCAAAGAGATGCACTCACTTGTATATGGGTAATGCACAACCGAGAATGACAAATGTCATTCCGATGGACCCAGCGAATGCTAGCAGTACCAATCTGTAATCACATCGTTGTATAACAATTACATTTTGTTAATTAATAGACATCATAGTTATCTATGAATTTTAAGAGAAAATATCCCAATCATTGGCTTGCAAAGGGTACTTACGCTGTTTCGAGGATGAACGTCACGAGGAAAGAATATCATGAAATAAGAAAAGCACAATATTAATCTCTACATATTACATTAAACGGTATTATAAAGACTACATCCTTATAAGCCTAATAACGCATTTTTGACTGTCCAGTCTCGGATCCGTAGCAATATTTGTAGCGATAAATTTATATAAATCTTTCTCGTATCGAACAGACAAACGATCGTTTTAAAATGCGAGTCTGGAAATAGATTGAAAAAATAATACTACGCGATATTACAGAACGAAACTTTTCTGAAATGCAATTTTCGTTTTTTTGCGAAATTTAGGAGGAAGCGTAGAGGCGAATGAAAGGAACCGTGCGTGACGTGAAGGTCGCGCGTTGCCCTTAAATTAAGAGAAACTCAATGAGGAGGGCGAGGGCCCCGTGCACGGGCGAAACGTCAAACGACGGTGACAACAACGGCGCGGCGAGGTTATGTTTTGACAGCCGATTTTCGCGGTTTTCGCGCGGCG
This sequence comes from Temnothorax longispinosus, assembly GCF_030848805.1. Taxonomy (NCBI): domain Eukaryota; kingdom Metazoa; phylum Arthropoda; class Insecta; order Hymenoptera; family Formicidae; genus Temnothorax; species Temnothorax longispinosus. The sequence goes on from NC_092369.1 coordinate 13,069,050, forward strand.
AGATCCCCGCGGCGATGACGTTTCGCGAGGATTCACGCCGCGGAAAGCCGCACGCGTGAAAAACGATCGGGAATACGTTGAATAACCTTTAATCCCGGCCATTGCAAATCGATTTGACAAGTGTGTATATTTATCGAGCACCGCTCTACGTGAACCGCGAACTACGCGTGACGTAAAACCGACTTAAGCCCCGTACACACATCGTCGAGGTGGGTAGGCACAGTTCATGAACCAATCGTCTTCTCGAGACGCTATTGTCCATTTCTACCAATGGGCGCGTTCAGCAGACGCCGCCGCTCAGTAGTAGCAGTCGAACGTGATTGGCTCTTACTTTTAGAACCAACCAATCAACGCACATTGTTGATAAGACGAACTCAACTCAGTTGAGTCTGCCAAACGCGCTCATTATGCTGCGTTCCCACTATACGCGTCGCGCGCGCGTCACGACGCCGCGTCATGAGTTATCCAATCAAAACGTTTTATTTTATAATGTCATTTCCGACAAGATCTCGCGTCAAAAAAACGTCATAAAATGAAACGTTTTGATTGGATAACTCATGACGCGGCGTCGTGACGCGACGCGCGACGCGTATAGTGGGAACGCACCCTAATGGCTTTTGCACACAGGACGCGGAAACGCTTGCCGTGCGGCAAGAAGCGACGCGGTAGCCAATAAACTTTTGGTTCTTACGGAAAAACAACACGTTAATTGGCTACCGCGTCGCTTCTTGCCGCGCGGCAAGTGTTTCCGCGTCCTGTGTGCAGGAGCCATAAAGAGCTGCAAGTTGATTGGCTTAAATCGAAACTTGGACACAGTTCTTGCATCGTGGACACCGGGCTTTAAAGCCCTCCAATCCGTACTATGGGCTTTAGGAACAAAGAAGGAAAGTGGGAGAAATGACGCTATCGTTTTCGGAGAAGCGACAAACTGATTGGACGCCACCGCGTTCCTTCCTCCTGCGCGCGTCGCCCACGCCGTTTCGCGACGTGTGGACTGGTGTGGACGCGCCCTTACTCTGTGATTTGGCAACGGGTAGAAGCGAGTCATCGTGCACACGGTTTTCCTTCATTTGCATTTTGCATTTCTGTGACTCCGTTGCTAGATTCATCGCGCCTACCGAGGGAAGAGATCGTGCATCGTGCGGATTCTTGTTTTTGGGCCGGAGAAGCAACCGAGGGTTGAACGATGAGTGATCCGAAGAGGTGAGGAAACCACGTCGACGAGGCTCCTAGTATCCCTAATCCAGCGTATTCCAACGCCGATTTTCTCGCTCGCTCGCGTGCCGCGGCGCCGACGTGTGTGTCGCGCGGAGCAGCGCGACACGGCCGACCACGGCACTCAATTTCACGATGTCATCATGTCGACGCGACGCTCCTTTTTTCGCGTTTTCGACACGCGCGACCCGGATGGACCCGGACGACGGATGACGAACGGTCGCGCGAATCGCGCCCCGTCGGCGTCGCCTCCCGCGACGGCACACCTCCCCCGCGGGGAGGAGTGTTATCCGCGGAGCGGACGCGCGCCCGTCGATTTTCGGGCACGTCATGGCCCGCGATCATGGCTGTGCAGGCGCAGGCTGTGCTTCGAGCCAAACATGACAAAAGGGAAAGGAGACGCTCGACTCGCCCGCGATGTCACATGGCTTGTTCGCGAGAATCGCGAACGTGGACGCAAATGCTCCTTGCCACGAGAAACGTTCGCGTTACGTGTCTAAAATTAATAAATATGCTAATTTCGCATACTTGTTATGTGTCGTCTTCTGAAATTATCCTTTCAGATTATTATAATTTACGAGGATTTTAATAGATATCAGATTTATCAGATAAATAAAATACATTGCGTAATATATATATATGGAGGGGTAAAAGTCATAATGGTGCAAGTCAAATTTTTTTAAAATTTTTTCTCGTGTGCATAGATGCAATCTATACAATATATAAATTGCATCTATACACGAAAAAAAATTTAAAAAAATTTGACTTTCACCACTGTGGTTTTTATCCCTCCATATATAGGTATATATAGATATATGTACATATGTATGTATAAGTATATATGATGTCATTATCTTTTTAGTTTTTCCTCTTCAGAATACAAAAGTCATGTTTGTTTCATCATGAAAACATTTTATAGCAAATTAATTATTAAAAGGAAAATAATTTTAAAAGTCTATAAAAATAACTTTCAAAGCTGTTTCCTTCAAGAAAAGAATGTCATTCGAAGAAGGAATGTTATTTACATTTGACTTATTTTTCTACTTAGAAACTTTTAAAAAGCTTGGAATAACTTTCAAAGTCGTTTCCTTCATGAAGAGAATGTTATCTGAAGAAAGAATGTTATATATATTCTTCATTAATTTTTTTACTTATTTTTCTAATTAGAAACCAATTTTCTTTTTTCAATGATTTTAAATATTCTTGTCGTCTCGATAACGTCTGAATAATTATATTCTTATTGGTGAAATTAACCAATGAGAATATAACATTTTATGACGAAAATATTTAATGCAAATTTATTTTTATATAATATATCGAATATTAGACAAGATAATGTCGAATACAGTAATACATTGATTGCAACTGATATCTAATTAATGTTATTTGTTTCAGTGGTGAAGATTTGGCGACGGCTATCCTTCGCAAGAAGGATAGGCCAAACAGACTGCTGGTCGACGAGGCGATTGCCGATGACAATTCCGTAGTTGCGCTCTCCCAAGCAAAAATGGATGAGTTGCAGTTGTTTCGCGGTGATACCGTACTGCTGAAGGGCAAGAGGCGTAAGGAGACGGTGTGCATCGTTCTTTCGGACGACACCTGCCCGGACGAGAAGATCCGCATGAACCGGGTTGTCAGAAATAACTTGCGCGTGCGCCTGAGCGATGTCGTTTCCGTACAAGCTTGTCCGGAGGTCAAGTATGGAAAACGTATTCATGTGCTGCCAATGGACGACACTGTCGACGGTCTTACCGGGTAAATATAACAATTAAGATTTGAATGATAAATGGAATGTTTTCCGAAGTGGATCACCTTTTCAACCTCATACTTTACTCATGACCTAATCTTCAACTCAACCATTAATCTTTTAAAATTGAGAGCTCATACATGGGGATCGAACTTGGAATCTCAAATTATGAGTCAATCGTTCTCACGTGGAACCACACGTTAACCCAATAACATTTAGTTATATTTATGTTATTTGTGTAATTTATTAGCAATTGTAAAAGAGGACAACTTAAAATTATAGTAAAATCATGAGTTGACATAATTTTTTTTTATACAATTAATTTTTTGTGCACTTCTAATTACATAATATTATACTGGCACATAAAATACATATCTTTACATTTTTGCAGGAACTTATTCGAAGTCTATTTAAAGCCGTACTTCTTGGAAGCGTACCGTCCTATTCACAAAGATGACAACTTTATTGTACGCGGAGGTATGCGAGCCGTGGAATTCAAAGTTGTGGAAACTGATCCGGGACCATTTTGCATTGTGGCGCCTGATACAGTGATACATTGTGAAGGTGATCCGATAAAACGAGAGGTCAGAAAAATATTCCGTTTTTTTGATACCTTTCATATCGATGCAGATAGTGAAAAGAATATTTGCAGGAGGAGGAGGAAGCATTGAACGCTGTAGGATACGACGATATCGGCGGCGTCCGCAAGCAATTGGCGCAAATCAAGGAAATGGTAGAATTACCTCTGCGACATCCGTCTCTGTTCAAAGCGATCGGTGTCAAGCCGCCACGTGGTATATTGTTATATGGACCACCGGGAACAGGAAAAACTCTCATTGCACGCGCTGTGGCAAACGAAACTGGAGCGTTCTTCTTTCTCATAAACGGTACGCAATCTGTAAATACCGTCAGAGAAATATTATAAAGAATATAAAGCAATATATGAGATTTAAAAAAATTCCCCTTTTTCCATACAGGTCCCGAAATTATGAGCAAACTAGCTGGTGAATCCGAAAGCAACTTGCGAAAGGCGTTCGAGGAGGCCGAGAAAAATTCTCCGGCTATTATATTTATCGACGAACTTGATGCGATCGCGCCAAAACGTGAAAAGGTTCGCCAAGTCAAACTCAATAGACTTGTTCGTTTTCGCTGCGCTTCTGAATTAGTGCAGTAAGTTAGAATGAGAATAAATATCTTTGTTTCATTCCAACTTATTGTACTAGTTCACAAGTGCAGAGAAAACGAACAGGCCTAATATCTTATAAATCGCATTTTGAAATGAAAATCCATATTTTCTTGTCCATATAGACGCACGGCGAAGTTGAGAGGCGTATTGTGTCGCAACTGTTGACACTGATGGATGGCATGAAGCAAAGCTCCCATGTGATTGTAATGGCAGCTACCAATCGACCGAACAGCATTGACGGAGCATTGCGTCGATTCGGACGTTTCGATAGAGAGATCGACATTGGTATACCGGATGCCACTGGCCGATTGGAAATCTTGAGAATCCATACGAAGAACATGAAACTTGCTGACGACGTCGATTTAGAAGAGGTGCCACTTATTTCCACGTTAATCCTAAGAAATAAAAAATAATCACATTTTATACTTTAAAATAATATAAAAAATATATCGCCAGATTGCAGCGGAAACTCACGGACACGTTGGCGCCGATTTAGCGTCTTTATGTTCGGAAGCGGCTCTTCAACAAATTCGTGAAAAAATGGACCTCATAGACTTGGAGGATGACCATATAGATGCGGAGGTTTTGTCTTCGCTTGCGGTAACAATGGAGAACTTTAAGGTGGGTTATCATCTTGATTTTATATTGAATTGATTTGCACCGTTTTCTAAGTGAAAGTATTTTCTCGTTAAAGTATGCAATGACGAAGAGCAGCCCGAGCGCTCTACGCGAGACGATCGTGGAGGTGCCGACGGTCACCTGGGATGATATCGGAGGTTTACAAAACGTCAAAATGGAATTGCAAGAATTGGTGCAGGTAAGAACACATGCAAAGCCTAATATACGCACGTGAGATATGTTTCAAATTATCAATATATTACTAATGTTTTATTCTCGTCGCGCAGTATCCAGTGGAGCATCCTGATAAATTCTTGAAATTCGGTATGCAACCGTCAAGAGGCGTACTATTTTACGGCCCACCCGGTTGCGGTAAAACACTATTGGCCAAAGCGATCGCCAACGAGTGTCAAGCGAATTTCATTTCTGTCAAGGGTCCTGAATTATTAACCATGTGGTTCGGAGAATCGGAAGCCAATGTCAGAGATGTCTTCGACAAGGTAAGTTCTCTCCCATTCTCTGATGGACGATTCAAAATCGCTGTTTAACAACACAAATTTGTTTCCAGGCAAGATCAGCAGCGCCGTGCGTATTGTTCTTCGACGAACTCGATTCTATCGCGAAATCTCGAGGCGGCACTGTCGGCGACGCCGGTGGTGCAGCGGACCGTGTGATAAATCAGATATTAACGGAAATGGACGGTATGGGCGCGAAGAAGAACGTATTCATCATAGGAGCGACAAATCGGCCCGACATCATCGATCCGGCAATTTTACGACCTGGTAGATTAGATCAATTAATTTACATACCGCTACCGGATGAGAAGTCCCGAGAAGCAATATTCCGCGCTAATCTCCGAAAATCGCCCGTGGCTAAGGTAATAACTTCGTAAATTTGTCTAAAAAGTAAAAAATATTTAGTACTGTCAGTGTAACATTTATGTATATTTATATCTTTCTCTGCATCTTTCTTAATTGTCATTAAAACAAGAGTAATTCTTTTTTTATCAGGACGTAGATCTAAGCTACATAGCCAAAGTTACACACGGTTTTTCCGGTGCTGACTTGACAGAAATCTGCCAACGGGCATGCAAACTTGCCATTAGACAGTGCATCGAGACTGAAATTCGAAGGGAAAAAGAACGAGCAAATAATCCATCCGCATCTATGGACGTAAGATGTTTTGTTATAAAATACATTTTACGGCGTTTTATTTCAAAGACTCGTTTCTGCTGCATCATCTGTATGATTCATACCTGAATCAGCATTCGACTTTATTTGAATCATCAGCAGAAAGGGTTTTCTTACACATTTTTTTATTTTTTTACGATGCAAGCACGTTAAGTTTGTACAATATTTCCCGACTGCGAGGAAAAACACTTTCTTTCATAATCGCATACGCAATAATAATCATTTTATACAGTTTCCGGCAATATTAAAAGATATATACAGTTATGTAGAAATTAAAATGATTAATTCGAGTAAAAATTGCCATCGATATATGCATGTCACTCCTAAGTTCTAAGTTTCTATGCTTTTTCCAGATGGATGAGGATGATCCCGTACCAGAAATAACGCGAGCTCACTTCGAGGAAGCAATGAGGTTCGCGCGTCGTTCAGTATCCGATAACGACATTCGCAAGTACGAAATGTTTGCGCAAACGCTTCAGCAATCTCGAGGATTCGGGACTAATTTCAGGTACGAGTTTTCCTTCTTTTTTTCGAATTCCAATACGCGTGTAAAAATTAATAAGGAAATAAAACTAAATTTTTATGGATACACTTTTTTTAAATGCTAAAGATATGATACATATTTTCAATAGAACAATTTGTACATAATAAAAAATATTCTTTCATTAAAAAAAAAACTTATTTGCAGATTTCCACAAAGTGGAGCAGGCGGTGCTCAAGATAATACGCAAGGCGATCAAGCCTTTCAAGATGATGGAGATGACGATCTCTATAGCTAAGTTTTCGTTTCCTTGTATGTCATTACAGTGAGCATACGACAAAAGGGCCTGTCTGTTACCACATAATGTATTGCACATGAATCGTTTTTAAGTGATATAATTGAGATATAAAGAGCGTAAATAAATGGATGGAGAGATAAAATGGAAATTTTATATAAGGTATATACGGCTTTGTGTTTGTAGGAAAAGGGCACGGACCCTAATTCATGTAGCTAAGAAACATTCGGATATAAAATATCGATTGAAAACTTGCTTTGTCAGATGATTATTTTTTGCATTTAACCATTCTTTATATTAATGGAACTTGGTCTTTTAACGGAATTGTTGTACAAAAAATGTTCTTCCTCTTTCATCAACATTTGGTAACATGAATGTGCGATGGAAATACAATCGCAGGAAGATCATTACAAAGCGGTGAGATGACGCTACACCGCGTATGCACGTATTATAAGGATAAGCATAATATCCATTACAATTTTGCTACGTAATTTTACATGTGTTAACGATTTACGTATATTTGTCGAGCTTGAACTCGGAATGGACCCTTTTGCTGCATTATCACTGTACTCGATGAGAATACATTCTGTTGTTCACACTCACGCATTGCAGTAATATTAAAAAAAAAAAAAAAAAAAAAAAAAATTATGCCATGTCGCGATGAGATTGTCAACTAATGATGATGTACGTTGACGATTTTACAAACATCTCTTAATAGTAAATGATTATCCATATACGACGATAAAGAGCCTTTTTTCAATCTCGTCATACGAATCGTGCGATTATCTGCGTTATAACCGTTCGCAGTTTTATAAACGTTGAAATTTCTGATGATGGAGGAGCCGAATAAGATTGCTAAATACAATATGAATAAAAAGAAAGATCTGTTCGATTTTCTTACAAGACTGGCAAGTTGTTGATACTGTTATGCCATAATTGATCGTACCACTTTGACATACTTGTTATAAGTTCCAACAATAGGATTAAAATTAAAAAAAAAAGGCGCAAAAAATTAATATATTGCTATCAGAAACAATTTCTCTTTCTAGGTAACGACTGATATTCAATGCAGAATTTTTATACGTTTACATCAGTGTCACTGAAATGAAAGTAATACTTTAATTTCAGCATAAAAACAGCAATTTAATAGATATAATTATAGAACAAAATTACAAGAAAATTGAACGCATGTTCTAATCTACGGAAAGTTCTCGAGTTTTTACATTTGCATATATTTTTAATTCCTGGTTGATTTATCTTTATAAAAATAACAAGCTACGCACATAATAGGAATGTTAATTCAAAAATGCTAAAAATATATTCGGAAAAATCATAAAAATTCCTTTATTCTTCATTCGGAGACTCGTAACCATTATATTGCTAGTCTTGCGCGATATGTATACGAGATAATATCAGCACAAGTTTTCATATGAACAGAGTTGTGATAACGCAATTTTCAATGAAGAAAGCATTGATTGATTTATAAAAAATCGTCAGCATTTATTAAATACAAATAAAAATTGAGACGTTGAACTAATCGTAGATAAGGAAAGACTCGCAGTGTCTTTTCTTTTCCATTTTTTCATTTGCAGACCAGCACAATCACGTGTGTTAATAAGAAACTTCATACGCAATGACGTTCAAAGCTTAAGCCTTAGCACGTTCATATGTACATTGGTTATTTTAACGCTTTTATTTATCTTTATAAAAGTAAGACTATTTACCAAATAAAACTCGTTAGTATAAAACCGCCGTAACGACATGACACATTTATGGATCTACGATACTGACATACTCGCGATCGCGTCGAATACCTCGGTTCACACGAAAGAGAGAAACTTCCTATTGTAATCCGAGATATATTATAAGATCCATTAAATTACACAATACGCTACGAAGAATCAATGAAAAAGAAAACGTGGCTGTACCTCACTTAATTTATACAACGACCAAATATCTTCGCCAGCGCCAGTGTCGTCTTTCTATTCCGGTAAATTGGCACCGATCAATGGAGAGATTTTATTCGCAGTCAAACGATTGCTAACGAAGTTCGGTACTAAACGAAAACGCAAATATACCGAAGATTCTCTGTTCCTACTGTTAATTAGCTATTTATACAAATTACATGTCATGACAATTTTCGATAATCGATTCGAAAAAGCGCTCAAAGAGACTTATTGCACATTCGATACGATTACATATTATACACATGATAATCTGATTTAAAGCATTAAGATATACAGCATATGATGTCTGATAATAACAGATACAAAACTCTCATCGAATTAAAATTCAGCACGCGTAGTTTTGAAACTTATCCTGTTGATACGAGATAATCAGATAATGTGAATAATTTTTAAAACGTTTTCAGATTTTAAGAAAGATGGAATTAATCCTTTTTTCCCCCGCATTTTTAAATATCTTATACTTGGTTCTGTTATCATTTGTTGTTACTTCATCGTCTCGTATTTGTCACGTAAAGACTGAAGTACTTCTTGAATTCTAAATGCCAACAAAGCATCATATCGTTACAAAATTGATATTCGTTTTTTTGGCAAAATTATACAACCTCCTGATCGTGTTTTACATTCTTCTATTACAAGAAGCTAACGTATGTCAAAAGATCTTACATTTTATACAAGAATTACAGCTGAAGCTCATCGTTCGACAATTTACCACACATATTTATATGTCTTTACATCTTTACCTCGCAAAGATGAGCTTTCTTTGTTGAACACAAAGAAGACAAAGATTTTACCATAAAAAATATAGCAATCCAATGAAACAGGTGTGAGCTATGTCGCAGATTCAATCGTGTGTTTTAAACACAGCAAAAATACATCCTGCCGCTTTGTATAGTTTCTATAATGGGGTAGGAAGCATAAATCCAATTCTGTTTATATCGATTTTGAGGCAATGATGTAAACATCAATGAACATAATTACTTAACATGCGAATTTATATTTAAAATACATTACTCGGGATATGTCAGAATTTGGATGAGATCAGTTTCACGTTCGTCTATTTATAAAAAAAAAATGCATAATCTTCTAATAGGTTATATTGGTTTTCATCAATTAGCCAAGCAGACTGAATATCTTTGTACTTATCAACTTTTCATCGTCAGTGCTCTTAAAACCAAAATAATTTTTTGGTAAAATATATATCGTGTATATATGAAAATCCAGACAAATAATAACCGTCGCTTTTCTGAATCGCTTAGAACATGGCATTTCGTCAAAATAAAATAATTTAATTACACTGGTCCATGATTTCCGATATTGGAGGGTACATCTTAGGCTAAAAAACGCACGTTTTCTGTATAAAGTACTTCATATAAAACACAGAAATAATAGAATGTAGAAGTACGATACTTCATGCTCCTATAGCCTCTGTGTTCGTGAAAGATACGATACATTACACAATTCCTGCGGTAAACGCTTCAAAATCGTTATCATTGGATTACTATATTCCCCGCGCGATATATTGCATTACTTTTGCAAATGCAATGCCTAGTTAACTAACGAAAGAAATTTCGCTTAAAAATCCGCGAGCTCAGTAATATAAACCGAGAGTGCTACCCCTTTGGGGTACTTCTCTCTCTTGTACGCATATCAAAGACCGATCTCCCTGACGATTAGCGTGCACATTCCATTTAAATCTTTAACGCGTACAAGGTATGTGACAATCTCGGTAATAACGTCTACAGATTTTTTTTTGTTTGTTTTTGGTTCTATTGAACTCGGAGTACTGGATATACGGTCGTCTGTAAATACTGGACGTCCTCTGCACTCTATGCCCCTCGTTTGCCCTTTCGTTGCTCTTGCACGGCTTTTCTCTCATTTCCGTTCGGCTTGAGCTTTTGATATGCCTTAATTGTGTGTGTGTGTTACGCTCAGTCTGTCCTTTGCGTGACAGGTGGGAATTCGGTATCGTCGTCCAGACGAAACGGGCCGCCGCCTTTCGGTGGGCTTTCCGTCGCTGCTATCATCTCTTGATACTTCTCTGACTCTACAAATCCATTTACATTCAAATTATACAAGTTTCCATCTCGATCGCATTATCTCGAGCGGATATAACGATAAAGATGTATACAGACGATCAGCATTCAATGATACATGATATATTTTATGCATTCAGATACGTTCCCGATTGGATTTGGATCCTTTGTTAATGCAAATTCGTTCTCCGAGATCCACAACTTTAGAATTTGGAAATACAAACTCTCTCTTCGAGTACTGTCCAGAACAATACGTTTCTATCTGAGTGCAAATGTTAAATATCTCATTCACCATTGTCTACATCACATTGCCGTGAAATACATTCACTAATGAATTTGTTAATGAATATGAAATTATGCTTTTCTCTAAAAAGAAAATCAGTAATCTCACACAGGCATTTAATTTTCTAATACATACACCACTCTGCAAAGTGTAAAATATAAAACGTGATTTGAGAATCAACAAGAAAACTAACAAATTACATGTATCAATTGAGTAAAAACTATTCTAAAAACGTTCATATGTGCGTATGTGGCACACTTTTCTTTTGTAAAAAGCACTTTGGCGTATTTGCGACGATGTGAATGTTTTCTTGCTTGTTCAAGAATTAAATACGATGTAGGAATAGCAGAGAAAATATGAAACGATATTTACAAGATTAGACAGATTTAAGTACTATGACTTTTATTTTCTACTACTCTATTTCCAAAGTTGTTTAATACTTTTTTTTTCGAACGAAACAATTACCATTTCAAACAATTACCATTATCTGTTTCTTATAGCCTGTTTTCGATTGCACTATTCGAAGACCAAGAGAAAAGAGGAAGAAGATATTAGATAAAAATATCTATCTGTTTTCCGTATCTAATTTTATATATCTCATTAATCTCATTCATTATACTGAGCTTAACGTATAGGAACGATACCGTTAACGAAAGTACGTCATACAGGTACTCTTGATGATTAGTAAGTGAAAGTTGTTCTAAAAAATACGCGTCACTATTACCCGCCACATAATACCATGTATAATTATGACATTAAATACCATATAATTAATACCAACCATTTATGTTAACAACTTTAATAATCATATATTAGTAATCATTATGTACAATCGTTAACATTGTTATAACAGTAGGATATCTATCAGGTAGCCTTCTAAAAATAGACTACTGCTTGTAGGAATTCTCAAGACATTTCGTAACGGGATGCGATAATGCTGGACATTATTATATCTGCTGACTAGTAGAACAACTTGCATAACGTGTGCTTAGTGATTTATACCCCGGGAATATAGACTAGTGCCTACATGCATGTCCTGTGCATACGTGTATCATATGCTCATTTATACATCGTCCTTAAGAATTCGTTCGGTTTACAGTTAATAAGCGTAATAAGACTTGTACTATCGTGGTACAATAATATAAACTGCTCGTATTAACGAGGATGTAGGCCGCGTGAAAAGGCACATTTGTTACTCAGCGCTGCTCTCATTCTTCCTTTCGCTGCGTGTACGTATGGAATAAATGCGCTGAACGCTGGTAGTGAAGCGCACACACACAGAGAGAAAGAAAAAGCTCTAAAGGAGAATTAGGTGTCTCGTGTACGGAGAATGAGAGCGAAAAAAAAAATTTCGAGGGACAGAATAGAGGACATACCAGTACCTGACATGGAGTCTGGCGAGCGGCCACGCAACACACCCGCGTAGCTATTTATGCAGGCTTCGGTGGAATATTAAAAAGAAAAAAATTACATCAAGTAAGGTCAACTATCGGGCCCCTTCCTCCCCCTCCCCTGAGCCCCTGAAGAAATTTATCTGGCTATTTGACTTATAAGGGGGCTAGAAGCGAGAAAAAGAAGACATGAAGCAAATCATAAAAGTAAAGGTGTCTGGAATACGCGGCACACGCATACACACTCACACACATGGTACGTAGCCGACAACATAAGCGTTTCACTAGAGCTGATACTGGATCAACTTTAATGAATGCCATAATCTAACTACAAATACAGGAAGTAACGATTTGTCTACTACACAATGAGACATAGCGACGCATAGCGAGATCTATAGGAATACAACTTTCGTCTGAACAAAAATACGAGTTTTTATAATTTTTCTTGTAGTGCTTCTTTGAAATTAATTGATTGAATTTGCTGTCGACAGATTATTTCTTTTCATTGTTCCATTTTCATGGATGGAAGATAGCGAGATTGACTTGAAGAAAGAATTATTTCTTTTTACTTACATTCAATCATTAATCAATTGTATCATGAATATACTTTATTCGTCATTAGTTTTATGGCGTAAAATATGCAAGTATCTGGCAGTACCAACTGTGTGTGTGTATATATGTGGCATGCTTTAAACAAAGAAGGAGATACTTAAACTATTCTGTTAGTGCTCGAGTAATTGCGAAACTTATCACAAAATCACAAAACTATAACTTTTGAACAGAATAGACAAAAGAAACTCTATACACATTCAAGCGTACTGTACTGGATATATAAATAAAGAAAGAAGTTTCGCATTATTAAATGTACTTTCAAATTAACTGTCGGTAATGTATCTTTATCGTCAACTCGCTTCAACTATCTATTACAAAATGCACAGTCCAAATTTCTGTCTTCATACCTGTATTTGTATTATTCGCGGTAGCTGCTGTTCCTGAACCAGAACCGCCACAATCTGATTCATCCCGCTCTTTATCGTCTAATCTGTGAAAAGTGAGTAAGGTATCTTTCTATTTTCTATCCTCATTCTTAAGCCTCTATTAATATGCGTCTATTAATATTATTTTAAAAATGATGATTAAAAGTAACGATCCAAGAAACCAACAATTGAAAATAATGATCATTTGATTACTTTTGTAAGATTCGTCAAGACTATAATATTACGAACCTGTGTTGTTTTATAAGGGTGCAACATCCACTTTCTGTCGGGTCCACGGAATAGACGTATAAGTAACCATCGGCGCTAGCTACTAACAGTTTTGGTACTTTATGTGTACTAAAACACAGACAAGTAAATGTATCACATGTGATGGATTTAACGCGTAGCGTACGTAGATTTAAGATAGCGAATTTTTAGATACTTACACAGTGATGGCACAGACATTTTTTAAACCTTGAAACGGTAGGTGGACGCTAGCGAAAGCACGTCCTTGAGTAAAAACGTCAGTCACTTGCGACGGCAAGTATGTAGCCGACGCTGTCACAGCCTTCGTCAAATATCCCATCCAGCTTTGTGCTTCGTCTGCAGTTTGTTTGTTTGGCCTACGACGCGAATAACACATTAGAGTTCCTATGTTTCCTATGTTTCATGGAATATTAAAAACGGTAGAATGCGATGTTTACGTTTCCTTTGGTTCCTCCAGCTTGAATATATGCACAGTTTCCGTGTTACTGGAACAACAGAGCCACATGGAGTCCATACTGAATGAAAGACTGTTTATCGTGACGCATCTCTTAACTCCGCGACGAAATTCGAATAACTTTGTACCCTCGTGAACCTGTAAAAATAGAAATAATGTTTTCAACTGCCAGCGGTTTATTAATAAAATACAACCGTTGTATCTGTGATCTTATTTTATCTTACGTCAAAGACTCTGATCACGGTGCCCTTTTCAGAGGCTGTCGCCACTTTGGTGCCGTTCGAGCTGAAAGCGATCGCTGCCAATGGACTATCGTGCGCAGGTATCATTGTTTTGGCTTGCTGTATAATTGAAAAAAAACATAAGGTTAAAATTGCTGATGGGTCAAAGTTTCTATTTGATTCATTCAAATTTATTTAAGATACCTACAAGATGGTTTGCGTCAAATATCTGGACTTCCCCAATCGTATTCGATCCTGGGTAAGCTACATAACAATTGTCGCTATTTGGCGAAAGTGTGCAAAGACCTGTAAGATTAGGCGGAGTGTCGCGAATTGTGTGCAACACTCTCATATCTCGTATATTGTGAATGTATAGCGATTCCTCCAGACACACCACCAATCTCTGAAACAAGCGATATTATTTTCAGTATACCTACTCCAATTATGAGAAACATTAAACACGTTATAATATCAAATCTCAATTATTTTACGATCAAATATGACAATTTGCGATTTAGTATGTACATATAGTATATACAATGTATTTCTTAATACGTGAGAACTGTCGTGGGACATAAATTCAGGATTAAAAAGCAAATAGGTCACATAAATATATGTCTAATATAATATTATATATATTCTTTAAGTCATATTAATTTGTGTGTGCAAATAAGAGCATATATTAGTTATTCGTTAATGTAAACGTTGGGATGCCGCATAGTTTCGTGTGGAAACAGCAGACTTGTAATCAGCAGGTCTCAGGTTCGATCCCATATGCGAATACAGAGAATAGAAAATATAGAATATAAAATTTATATTCTAAGGCTCTCTCTGGCCTTCTGAGGCTCCTGGACCACATTATGTAAAACACTCATTATTGCAAATGTTCATAAAGACGAAATTAAAATCTTTAAACCAAGACCTACTCAAGGTTGTAAAGTCAATATTAAGTGATCGAATGTAAATATAAGCAGGGTATTGCATAGAGTTCAGTACTAGCAGTGTTAATAATTATTTGTCGAGCGAGCTTACAATCCCTTCCCACGAAAATTGCAATTGTAATAAAACCAATGAAGAAGTCAAGGTTTACGTAAAATTGCAATGCTTTCAAATTAATAGAGACGTTATAAGCTTATGTAAAAAGGTCAACACTTAAGTCGAATCTGTTTAACTGCGATTAAAGAAGAAAAAGAACGTAAACATAAATTTAAATAACTTACCGCTCTGTTGAGTTTCACAGCCAAAATTGTATTTGAGTAACTGTAGTTACATATTTCTGTCCCTTTCCTAAAGTGGCACACCGTAAGCGTCCGAGGGGATTTAAGACTAACGATTGCCACCAAGCTACTGCTGAACAATCGCTCGACGATGCATATGTCCTCAAAGTCTGCATCATCTCGAAAAAAAAAAATACTCTAATTAATAAAGGTTTCTATTGAATTAGTCATTGCCACGATGAACAAGAGATACGTGACTTTTCAGAGCAAAAAAAAATAAATGTCACTTAATAAAAATTGTATTGAATTATTTTGAATCATAATATAATATAATAATAGTAACATGAAGTAAAAGATATGCAACTTAACTTGAATATATAGTCTTATTTACTCATATTATACAAGATCTTATCATTTTTACCTATGATAATGAAAATAAGACACGTAAAACTTACTGGATGGACAATGCGTGTCAGCGCAAGACAAAAACGCTATAAATACCTTCAACATAAAAGATATTTATAACATTTTTATCTCACCTACGAAGCTTATCACTAAAACTATCGCTCAATCAATCATCTATTATTGTAGCAGTTATCTCCAACCTCCTAGAATTATTGGCAGAATGCAGGAAAACCAATTATTACCATTTTCATATATTTTCTCAAGATGCCCGGTGGAGCTGATGGAATAAAGTTTATATCCCGACTTCGATCCCACCGCCAAGGACCTGAAAGACAATTAGGAATCTTATGAAGCTATTTCTCCTCTTTCCTTTTCAATTAAAGAGACGTGACTGTACTTGAAACACAAAGAGAGTCGAGTGCCCTCGACTATCTACAATCATATATGTACTCTTTGTTTCTTCGTCTCTCGATATTATTGCCACATCGTCGTTCGCGCGTGCAAATATCGTGTGTGAAAAAAAAAAAAAAAAAAAAAGTAATAACGGAGTCGCGAATGATACGCAATCGCGCGAGGAGCAGGAGGATAAGTCCTTGGATAAGGCCAAGCGGACTGGCATCGCGGTACGGTGCAGGCGTACGAAGGAGGTGCGCGATATCGCCTCCCTTCCTTTTTCGCCTCTTCCCGCCTCGCCACGCGCGCGCGAAGGCTGGGGTCCCTCGTTAACACGCAATTAATCGGTGAAAGGGGGAGCGGCGAATGTGACGCAGGCGACGAAAAACATCGCGCGAGGGAAACATGATGGTGCGCGGAGTCGCGCGAACCTTGGCGCGAGGCGTACACTCGTATATATACGTGTATACATCGTTTAGGATTGCATACGTATATGCGCGTATACGTCGAGGGAGCGAGAGAAGAGGCGAGAGACGGGCGCGAGAGACGGGGAGACGATCAAAAATCAAAACGAGGCGCGCGCGCGAGGTTAGGATCAGACAAAGGAGGTGGCAATCTGGCGACGGCCCCCGGAAAGGGGAAGGGGGGGGAAGAGAACAGAGAAAGGACGACGGTCGTCGAAACAGCGCGGCGCGGGCGTACGAAACTTACGTGCAGTCCTGATTGAAGTTGACGAAGTAGGGCCCGTTGCTCTGCGCGTCGGACGTCGTGTCGGACGTCTGGTTCGCCGCGAGGTTCATGAGTCCTGATATGCTGTACCTTAGCCCTTGCGTTAATACATCCAGGTTGATCTCGCGCGGGATCTCTCGCATAAATCTCGGCGGCACGTGCGTGCGTGCGTGTTACGTGCGTACGCGCGCGCGCGCGAGAGGAACACACGCCACACGGCCCACACGCTCTCCCGTATAAACGTAAACTTCTTTCTTCTCTCGTCTGCGCCCGCGTCGGACACAGCCAGGATCGAGCCCCGGAGCCGAAAGCAGAGGCAGGCAGCCAGCGTAGCGGACGAGCGCGTGTCCCTCTCTCTCGCTCGTTACCAGCGCGCGAGCGGGACAGACGGCGGGGGCGGACGGCGCCGACAGCGAAGGGGGAGAGGTACTCGGCTCGAGGTGCGCGAGGTACCCGCGCTGCGCGTACCGAGCGCTCTAGGCACTACGCAGTCGCAGGGTCGGCACTGGCACTACAGTTGATTGCCAACGGTGTTACCGGTTTAGTTAATCTGATCGTTGAAGAGCCGAGATTAGTAGAAAAGTAGACAATCGTCGAGCGAGTTGAGAAAGTTCAGGTGTTCGAACGGTACGAGAGTTAACGAGAGAACGTTAAAAAGAAGCTATTCGACAAGTAAAGGATCCACATCTATTTCGCCGACGGTCTGAATAAAGTTCAGGTGTTCGAACGGTACGAGAGTTAACGAGAGAACGTTAAAAAGAAGCTATTCGACAAGTAAAGGATCCACATCTATTTTGCCGACGGTCTGAATAAAGGTTCGTTGCGTGCGACGTAATTCAATTCGACGCGATAATAAAGGTATTCGTAACAAACGTAAGATTATAACGTTTTGCGGGATACTTCGATGTATCGTCGAGATAAGTAGGGCGAAACGTTTAATATCCGTTCGATCATGCTGTATATAATTTACTCAAGCGAAAGGGTAAAGTACCAAACGAGCCAGTGGCCAGTGGTTACTATTGTCCATTGTCCAGGGCTTTCAAACAGTAAATACGGGGAATTTTTGAGTGAGTTGTGATTAGCGTATTAAGATAAATGCATGTATAAATATATATCGCATCTCGTTACACGAAGGGAATCTCATGCGTCGCAAAGAGCACCGACGGGGTACATGTGTGTAAGAGAAAGAAATTGTAAAAAAAAGATACAAGCACGATTAAATGAGAAATCGCGGTCTTCTACCTGCTCCGAAACTCTATTTGGCCGCGTCGCGCCGTGCAAAACCGGAGAACGAGGGTATTCGGCAAATCGCGGGGAGCGTGACTTTATTTTCCAGCGTTGTTTTTTCATTAGAGGATTTCTAATGCTCGCGCGTCGAACACGTGTTCCTGTCGCTAGGCGCGGTGCCTCGACGAATAATCGCGCGCGACGCTTTTCGGGGCGCGTGATCACGGCTCACAACAAACATTACCGGGCTGCGCATATCGAGAGTTTAATAACACGCGATATAGAGAATATATTTCGTTTTGACTTCCAAACAGTTTTAAAGTTACCCTTACGTTACATGTATTTAATGTGTGGAGTGCCCTCTAATCACCATAGATATTTTTTCCTCTTTGATATTTACCGGAATTCATTGTCATACAACATAAAGACATATAGTGTCAACATATAGTGACATATAGTGAATCTTCACTATATGTCACTTACCCAGAGTAAGTTAATTGGAACATGACCCTGACGGTAAGAATCGAGGTAAGAATATTTCAAGAATAAGGTTTGACGATTTTCTTGAAATTGCAGCTGGTTAAAACGCTATACGCGCAATTTCAAGAAAATCGTCAAACCTTATTCTTGAAATATTCTTACCGTCAGGGTCATGTTCCAATTAACTTACTCTGGGTACCTAAAATCTATAGTTTACGTCACGTACACTATAGCATTTTGGTTAACTAGAGTGAGTTTTAGAACATGTGCGGCAATGTGCGGAAGTGCAGTTCTTGCGGTCATCCTATCTTTAATTCTTTAATATAATTTTACTGCGTAGACATGTTCTTTTATAGCTGCACTAATTGTAAGTTATACCTTTGCATTGATTGTTTGCATTTGTAGTGGAAATATCCAACAATTGCGCGCGAAAGCGAGGTGATAGATTCCAGGAAAATATCGAAGGAATTGGTCATCTTTTTTTTTTTCGATTAGAATAATTCCGTTTTTTTTATCGTTATCGTTATCCCACAACGGACGATCGGATCATGTTGGATGATTGGAAAATCCTGTAATAAGCAAATAATTGACGAGAAATGCCGCCTCATCTGGAAGGTGGCATTCCAATTTCACTAAAAAACTGACTGTTTTTGTTTATAATATGTTGTATGACAATGAATTCCGGTAAATATCAAAGAGGAAAAAATATCTATGGTGATTAGAGGGCACTCCACACATTAAATACATGTAACGTAAGGGTAACTTTAAAACTGTTTGGAAGTCAAAACGAAATATATTCTCTATATCGCGTGTTATTAAACTCTCGATATGCGCAGCCCGGTAATGTTTGTTGTGAGCCGTGATCACGCGCCCCGAAAAGCGTCGCGCGCGATTATTCGTCGAGGCACCGCGTCTAGCGACAGGAACACGTGTTCGACGCGCGAGCATTAGAAATCCTCTAATGAAAAAACAACGCTGGAAAATAAAGTCACGCTCCCCGCGATTTGCCGAATACCCTCGTTCTCCGGTTTTGCACGGCGCGACGCCCTGTTTAAAATAATAGATACAATATGATCAGATTACATTATATTACATTCAATTTCAATGTAAATTAATAAGGTTTTTATTCATTATGGCCAATCATATATAATTTCAAATGTTTGCAGTACGAAGTCTGTCATTCTGTTTGTCATGGCATCTAATCGAAGCCCCTACGAGACCCGAAGACCTAATACATGCTGTAGGTGCTGGTTTACTAGTAGGAATAAGCCAGTACTGTGCACCGGATGCACATGCTTTATATCCGGACGGCCCTGCACTGAAAAGTGCAGATGTGACCCTAATAAATGCATAAATTGTGAAAAAGTAAGTTTAAATATGTATAAATATACATAAATATACCTGTAAATATTTATTTATGTATAAATATATATTTTTGTGTTTCAGAAATCAGATCACACCAAAGTAAAAGAACAGCTTTTATTTGTCTCAAACCAAAAAAATGAACGAGAAGAAGACATAATCGACCAAATGTTAAACCAAATCTCACAAAATAATGAACGGATAAAAGAACTAGAGGAAAAAATGAAAAATAACGACTCTCGCGTCGTTACAATTACATCGTCGGTACATTTCCATAAGTAACGGATATACGTCGTAAGTAAATGTGTTTTGCACGTATTAAAGAAAATATATTTTTATTTATAATAATAATTAATTAAATTATTTTATTCACAGGAATAGGTAAATCGGATGGATCAGATGCAATGAGCTGCAGTGGAAAGTTATATACGAGCAACAAAACAAGAAAGACTGGAAATAATAAACGAAACCGAACGATTTTACTAACTAAGAATACGACTAACTGAATTTGAAAGTGTTAAGTCGGATTATAGAGTATTGTCAAATTATATTTTTTAATTTTTTTTATTTTAACATGATTAACATTTCTTTTACAATTACAAATGTAATTTAAAATAAAAGCTAGGAAGATGTATTCTCTCGTGAATTATATTATATGGTGACGAAGTCACAATAAAATGATAATAAAATTAGGTGTTGAATACAACAGAAAGATAAATAATATTTATTTTTAAAGACAAGTTTATGAGAGTGATAAATATAACATCTAACCGTTTTATCATAATACAATAACATTTTCTATTATTCTATAAGTAAAATTTTAAGAATAAAATATATATTTCATGTTCTGCCAAATTGATGTACTAGCACATAAATTGTATATTTGTAAATAACTTTTTTAAAAATTTTTCTTAATTTATATTGTTATCAGGCCTATATACATTCGAACATTTAAACAAATACTTTTGCATATTGTATGAAAATAGAAACGAAAGTTTTGAAAATACTAACATTTTATGTCTCTTTAATATTATTTAACTTTCAAACGTGTATGTACATGAAATAAAGACATGATATAGCAATTTAGAAATTTTGTTTGAAATTTAGATCCTCAGAAGCCTTTAAATTTTATAATCTTGATCTTTTATCTTTGAACTAGATTGTACACGTTTGCAGTCTTATGACATGGGAAGGAAAATTTTTATGGGCAATTAATAGTTCGAATTTTGCTCACAATTTCATATTAACGTTCCGGTTATTAAAGAATTAATAATTTTATTGTACACTGTTATTATAAAGCAATTCTTTACATATCTCAGAAATAAAGAAGAGAAAAAAAACAAGTAATAAGTTTATATATATATACATATATATAAAAGTCTAGTTACATCATGGGTCATATATAAAGAAGAACACGTTTATGAAGTATAAATACTCGATCACAATTTTGAATTAAAGTATAATAAACTAAAATACAATAACTCGCGTCATCTCATCAATTATAGGATTAGTAATCCTCTAGTTTATATATTTTCATTTTGTTTGCGATCCCATTCTACTTAACATTCTTGACTCAGTGAACTATATACCATGCTGGAATGTGAATTTCCACGTTAGAGTCCAGGCCACAAGAAGATAAAGACGAGTAGTTTTGCAGTTACTTAATAGAATATTAGATTATTAATCGCACATAATTCATTAGTATCTTGCTCGTTTACCAATGTGACAAAAGGCAACATTCATTTTGTAGTTGTTATCGTTAATGTTATTATCGTCGGTGTATTTGATACATATATACTATACCATGACAATAGTAATTCCACTCGCCGTTGCGGTGGAAATCGCGTGATCGCAAGACAATTTGTAGCGTCTGTATGCCGATGAATATATACGTGCTGCTTGAAGCAGCGACTCTGAGTCTGGGAGCTACTGGAAAAGAAATTGTACAAGCCTCGACAGAAGTTGGCGACCGAGAAAATTCTTCCCTCGCCGATAACGCGGCCACGAATTGACACTTCGCGAGGAGAGAACTCGACTCAGGCTCGGCTCAGAAACTAATTCTTTGAAAATTGCGTCCTTCCTTTTTCTTCTTTTTCCCTTTTCGCGAAGTGATAACCACTTGGGGTGCTCGACGGTGCGGAGGCTGTAACGGTGTATACAGCTAGTGTTCACAACGACCTTGGTCCGACGTGTTTACGAGATAGTTATATTGCAGTCACAGATTGCGAATAGGCAGGAACGATAATTAATTATTAAGAAATCTATGACGGTCTTAATACCGAGTTGCCGATTCCAATTCTTTTTCCCCCTGTTCCATTAAAATGCTGTCGACGTTACACACGCTGCTTTCTCTTCCCGCTCCCCCTTTTTTTTATGATACCCCCAATAATACATTTATATAGTAGCACGTGCTCGAAATGTAAATAACGCCGTCGTTTATTTACAATAGGGGTATTCAAATAAGTTAAAGTTTAACGGTTTGACAGGTTATGTCGGGTTAAAGTCGGGTAAAAAGTTTATTTTTACACTTTTAACCCAAAAATTAATGTGATAGGTTAATGAGTCACTTATGTATTTTGCATAACCTTAAAGAGTAACGCGCCCAAAGTTAATTAATTAACTTTTTACTCGACTTTAACCCGACATAACCTGTCAAACCGTTAAACTTTAACGTATTTGAATACCCCTAATATAATATTACGCCCCGCCGGGCGTCGTTATAATACACGGTAATTGTTTCGTTCGCCACTGATCTGACGACGGTGATCGCCTGATGTGTTGTCGTGTATGAACCGTCGCGTTAACATATTACATATACACATATTAAGACATACCCTGGTTTTTAATCAATCGTTACAATTATACGTAACAGTGCCTGCAAACGATGTGCTTGTTTTATACAATATATATCGTCCCGCTGTACGCTGTACGCGATCCGCAGGTATACAGCGAATTGATGTCGCGTAAAGGAAGTCCTTTACCAGCAAATTATCTATATATTTAGGGGCATATATGTACCACTAAACTCCTTCTATTACAGTAATTTCAGATTGATTATTCAGTCGCATGCTTAATTACGTACTCTGATTTATATAACAACGTATTGAACTCGAGAACGCGAAACTTCGCGATAATAAAAAGTAAACGGCGTACTGCGCTGTGTAGGATCTCAATTGACGCGCAGTTTTGCGTTAAACTTGTAATAAAAAATGCAATTTGACGAAATACAGCAGAAACTGTAAAAAATGAATCGTGAAACGTTCCATTATTAGATTATTATTCATTCCCAGTTGTTCTAGGATGTATGCTATTTCAGGAAAAAAAACATCTAATTAAGTTTGAATGGCGTAATTAAATGTAAATTGGTGGAAACTTTCATTTTTACCGCGTGCAAATATCACACGCGTAAGACGTTTAGCTTTCTATTATAAATAAAATTATACGGTCGGAAAAAAATATTCCGCTAGTTTTTCTTCGGAAAAGAAAGCTTAAGTGAAACGAAATTTCAATGCAGTTTGAGAGATCAATATATTTTACCTATACGCGTGCATTCGGCACATGCGACAAAAATCCAATTTTGAATCGCCTTATTTTGATCCAATGAAACATAGAAAATGGCCAAAAAAGAATGAAGTATGAAACAAAAGAAAAGCGATTTTCTAACGTAGTTGACTGATTGAAAAAGAAAAAATATCCTTTTTATATTCAAAATACACAAAGAGAAGTCCGATTTAAAAAATATTATATTAAAGCCTAGATACATTCATAATAAAAGCATAATATTAGCCTAAGCTCCGATTTTTTCAATCTCATCCGCATCTTCCGCGTCAAGATAATGTATCTTCTTGCCAAAGTGTCTCTCTATGTCTTTGCACAGTTGCATTGCCTTCGGCGAGTCGATTAAATTAATGGCGATCCCCGATTTGCCGAATCGCCCTGTTCTTCCGATTCTGTGCAAGTACGTCTCACAATCGGCTTGCTTTTTTTGGTCCATCGGCAAATCAAAGTTAACCACTATCGTCACCTGCTCTACATCGATGCCTGCCAAAAGTACCATACATTTTATTATAAATATATTATCGTTATACTACACTTAGGTACAGGTACAGGCAAAAGTTCAGGAATTATGTATTTGCTAAATATTAAATTTCTTCGTATTTACCTCTAGCTAAAACATTCGTAGTGACAAGAACTTTCTCAAGTCCTGCTCTAAATCTATCCAGCACAGAAATCCTTTGTTCGACTGTCAAGTCCCCAGACAATATTGCTACCGCATGCCCGTCTTTCGTCATTTTCTCTGCTAACCAACTGGCCGTATTTTTCGTCTGAAAAGTAAAGTAAGGTATTTTGTTACAAATGAGTTGCTTATTTGATGGATTTAATGAGTATTCAATATACGATCGCGATCTTACGTGACAGAAAATAATCGCTTGTCCAATGGTGATCACGCCATAGATATTAGTGATAGCCGTATATTTTTCGTCTAAATTTTTGCACTTGATATAGTACTGTTTAATATTATCCAAACTCTCTTCTTCTCTTAATAATCGTATTATTAGCGGATTACTGACTATAATCTCCGCAAAGTTCATCACTTCTGGCTCGTATGTCGCAGAGAAGAACATCATTTGACATGTACGTGGCAGTAATCTATGCATAAAATAAATGATGAATATCTCACGTGAAACATAGATGTATTCAGTCATGCAAATATTAAACATCTCGAGAAGATTACTTGTGAATACGGATACACTGATCTTGATGGCCTTGTGTAGCGATCATAACGTCAGCTTCGTCCAATACAAACAACTGATATTTTGCTTAGATCAAAGAATTTAAACTTTTGTCCCCAATCAAGCACTTTACCCGGAGTTCCTATAATAATGTGATCGGTGATCTTCGAGCCACGGCTTACTGTAACAATTAAAGCGATATTAAGAGAGTATCTTAACAGCAGAAAATTCAAATTATATAAGAAAACGCTGTATTACTTTCTTCTCCTCTCACAGCGTACTTAATTTTTATCTCAGGGCAAAAGCGCGACATCCTCGCCGCTACTTCGCCAGTTTGGATCGCCAGCTCGTAAGTCGGCGATAAACAAAGTACCTGTGTGGGTAATCTTTTGCGGGATCTACCCGACTCAACATGGCGAGTACAAACGCGGCCGTCTTACCCGTACCAGATTGGGATTGCGTAATCATGTTCTGCGGCCTAGAAAGAATTTCCTCATAAAATATGTTTTTTTCTCTCCTCCTTCACCCCCAGGATTCGACGTCGTCTGCCCCGAATTGGAACGTGCACGAAGCACGATTTATTCCGCGTTATCTTTTTTCCGGCGATCTTAATCTTAATAAAATTACATGAAAGATTTTCTTAGAAAGATAACAGATTTTTATTACCTTTATTACCTTTATTATTTTGACAATGTGTTGTTAAAGCCAATGATTGTTGCAATAGCGTACGTTTCTCTTTAGACCAATCGGTATCGCGCAAGAATCAATATTCAAAACTCGTCATATGTGCGATTAACAATAAGATAAATTTTAAATAATACAAATTTTATAATTGGTTGAAAGACGAATAAAAAAAATTCTACAATTTTTTCTCTTTGTTATAATTTAGTGCGAGAAGATCAGGCTGATGCTAACGAATTCTCAAACCCGATAAGATCACTTACCTATACGTTAAGGAACAACGAAAAATAGCGAGTACCGTGCCTCTCTTGGCACTATAAATTAACTTACGCCACTATTATCTGTCTTGATGTGATCTTATGGCCCTAAGATCACTTACGTCAAGACATATACCTAATACGTCGATTTTTGTATTATTTAAGGGTCGACAGGAGTCATTTAATTATTACTATAGAATCGTAAAATCCGTATTATGGAAAAAATAATTAGAAAATCGCACTTTAACTATGATATTCGTAATCAGCAGCATCGCCTTCAAGCTGCTACAGAGCGATTTTTTGGAAAAATGGTCAAAATAAAATTTTCGAGTTTCTATATAAAAATGACATTCACTATATCAATCGCAAAGGGCGATGGAGTTGTACTACACGATCAAGGATTATCCGTCCCATCTTGAAAAGAAAATGAAACTGATGAACTTCTTTTTCAGACACATGAACGAGCATCTGATGATAGAAGGCGGGTGGCTCTATTTCGATGAAACGCGGTGATAACGTACTCTCCAGAATACCCTATATATACACCAGTGGTTCAGGACTCAGACAGCTTTAGTGATGCAACTGAGCAATGGCACAGTGCAAGTAAATGTTAATTAATCACGTAGCTCTAAAGTTATATTAATATGTATATAATGTATGTAATATGTGTGTAATATAATGTTATTAAAATATATATTACTTATTGTTTCTGAAATGAATTACATTCTCATACTACAACATCGTGTACTTTCACTTTTACTCTTCTGCCTCTGTTATACCTGATGGAAACATATTTGAGATGAGGGGTAGACGTCGAAAATGTTATAAATTAATCGTTTCTATATGGAGCCATGCAATACCCCCTGTATAATTATTATTCTTATCTACATGTACACTCATTTGATGATGAATTATTTTTATCTTAATTTTTTTATTTTTTCAAATATTTTAGATCGCGTGCTTATTGTCCGTAACTACTAAAGAAATAAATAAATATTAAAAAAGAAAAACATGCCCAGCAAACACCAAGTAACGCCGGTACATGGGAGTTACCTATTGGAAAAATGTCTCAGAATTGTTCAATATTATCAATTAGGATTTTTATAAAAATGTTCAGACTTTCTCAGAATGCTATGAATTTTTCAGATCTTATATACGAACGTTTTTTAGACACTCGGACAAAATAAGAATAAAATATTTCAGATTTTTCCCGCCAACACATCTTTGTAGAAATCTGAAAATAAATATTGAAAAATCTATGCAATTTATCAGAAAATTTCATATATACGGATATTGAAATATTCCGAAAATCCCCATCCAATTATTTCTAAAAATATTAAAAAAAAATTTTATATATTGTTTCAGAATTTTTAAATAAGTCGCAATTCTTACAAAATTTCTGAGAAAATATGAGAAATTTTTTCACCAGGGTACTCAACAATGTAAATGCAATGTAGGACATATGCTGTATAACTTGCATGTAAAGTTTACTGTTACTTCGTGTTTGCTAAGTGCAGTATATGTAATTTAAAACTTACGTGTCGAAGAAGCACGATATTAGATCGTGAGATCAACTTTTGTGCAATTTTTACTCATTTTTTCGCTTTCGATAAATATTAAAAGCAATCAGGGTGACTTCAGTCAAATTAATTAAATTTCCATCAACTTAATTGGTAATTAAATCAGCCAGTAGAATTGCTTAAGATAAATTTCCCAGCTACATAATTCAATGTCCCTATGAGCTCTCTTTTCATATTAAATAAGAAAAAAACATTATTCTGTCCATATTAATAAAATAATACAGCTATTGCCGGATAAATTAACATTTGATTAAGTTAATCAGAGTTTGATCGGAGTAATCCTCAGCGAGTTTGCTGTAAGGGGATAGCAGGTGAATTAATCACCTGTTGAATTGATCCAAGTTTCATCAAGATTCAAATTCAATAGGTAGATATATCGACTGACGTCCTAAGATAATAAATTTCATTTTGAGGAGAACCGACTCTTGTATCCATTAATGAGATTACAAGTATACAAACGTGTTATGATTACTAATAGCGGTTCCAATAGATTGGAAACGTGCGGATTAAATATCTTGCTTATCAAACATGTATATAATAATGTAACGTTCTCATAAACTGTTTATCAATCACATTACTGAGAGATCGGCTCTCCAATTTATCTGTAATTGATAATTTACGATGCGACTAAATGCATATAAATTACATATTTAAAATTGAATTAAAAAAAGGAAAACTGTTACACCATCGTTAACGAAACGCTCAACGTCATTGCGATAACGTAGTTTCATCATATTTCTTTGGAAATGCAAATGTTGTCGAGACCATCGAGACAGTGACAAAGCGCAAACGAAATATACGTACGCGTTTCTGTTTAAAAAAAAAAATGTTCGGCGATAAGAATTTGACGCAAATACTCGTTGAAGAGCCGATAAGAATTAATTTAGCGGTATATGGGCAGTTTCGTCGAGTAAACGAGAGGGAGGAACGGATGGAGGAGATACCCCAAGTCCGACGACGGCCGACTCCTACAAGTGACTGCACTTTGCTTGCTTTGCTATCGTTCCATATCGAACAGCTGACAGTCGCAGCTGCTGGCCGGAACAGGCCGGAACGGCGGAACGGAACGCGAAACATCAGTCCGCGTTCCGTGCGTTCCGTTCTCATGGCGACGCGCCGGTCCTCCTCCCCCCCCCCCCCTCGCCCCGCCCGCTGCGGCAGTTGGCGAGTAGAGCACCTCGACCGGAAGCTTGGACATCGTCCGCCATATTGAAATTAATTATGGTGCGCTTTTTAAAAAGGTTTAAATCAATTTAATATCTATGGGATTTATTAATAAAGAAATTAATTTTATTCGATGGTTTTACGTGTACAAATATTACTATTACAAATAAATCCATTTAAAAAATATTAATAAGAATAGAAATTTTAATGTTTGTAAAATAATATTATTAATTTGGATTTATTTTTATATTTGTCTGTAATTAATTGTAGATACAAGTGAAATTGTATCTTTGTTAATATAAAATATTAAATTTATTTAAATTAATTCTTTTGTGTAATCTAAAAATCTAATATAACTTTTATGTTTATAATTTAATATATCTCTTTTAATACCTATAACCCTCATATATCTTTTTACGCCTCTTTATTGCTTGTTTAATCCTCCTATTCTAATTCAATAGTTTGATTTTGAAGAAAATAGTGATTTATTTAAGTACATTATAAATATCTATCGATAACAATTCAAATTTCCCTCGTAATTAGTCCGGGACATGTGGCGGATCAAATTTACCAATCAAAAAGTCGCCCGCGAGTGGTGTGTCCAAAAGTCCAAACTCTCATTACTTGAGGAACCCCCGTATATACGAGACATACGATGCGCCCTCGTGGTCGCAGACGCAAAAGCAGCGGGTCGATTTTCCGTACATCAACAGACAGCGGTGGTGGTACTGTCAGCGTTCTCAGCTGACGCACAAAAAGGATAATAGTGCAACGTCGAAAATGGTAATGAAACGCACACGCTTTTCAACCACGTCGATCGACGACGCGCGCTACGAGTGCACCCGCGGTATCGTTCGACCGTATTTTTCTTTTCCTTTTTTCTTCTTTTTTTTTAGTCGTTTGGCGAGAAAATAGCATCGATCATGCAGAGGCCCGGACAGGACCCCGTCGCCAAGGACGACGTGCCCTGGTGGATGAAGTACGCGGGTCGTGGACTCGGCACCGTAGGCAGCATAAGTAAGCCCGTCCATATCGATACCGTGTCGCCTGCAGCTTTCTTTCCCTTCCCCGTACATCGTGCGATATTTCGATATCTTTCTCTCGCGTGTGCGCGCGCGCGCGCGCACACATGTGTATCACGCATGTGAGATGTCATTATTTATTCAATCACTCAATTCGGCGACCAGAAAATCACTCTTTTATCTGATTTCTGAGCAGTGGCGTTTGCCTCTTCACCCTTCCGTAGGTTGATTTGTATACCAACTTTGTGTGAAATTTGTATAATACTAGATACAGAAGTTAACTACGACTTCAGGCTACAAGCTTTCTCAAATGGAACGTAATTCGTAAATGGAGATCGCCCGGTTTATTTGCAGTTGCGATCTTTCTCGGTGCCTGGAACTGCGCCGGTATACTCTTGGGTCAGATCGATTGCTTAATTAGCGGTATGTGGCAGATGGTAGCTGGTTTTCTGGTCGTAATGGTTGAAGCGCCTTGTTGCTGCCTGTTCATCGATTTTGTACAGAATATAAGCGACTGGGTGGAGAAGAAGCCTTATTGGAATAGAGCGGCCGCTTACTGTTTGTAAGTCTCATTTTATTTCCTCCATAGTTTTTGAATCGCATATTTATAGACTCACTTTTTTATGTTACGATTGAATTGAATTGTCGTATTTATTGATTTAGAATAGCATTACCAGCAGTCTTCCTATGTCCTGGACTGAGTAGCATATTTGGCAGCGGTTTAATATTTACAACGGGTATAATATACGGATTGATGTCCCTGGGCAAAAAGTAAGTATAATTTTCTCGGACATTTCTCAAGGTATAATCCATAAGACAATCAAATAAGAGCTTTATTGACAAAAAGAAAGGAAATAAGCCAATTGCAGAAATTTCCAAGTACAAAATATAATTTATATTTAATCGTCAATATAAATAATCTTTTACCACCAAAACCAAGTCAATTTGACTTGATAAAACAATCGAATTGAATTGATGCAAAAATGTATCAAAAAGGGATTGCAATCAGTATTGTTACTTCGCATAGAACGTCTCGCAATACTGATTGTACCTTTCTTAATTTTTCAGCTATTTTAGTAATTGATTTGTCTTTAATAATTCTATGTTTTTGTACACGTCAGTTTAATGGGAAGTTTAAAGTGTTGTATTGTGAGGTTACATCGTCAATTTGATGTAGTTTTGTTGACAAGAAGTCGCTAATGTGCTCCAAAATCGCAAGAAAGATTTATGTTATTTCATTCTTATCGAAATTTATAATTTTCAAGGAAATGAGTGCTGTAAACCAATTGCCTATTCATTTCATCTATTTTTCTTTTCGATTAACAGGATACTTGTTATACAGTCTCACATCCAGATACCATCGCTTTTAATTTATTTAAAAACTACATAATGTATGCTTTTTCCCCCCTGCCTAAATTAACGTATACCTTTTTTGCTTTGAGGTGGAAGAGCGATTTTTATATTGTGTATGTGTATTTTTAATGCTACCTTGCTTTGGTTTTGTGAGAAAAGCGTGTTAGAACTGCGTGTGCCAGAGATATCTTGAAGAGACGAAGGAAGATACAGCGGTTTGGAAAAAATAACGGTTTATTTCGTTTCTAGCTGTATAACGATCGTCGCAAAAAACTTCATAGAGTTAATGAAAGACGCATCGCGTTGGCGTGAAATAACTTTATCTTGTTTTTGATATGGTTTTTGCAAAGTGTTTACTAATGTATAACATAATAACAGAGGATCCAGGCCCGACCCAGCAGGAATGACGTCGGGCGTGGGTTCCCCACAGGGTACAGTGCCTCCTACTACAGATCACCATACTACTCTGATGGAGGATCCTGACGTCTGGAGGCCTACATAAATCCATCAAACATTCATTGCACCACTTCACTAACTAAGGCAATAATATACAAGATTTAATGTTATTACAAAATCTAAGTACAATGCTTCGCTACAAATGTCCATTCTGTTCTCGGCATATAATCTTTGTTGTCATTCTATGTATTTTTTATTGTACAGCTGCTCTGATTCGATACTGAATCGAAATACTTTCGAATATGATATAATTTGGAGATTGTTTGATAATTTCCACAAAATAACGTTCTTTAAATAACAAAGTATCGATTGTAATAACTAGATTGTATTTAAATCAAATATTCTTCGAGAAATCAAACCTAGATTTGAAATATCTTCAAATCTCATTAGTTAGATATTTTGGTATTGAATTGGAGTAAAGTTTGTTCATTTAATTGACATTCCACATTATTTGCTTATCAACTTTCTGTTATGAGCATTTAATTGTTTAATATAGTAAATATTAAGTGTCTTGTGATGTTTCTGCATTTAATTATTTCCCGATTATTACGTTGATTAATATAATCTATATTTTATTATGTTGAAACTTTTATTATTATAAGAATTGTAATTACAATATAATTTCTGCTTTTATTTATGTAACTAATTTATTTGTCTACATCAATTTAGCTATTAAATGTGATTGCGTTAATCTGTACTTGTGTGCATGCAGTTATGAGGAAAGATTTATGTGCATGCAGTTATGAGGAATTAATTCCAAATTATAATTCGTCGGATACAATCGTTTTTTGTATTTAAAATTCCAGTAATGATAAAAGAATTATCTTTTTATGTTAGCAATGTGATGAGTACATGATGTATGACAATTGATTCTATCATGCATAACACTACGTACATTCGACAATGTTTTGACAAAAGCAAAAAGTCAAACGATCATTGACAATTGATTTATTCCCGTAACTATATTAAAAGTAATGCTGCTATATGTTATGCTTTTGATAGAGCAAGTGCGTATTAACATTTATAATTTAAATAAGACATTGTGAAGTTTACATATGATTATGTCTCTTGATAAGTTATAGATGGGAAACGGTCTATATCGATAAGCTAGAAATAATAAATATAGACTCACATCTAAATGCTATAAATGTTCTTGATAGTAAAGAAAAAAGAGAAGCATTTCTGAAAAGATTAATGTGATATCCATACTTTAGGGCACCTTTTGGCGAAATGAGAACAGCAGCGATGGATGTTCAAGCTCCATCATCGAGCATGCGGTCCACACTAGTTGAAAATATTCAGCCAATCGGTGTTAGCAGTACCCCAGCTAGTATTGTTTGATCGTTAGGAATTAATTGGGTGAGCAATCTAATTTTTTGTTTTGTACGAATGATCATAAGTGATAACTAATCGTTTAAATGATCAATAGTTTAAATAAGTAAATGAGCGTTGCGCGCTTCGTTTTACTCTAACGTCGATACAAATTGTAATTTAAGCGTCCCAATAATAACTCCACAAGACATTTATCAGGACTTTGGGACAAGGTCGAATACAAATTGTATCACGAACATATAAATTCAAACGTGTTATGATCTGAGAAGAAATCTAGAAAGCAAGTTCTTGAACTTTAATACTTAGTACCGGGATTTCTCTATTTTAATCCATCTTCATTTCGATGTTTGAAACACATTGATAAGAGTTGTATGCGCTTGTTATATCTTATGTTTGTATGAAATGTTGTATATAAAACGGAGTGGGATACATTACGAAGACAGTATAGAAAAAGATTTGTTGCTTCATTTTAATAATGCCAAAGTCAAAGACTGTCATAGAAAATGATGTTCATGGGCCTAGCTATCCAATAGGCCCATCTGTCCATTGTATGTCATGAAACGTTAACAGGCAGAACAATAGAAAATTGTAGATGATGTAACTTGTTTTAACGTATGTAATATTAAAACGCTTTATTT
Organism: Temnothorax longispinosus; assembly: GCF_030848805.1. NCBI lineage: Eukaryota > Metazoa > Arthropoda > Insecta > Hymenoptera > Formicidae > Temnothorax > Temnothorax longispinosus. The sequence goes on from NC_092369.1 coordinate 13,102,404, forward strand.
TGCAAACAATTAGTTAAGTAAGTCAACCCGACAAATGAAACTGAATAATACTTCCGCATTTGAATTGTAAAACACATCGTTTTCAGAATGTCATACAAGAAGCGTGAAAGTCATAATATATTAGTTTGATATTCCTTTTATGTATAATATTACGTCTATAGATAAGCCTCTCTCTGCCAAATGAAACTGTATATCCATAAAATTTAAATGTGTTTGGAAACGCTATTTGTATATTTATGCGGTATTACAATTCTTATTGTAGCATTGTAAACTTCAATTTGATTAAGCCACAAATACGTGCGCAGGGTGAGTTAAATCTTTAGCGTTTGTAATCTCTCGGCATGTAATTGTAATCTAAGACTTTGATGGATGAAACATTCCGTTTCATTTTTCTTTGCTGCATACGTATTGGAGTTATTTTATTTTTATTTTTTACAATTAAAATGGACTAGCGCAGTTATGTAACGCGTTTATATCAAAGAAAATTCACATACCATATATATGTAAAACCATCTTATCGTGCGATATGGCAGAGGGACATAATAATCCTTATGATTGGCACAATTTCATGTCCTGGCGAATTTTGTATAATCACGAATTTGAATATTGCATACATACAGGTTGTGTTACTTCATTGTATTAAATTTTAGTGATAGGCTTCTTCATCCTTCTCGATATTAAGTTAAAGTCAAGTCAAAGCATTAAAGTCAAGTTTTCCTTAAAAAAAAAAAAAGAGAGAGTAGGTTGTAAGAGAATTCCCAAATATCTACTATATTACTACGTGACATATCGTGTATATATGCATGTATTCTTACGGATGCCTATACCGCACGATTTCTAATAGTTCATTTAAACGATTGAAAATATGCATATGTTAGAAATTGTGAGCAAAGGCACTTAGGGCACTTAGCCGCATGAATATTAGCTTCGTATTGTTCTACCTGCGTTGCGCTTTCTAAATTACTGAGATTAGATGTGCCAAAAGCGCTTGTTAATCACCATAGTCATTAGCTGAATTTTTTATTCGTAATATCCGTGCCGATATAAACCTTTTCGATATCGTATACATTTCTTTCGTATTCGAAACTTATAAATTTGTATTACAAATTATTCTCTCCTTATCCCACACATTCCTCATATATGTTACTTAATTTATTTAAGAAAAAGAAACTGTAAGATGTTGTATTGTCGTCTGGCTTTTACTCGATAAATGATTTATATTAGAGAAATGATTGCTCATAATAAAATAAATTCTTGTGATCGATGCAGTTATGTGCGTGTGCTGTCACACAATAAGAGAAATATCGAAAGCATGTATGTGTCTGGTGTGTCATTGATTATACAGGGTATCCCACTTCCAAGGAACGAGCCGTTAAAATAATCTTTTAAGTAAATTAAAGACCTAATATTAAATCCTAAGATGTCAATGCATCTCGATAGTCTTATTTTAAATTATAAGCAATTGAGAATAGATTTTTTTTCTAATCAAGAAATTATAGAATGAAATGAGGAAATCTCCAAGAGATTAGAGAAAACACAGTTTTAATCTTCGTTTTGTCTCAAGTAAATCATCATGAAAAAATGTGTTTATCTGTTTCTGAATTTTAACGTCAAAATTTAAATAGCTATATGTCAATTAATAAAAATGTCTCGTTATTTCTCGTTGAAGAAAAAATTGATCAAATTCATAAATAGATTTTATCATTAATGATTGAACGATTGATCGATTGGCAAAAGTGGAATATCCTGTATATGCTACGTATATTGCTGAGTATTTTTGACTTGAATTCTCAAGATTAATCAGCATATGTTAGAATAATGGAATGTAATGTCCTCGCGACTAATAAATATAATGAAGAGCAAAAATGAGGTTTAGATGTAATGAGTAGAGTTGCATTTGCACCAAGTTTTTTTTCTTCTATAGCCTCGTCGCGCCTTCTCTTCCAGCAATTGGTCGGAAAATCGGTCGCAAGAGCGATAGAGGAAAAACGATAATGAATACCGTTCAATCACGCTATATTCGAGATAGGATAACATTCTTGCTCTCCGTTACGTAACAATTGAAGGATATATGTGATTATTATTTTATTAGAGTGATTCCGCAATATTGCTGTATCCGCTGAGAAAAGTTAATTATGTTCTTTAAGTAAGTACAGCTTATTTAAGATATAGAAAACCATATGTTCTCTGTGGGAGTAAAAATTCAAGATATTGCATAGCAATGCGTGCGTTGGTTTCATTCCGCTGGACTTGTATATTTGTCTCATAAGCGCTCCTTTTCCATATAAGCCTCATACAAAAAGCTTGCACCGAGAAAAATGCGGAGAGAGAAGTTTACACATTGGAAAGCTGTCCTTTTGTCTTGCGAATGCAGTGAAAACTTTGTTCTTCGTTAAAAGTTTAGTCAGCGCTACGAATCGATGTTCTTTGTTGATTTAATTAAAACGGTACTCTGTTTACTGTGTCGGCAAATTCTGTTGACAAAACACTGCAAATTTAATGAGGACATAAATTGATGGACTTGCTAATCCGCGATAATTTCCAGAACGAATGAAGATTAAATGTGTTGTCAAATTGGAGATATACATGCCATTAATATTTCGTTAAATATCCAATTCCTTTTCGGAATATTAAGTGGGCGGGCTTTTTTGCTGAAAGAAATAATTTTCCAATTTAGAGCTATCTCTCTCAGATCATTTTTCGAATGGTATGTAAACAATGTTCTAGTAATAATAAATATAGTTCGGTGTAATAAGTAATATAGGAAGAGAATGAATAAATAGTGAATGGTTTATTTATCATTTGCGTTACTTTTTAAGGCTTATCCGAGTAAACTTTTAAGTGGCCACATGCAATATGTACATACAAAGAAAACAAATTTGTCACGGATGTAATAGAAATTGTAGTATTTGATTAGATGCGTAAATTGATAAACAAATTGTGCATATATTATCTGACAATGCAAGTTAACAGGCATACGTGACATATTTAATATTTAGTTGGATTGGATTGAATTCATTATAATTTAACATTAAATAGCTAAAAAATGAAGAAATGAAGTATTAATTATTATTGATATAATTGATATTATGAAAAATCGTCATTTTATTTAAATCGATCACTTTAGACAATCGATCTATTCTGTTAACGTGTATAAGGGCTCAGTCACAATGAGAAAAATAAGGAATAAGATAAAGGAATAAGGAATAAGGCATGTTGCATCTCACTTTAATGTACGTGTACTAAAGTGAGATGCGACATTCCTTTATTCCTTATTCCTTTATCTTATTCCTTATTTTTCTCATTGTGACTGAGCCTTAACAGTCTAGTCTTATTTTCTTTTGTTAGAAACACGAGGACCAGAGCTTATCAGGTAAAAGTTTGAACTTTTTCCGGTCCGCCATTTTCAGACCATGTTTCAAAAATGTTCAAATCAGTTTATTATACCTATGCTGTTTATTTATTAATAAAGGAATTTAATTCGATAGTTTACATGTATTATTGCTATAATAAATGAATTTGCAAAAAATAATGGTAAAATATGCTTTTTATAGTCAGCTTAAACATAATTGTCCAAAGCCCGTATCGCGTTGAAGTCCGTATCCAGACTACGAATTGGGATTGAGATTGGATTGAAATTTAATCAATCAGAACAGAGAAAACTAATCTCAGGTTTAGTAAACTTTGCTCTGATTGGTCAAATTTCAATCCAATCTCAATCTCAATCCGTAGTCTGATATACGGGCATTTATGGATTGGAAATGAAATTGGATTGAAATTTTAGATAGATTTTCAACAGAATAATGCTAGATCTACAATGCGAGTCGTAAAGTCGTGAGTCATAAGAATTGACCAATCACAATCGAATTTGAGGAGAATAATCGACTGTGATTGGTCAATTCTTACGACTCACGACTTTACGACTCGCATTGTAGACCTAGCATAACGCTGAAGCCTTGTGACCAATCACATTGGTTCGAATTGTCCGAATTGTTTAAATGTGATTGGTCAATTCTTTCTCCGTCCGAGATCTCGGAGCGTCGCGATTTCTAGCACCCTACAGATTTTTAGTACTTTTAGTATTTTCTGTACGTTTCGTTGGGACGATGGTTAGATCGCGCCACGCGCGCTGCGGTTGGCAACGTTGGCGGCCTAACCTGTTCGAGAACCGAGGCAGCGGATCCGCGGTGGTAGGTAATTTTTTGAGCCACCGTACGTTGGGTTCGCTCCGGTTGTGCGTTGTGTCGCCGCGCTCATTGTCGCACAGGACGTTGATTGTAACGGGCACAGGAGCGCGGAGGTGTTTCCCGGCGACAAATTTCCTCGTGTGGAGAGAAGCGTTCGCGTCGTTTCCGACGCGTTTGCGAAACAAAGCGGGGCCCTGCGCCGCATTTTCGTTACGAGTCTCGCTCCTCGGCCGTTGTTATTCCTGTTATGTGGTGGTGAACATCATTCAGGTAAGCGCGTGGGTTTTTTTTTCTCCCCTTTAACGTCCCACGAGGCGACGATGCCTCTTGTTCCTCTCCGACGGCGGTCGTTTTTCGCCTCGCGAGAGTAGCGAGAAACGAAGAGAGAGAGAGAGAAAAAAAGAATATGGTGCGCACAACGAGAACGCGAGTAGGCCTCTATTTCGACATCTCTCCTTCTCTCTCTTTCCGTCGCGCTCACTCGCTCCTACTCCGTTCTCCGTGTGCCTGTGCGTGCCTCTTTCTCTCTCTCTCTCTCCCCTCCCTCCCTCTTTCTCTCTCTTTCTTTCTCTTTCTGTCTCTGTCTTGGTCGCTCCGAAGGAATGAGTCGTGCATCACAATGTAACGGAATACCCATCCGTTGGTTAACCTTTCCCTTTCACAAAGCTCTTTTATCTGCGACGAATTTGGAATATTCTCGATAGAGTACATCCGCTCCGATTTGCGACACGTGTTAAGCGTCGTTCGGCTTTCGGACTTTTTTCGTTTTTTTTTTAAATCTCGAGTTTAAAGATATCCTATACAAATGATTCGGAGATAACGAAAATGCTCCTTATCCTAGATGGTACCATATTTATGTAAAGAAGCGATCTCTTTTCACCAGCTTGTACCTTATCGTCCCGTAACTTACGCTTTGAGTCGTAACGTGTGCAACGTATATGTGTGTAATTAACCCTTAAGCGGGGAGCACACACTTCTGCATAACGCATAATGTGTAAGCATAAGAAAATTGATTGGTCTATTTTCTTATGCACATGTGTATGGACCAATCAATTTTCTTATGCTTACGCAATATGCGTTGTGCATAAGTGTGTGCTCCCCGCTTTACAGTACAATGTGAAGAACGGCACCTTATATTCATACAAACGTGGGTATCAACGTGTCCGACTATACTTTTCCATTTATTTAAAATGGTTCACAAAATTTATATTTTCAAGTTTCTAGAACAAGCGTCTGTACTTCATTTTGGAAAAAAAAGTTAAGTGTAGTATAAGTGGGGATCCTTTGAAATTTCGAGAAATTTCGAGAAACTTCCATGTATAGAAGTCAATCGGACACGAAATATCCATGTTTGTCCTGTAAGGGTTAAGTGAATCCCATTAAAAAAACCAGTGTTTATTTCTACAGAAATTATAGTAGTATATAGCGGCAGTGACGCTCACGCGACAAGCATATAGGAACAGGATGTCGGGGCACAGAGGTGGCGGAGGGGCTGGAAGTCACCAAGGTCCCCCGGGCCTTAAGCAGATAGATTTGGATCAAATTTGGGGAGATCTGCGCGAGGGCATAGAGCAAGTCTATAACAGGCAGGGCATGTCCAAGCCAAGATACATAGAGCTGTACACGTATCCTTTATATCGTGAAAGATAATTCTCTAATTTTTTTTCTTTCTTTTCCTCCCGTAAACTGGTTGTTTGCATTGTCATGTATTTTCCTATTACATCGTAAAATTTCTACAGACATGTATATAATTACTGTACAAGCGTTCATCAGCAGCTAACCAGGACTACAACTAAGAGTAAAAAGGGACAAATTCAGCAAGGAGGCGCGCAGTTAGTGGGTTTGGAGCTATACAAACGCCTGCGTGATTTTCTTAGGAATTATCTTATTAATTTACTCAAAGTAAGTGTATTATAAATGTCGTGCTTTCGATCAAAAGATTTTTGAACAAGTGTCGCAATAATAATGTATTACTCGCAGCACGGCGTTGACTTGATGGACGAGGATGTGCTGCAGTTCTACACGAGGCAATGGGAGGAATATCAATTCAGTAGTAAAGTATTGAACGGCGTATGTGCATACCTCAATCGCCATTGGGTACGAAGAGAATGCGAGGAAGGCCGCAAAGGAATTTATGAAATTTACCAATTAGCCTTGGTTACTTGGCGAGATAATTTATTTAAACATTTAAATAGACAGGTAAATAATATTCTTGCGAGTACCAAGGTGTATTTGTTATGCACACATGCGACAAATCTGTGCTTTCTTCTAGGTTACTAATGCAGTGCTTAAATTAATCGAGAGAGAACGCAATGGTGAGACGATAAATACCCGATTAGTTAGCGGCGTCATCAATTGTTACGTAGAATTGGGTTTGAACGAGGAAGACCCGGGTGCGAAAGGGCAAAATCTAACGGTGTATAAAGATTCATTTGAAAATATCTTTCTCGAGGATACGGAACGATTCTACAATCGCGAGAGTTCCGAATTTCTTAGGCAAAATCCTGTAACGGAATATATGAAAAAGGTATTTCCAAAAGAGAATACTGATAAATATGCGAAAGAATTATATTTTACTCTTCTTTGCATCTTCTTTTCTGTGCAGGCTGAACAAAGATTATTGGAAGAGCAGAAGCGAGTGCGCGTTTACTTGCATCAAACGACTCACGAGCGACTGGCGAAAACATGCGAGAGGGTACTTATCGAGAAACATCTGGATATATTCCATTCTGAGTTCCAGAATCTTCTGGACGCTGATAAGAACACAGATTTGGGTAGGATGTATCAGCTAGTAGCGAGAATACCAAATGGCCTTGGAGAGTTGAGAAATCTTTTAGAAAGTCATATTGCCAATCAAGGTCTCGCAGCTATAGATAAGTGCGGAGACTCGGCAGCTAACGTACGTTTTTCATTTAATGTAACTGATAATGTAACTATTGCACACGTGAGATATCGCGAATCGCCTAAGTGAATTGACGGTCTTTCTCACTCGCAGGATCCGAAAATTTATGTAAACACGATCTTGGAGGTACACAAGAAGTACAACGCTTTAGTGTTGGTCGCATTTAATAATGATAGCGGCTTCGTTGCTGCCCTGGACAAGGCTTGCGGACGGTTTATCAATAGCAATTCTGTCACAAGGGCAGCAAATAGCAGCAGTAAGTCACCTGAATTATTAGCCAAATATTGCGATCTGCTGCTTAAAAAGAGTAGTAAAAATCCAGAAGAGGCGGAACTTGAAGACACTCTTAATCAAGTTGTAAGTATATGATAAATTTATTTATTTCTGTGCTTGAATTCTCTGAACAAAGAAATCGAGTTAATGGCATTTATAATTTTTCTTTACAGATGGTAGTATTTAAATATATCGAAGACAAAGATGTATTTCAAAAATTCTATAGCAAGATGTTAGCAAAACGATTGGTGCAACATATGTCTGCCAGCGACGACGCAGAGGCTTCCATGATCTCTAAGCTGAAACAAGCCTGTGGATTTGAGTATACTTCAAAGTTACAACGCATGTTCCAGGTATAACATGTTATTTAATCAGAATGTTTTTAAAATATGAGATTAAATTTTTCTATTCTATTCTGCTCGCATTGATTAAAACTTGTTAAAAAGGAACATGGAACTAGAAACTCGCCACGTCCTTATCGCATTTGGATTATGCTAAGAGCGAGATTTTCGTTAAAAAATAACAAAACATTTTTTGATATTGTATCTCCCATTTTGTATTTTCAAATTTTGATTGCATATTTAAAATCAGAACCCTAAAAAACTCTTATGTGTATAATTTTATACGTAAACAGGTTTTTTTTTAATTTGGATGTTATATTGAATCCATTATTTTGATTTATTAAATTTCGATTTCAGATTTGCAATTAGCAAATCGTCCTAAAAACCTCCATGTACTAAATTCCGCAAATTATGTTCAACAGAAAAATTTTTGCAACAAAGGATTAATCGAACGAGAACGTAACTTTATTTTTAGTGTTCTGAATTTTTTAATAAACATTCACGATACAGTTGTAGATATTTTCTGAATTGATTGATAAACAAGCTATTTGAAATATTCCCAAGTAGAAAACAGTGCACAGAAGTTTGAGCAATGTATAGGCTATGTAGTAGATCTTTTTTTATGATTCAACGACCAAGACACTTATTTTTAAGAACAATTTCGATTGAAATATTTTTTATAATGTAAAATTTGGAAAGATTAATTCAATATTTGCAGATATATATTTATATGATGCTTGTTAACATGTAAAATACACTCAAAGAATTAGTTCCTTATTGTAGTATTCTATAGATTGTGTATAATTTTGAGATCTTATCAATAGCTAACGGCATTTTGTTATTAAGAATTCTTAAAAAATATTACAAATGTAATTGTAACAATTTATCCATAGGACATTGGTGTATCAAAGGATTTAAATGAACAATTCAGGAGGCACTTGACAAATTCTGCTGAACCTTTAGATATAGATTTCAGTATACAAGTTTTATCTTCTGGTTCATGGCCATTCCAACAGTCCTTTACATTTTCTTTGCCAAGCGAGGTAAAACGTGCCAAAAATATCGAATCTTAATCTTTTCTTTTGGGACCTTCGCCGATTACTTACTTACTCATAATTTTCACTTGCAGCTAGAAAGATCTGTACATAGGTTCACTACTTTCTATAGTTCACAACACAGCGGCAGAAAGTTAAATTGGCTATATAATATGTCTAAGGGGGAGCTACATACAAATTGTTTTAAGAACAGATATACATTGCAAGCATCGACTTTCCAAATGGCAGTTTTGTTAGCGTACAATGGATCTACATCATGGACAATACAACAACTGCAATATGCAACACAAATAAAGATGGATTTTTTACTGCAGGTAATGTGACAGTCTGATAGTGATAGGCAATATGTTGAAAATATAAAATACTTAAGAGTTTCTTTGAATACAGGTTATTCAAATACTTTTGAAAGCCAAGCTTTTAACCGCAGCTAGCGATGATGTAGCTGAACTGACCCCGTTATCGACGGTAGAACTTTTTACAGGATACAAAAAGTATGTCACTTTTATACATGTATATACATATCTCTAACTACTACTTATAACAATTGCTACAACAGTATTTATTCGTTTAACAGCAAAAAGTTAAGGGTAAATATTAATATACCGATGAAGACGGAATTAAAGGTTGAACAAGAGACTACGCACAAACACATAGAAGAAGATAGGAAACTTTTAATTCAGGCAGCAATTGTTAGAATTATGAAAATGCGGAAAGTATTGAAACATCAACAGTTGGTGGCGGAAGTATTGAACCAATTAAGCTCTAGATTCAAGCCGAGAGTACATGTCATTAAGGTGAGTTTATTTATTTAAAAAAAGATTCTGTTTTTTCCAATATCACTCGTGTGCACAGATGCGATCTATATAATATATAAATTGCATCTATGCACATGAGTGAATATTTTAAAAAATTTGACTTACACCCCACTATGGCTTTTATCCCTTCATATATTTTTAAAAATCTTATAAAGACGATATTACTGATTTGTGTAAATATAAAAATTACGCAATAATAATACCAATGTTTTAATAAACCTAAAATACTTTTCTTGCAGAAATGTATAGATATTTTAATTGAAAAAGAATATTTGGAGCGCACAGAAGGACAAAAGGACACTTACAGCTATCTGGCATGATCAGGGCAACGATACAGCAACAAAAACAAAATGAAAATAATATACACACTCACTCACTCACTTTCATTGATATATACGTATCAGACTTATTTATTTAAGGTCTCGAATGTAATTCCCTATTTTTATTCTGTATGAATACCCTTGTACCATACTGTCATTCTGGTCGCATTTAGAGTCTGGCTTTTTATATATCTTTTAAAAGATATATGAATATAGCGTAAAAGATTGTTAATAAAATTATTTCGTAATTATTAGCCAATGCTAGGTGTGTTACTGTCTGTGCTGATTTTCAAAACGAGGCGAATATCGCTTTGCTGTAGTATTACAAGATCATCATTTAAGACTAGATAATCAATAGATAATTATATAAAATTATAAAAAAAGATGTATTTTCATTGCATTATTAACACCAATATTTTCCAGCCTTGTAACTGAAAATACTAAAAATAATTTATTTTTTACAAACTGAAAGGAGCGTATTGTAAATGTGGAGGAAGTAAAAGATGTGTTATGTCCACTATTATATATGTATATACAAAAAAGATTATCATAAATTGTAATTGGTTATACGAAAAGAAATCAACTTCACATACACATACACATACACACACACACACACACACACACACACACACACACATTACAATAAGATGTACTATATAATAAAAGGCAGAATGTACAAAAATTTGCGAGCACATAGATAGTAATGCATTTTAGCAAAAGTTTAACTTTTACAATAGGCATACATAAGCCGGAAAATTTTATATCAATATATGTAAAATTCTATCATAATCATAGCAATTCAAATGTTTTTGCGCGATAGCATAATTACGTCAACTCTGCGTGTCCTAGATAGAATATTTGAAATTACAAGAAATTACAAATCTGCTAATAATTTCTTTTCGAGAGTATACTAACACCAATTCGCTCAATTCACGCGATCGCTAAAGAAAAGAAATCAACATTTTACACAATTAAATTTAAGAGTATAATTTTTTCTATGCAAAGTCTGGTGAGGTGATTGTCTCGATTATCTTTTGGCCCGAAACAGGATTTGAAGATTAATATGCTGGTTAACTTAATGATGATTGATCTTGAATACATTTGTTTATATGTTTGTAAAATTTTTATTGCTGTGGTAAAGAGTTGCGAGAAACGCTTGATGTTCGTGCAATATCGAAACAGTAAGAATATTTATGATATAATAGGATTTAAAAATGCAAAAGTATATATATAAACGAGTAACAAACGTAAGCTACAAGTGGTGCTTATGTGAATCTTAACTTTAGTGCCCTCAATAAGGGTCAGGAAGAATTGTAGATCCTGTAATTATAAGCGCTCATAATAGGTACGATCATCTCGAGATTGAGTTTTGAAACTCAATATGTGTATAAAAATGAACGAAAGAGAGAGAGAGAGAGAGAGAGAGAGAGAAGTTTAGAATTTTTAAGTACATGTATCATGATCTTAGATACTCAAATATTAATGACATTTTTTCATGGCATATTGTCGATGATAAAAATCTGAAGAGGAATAAATTGAGAATTATTGTAATTAAATTGTATTAACGTACTTGCCCGCAGGGGGTGAGTGTAACAACGTCTACATATTTAACAGAAAAACATTAACTTAAATGTATTTTATTAAAGTGTACTGCGAATTTCCTTTTCAAATTACGAAAGCATTAATGTTATTCGAGCTATAGGTTGTGTAGAGGGATACCGACTATATTATCATACGGTCTTTATCCATGTACTTGTGATATTTGCTATTATTTAATTTCTATATAAAAAGAAGCGATTTTTTTCGACGAATTGTTTGCGAAAATAAGTTTGTAAGTTTTTTGTAAGTTTAGACATATACTACGGTATACATCACCTAGGTCGAAGATTTACAATCTTTTTGTCGCAGAAGGAACACTAGAGGCCCCCGCACAATGAAAAATACAAGGGACAGGGAACAGATATTAGCGATTACAAATAAGAAATCAGGAATAAAGCTGGTGTAGCATTAATACACGGCTTCCGATAGGTTAAAAATCTATTACCTGTGTTATTCCCTGTTTCTGTTGCCTGTATTTTTCATCGTGCATTCAACTTTATTCTTGATTCTTTAGTCCTAATTAATTAGGACCGTATTGTTATTGGTTAATATACGCGGGCCTTTGATTATTTAGCTTTCCTTAGTCGAGCGAGACCGTATTGTTATTCGTTAATATACACGGGCCTTTGATTATTTTTAGCTTTGTAGTCGCTAATATATCTGTTCCTTGTTCCTTATATTTTTCATTGTGCGGAGGCCTTAACATTCATGTGTATCACCCAGTGAAATATCATTGATAATTTTGATGAACTGCATATTTTTTTTTAAATTCGTTTAGCTCGTCGCGTGACACTATTTTAAATGCGTCGCAATTGTAAAGGCAAATAATGGATATTTATATTCGCGTTGAGATATTCGCGGCAAAACCTGAACGCTTCGAATTTTTGTACACTCGAAAGTTTGTTATTGTCAGTTATTATTCCTCGCACCAAACGCAGAAGTTATGTAAATAAACTGAATGAGAAGACATTTGAAACTGTGAAACGTAAAACGACTTGGATTTGATATATAGTCACGATGGAAATCAATTTTTTTTTAGAGCGATCTCCTATTATTACCTTGCTGTTAATCCTCGGATAGGAAAAATAAAAAAATTATTATCAAGCCTTAAAACAACTTTTATCCGCAAAATGTATGATTTCCATAGCGACTGCGAAGATCTCATTTTCTTACGATTACGTGGACAACGGAGTTTGTCGAGAACAGATCTTACAGAATGTTTGCTACACATCTTAACAGAAAGGCTGCAGATTTAATGCAAGACTTGTATGCAATGTCGTTGGCATGTTACGTTAATAGAAATATAGCAGAATTTGCTAATAAAATATGACGACAGAGGCCGAACGAAATCTGTAGGATGCAGATACACCGTCCTGTTATGTTTGTAAGTTCTGTTAGTAGAAGTTTAATGCGGATACATTTGATACTAATCTGCTGCCTGTCTACCGTAGTAGAATATTCACTTATACTTATTGGATATGTTGAAAAAAATCTGCAAATCCTTTTACGGTCTATTTAGTCAGATATGCATTTGCTATTTTATATAAAGTCAATGAATTGCTGTAAACACAGTAAACACACGTATGGATATGGAATGGAACAGAAACATGAAATATAAATGTTCGCAGAATTATTAATAAAAGAAATAACAATATCTGATGAATCACGAATGTAAGTCTTTATTGATGAAGCATGAAATATTTCGATTCGATAGTACTTGATTTTGATACGTGAAATAAATACATACACGCTTTCTATAAAAAGATGTATATCAAATCTGATTTGTGCTGTAATATATAATACTGTAAAATATAAGTAGCTATAAAATGGGATTAATTTCATCTTTTGTACAGTACATAAGTTACAGTCATTCGATCAATGTTTTATACAAAGTGTCCCCGAAAGGGGGACATTTAGAAATGGTCCCGGGATGTAGATTGACTAGGAACAATATTACCATAAACGCTATTACGATACATCAGTGACTTTCTGAGGTTTCCACTCTAATAACTTCGCAAAGTCTTCTTTCGTTAAGGTGATTTGCCCATTTGCCATCAAATGTATCTACAAAATTATAAAGTTGTAAAAAATTCATATTATGTAATGCCGCACAAATAGAAGAAGTTAATGACAAAATACAATGTACGTACGTTTTGTTTCTTCAAATTATCTATGAGTAGCGTCTGTTTCTTAAATGCTTGCACCAATTCCGACCGCTGTTTCTCCAAATTCTTTACGGCTAATCTCTTATCGTCTTGTAACTTTCTGATTTGATTTCTTAATTCCTACAACGTGGATACGCGTTACAGATTTAGATTGTACAGATTTAGGTATATACTTTATTATACCTTCTCTTCTATCTGGCTGCACTTTAAGGCACTTTTGAGTTTCTCGTTGCTTTCTAGAGATCTGTTTAATCTCACATCGAGATTGGTTGACTGTTGATTCAACGTTCTTATCTCTTTCTTAAAACTTTCCAAGTCCTAAAAGGGAATATCACTGTAATAGACTAACAGTTGTGTAACATATAACAAACAGAGGCTATAAAGATACCTTCTTCAAAACAATATTTTCGTTGCTCAGAGCTTGATAGTCTGATAGCGTATCCGAATTTACACGTTCCAACTTTGTAACTGTATCGTTTAACGTTTCTATCTGATTGCGCAGTTTAATTTGAGCGTCGTCAAGCCCCTTCTTCTCCCCCTCTAATTCTTTGCAATAATCGCACTATGTATAAACATGATAATTCATAAATTTATTTTCATAAGTCTAAGAATTTTTAGGCAGTTGCATATTTTAATTTTTTCAAACACTCCCTTATTTACAACAGCAAGCGACAAAATGAGAAGAGACATTACCTTATTGTTGTACTCGAGTTGCACCGTTTGTAACTTTTTATACAGCATATCTATCTTGCCCTTGAGCAAAGTGATAACAGCTTTATTTCCGACGTTACTATCTTTCTTTGGAATTTCAGTGTCGTCGATACATTCTACCGATGCTGGAGCCTCAGAGACTTTAATTGACGATGTTCTTAATTGTTTATCTATCCTTAGTGTCGTATCTCCTAAGCGCGCAGCCTTTGCATCTTCCAAATTTGGATTCGCATTGTTAAATAAATTTTCGGTACGGGCATGTATGATTGAATCCACGGTCTTCATTACATCGCGCGTCTTTAGCTGAAGATCACGATTCAGTCGATAGAACTCCTTCTCCTTTGCCAATAAATCATCAGACATGTCTCTAAAATAATATCGTATTGTGTTAAACAAATTATACATGCTTGTAATTAAATATGGCAATAATAAAACAATAACTTTCAGTAAGAAATATAAGTCATTCTGATAATTTATTTATTTTAAGTCTGCATTTCGGTTAATATATGTGACCTGATCTAGCTTAATTGTCTCACATATCCTTATATCGAATGTAAGTTACATATTTGTTACAAATACACGATGGAATTAGGTTAAATATTTGACTTGACCAACTTACGTTTGTTTTTATGGAAATACGTTCATTCGGTGCTTCTTTGTAATAAAAAGGAATCTTGAAAAGTCGTTAAAAATCGTTGTTTACACCGTGAGAGAAATAATCGGCCACACTATATAAAAGCGACACCTTTTAAGGTTAGAAAATATATTGATGGAATATGATAATAGTGTAACATATGATGCAAATAGTACATAAATACATTTGAAATTAAATGGAATAATTTAATCGACGGAAAGCAAGGAGCAATGATTTAAAATAACTTCATTTTGTGTAAAAAGTTACAAACTTAATTTTTTTTATTTAGAAGAGGAATGTCTATTCCCTAACACCCAGAACAATATATAAATAAAAGTTAAAAAAAGTTTAACCCGGTAAAAAATTTTTTATATAAAAACATATGTTACTTTTCTTGTTATATACAAGAAAAATAATAAGAATTTAAAAATAATTAAAAGGATAATTTTCGCAATTTTTTTTGCAAAAGTTATTCTAATTTTTTTTTAATTATAATTATATTCTTTTTAGTATATTTTTCCTGGTCGATTATACATTAGGAGCAAGGAAGAGAAAGGAAATATATATAGACATATTTTAATACAATTGCATAATAATTATACGATTTATTATGCGAATGATATATAAAATTTATACGATGCGTTTTCAGCAAAGAAAAAAATTGAATTTCAGCTATGCGACGCATAAATATAATCGTATGTGCGTATGTACAACATAAAATAAGTAAAAGGAAATAAATATTAAATTAATAATAAACATGTACAATTTTTTGTTCACAATATTAAAGCAAAGCATATATTTTTCCCATATCTCGCTATAAATAAAAACTTCCATAATGATTTCAAGATTATTTTCTTAGTTTGATTTTCTTGTTTTTTTTTTTATATTTATAGTTATCAGGCAGATCATCGAACTGATATTAATTTGTGAGGCATTTGGATTTCGCTTATAATCAAAATATGTATCAATTGATTGAATTATGTGAAGTGGTATTTTAGGTTTAGCATATATTTTAATATAATTTACTATTGTATGTTTTTGTTGTATAAGCAAATGTAATAATATAATTACAAATATTTACAAATAAGTTACAAAATAATATTAAATCGATGATCTGTCTAATGGTAAAAAATCATATTCAATAAGTAAATGTACATATACATGTATACTACATACATACATACGCATATATATATATATACACACTCCCATACATACATATATGTGTATATATATATACATATATACATATACATATATACATATACATATATATATATATACATATACATATATCTTATATGTATCTAACTAACAAGCTTGTAAGCTTCAAATAAAAATTCTAATAAACTTTATACAAAATTATCTAAAAATTAATATTTTTAATTCATTAAATTTCAGTTTTTTATTTATTAAATTATAATTAAATTTTATAATTTATTTAGATCTCTAAAGTTTAATTTGCAAGAAAGTTTTTGTTTTTAAATACTAATAAAAATGGTTGTTGTTAATATTTTCAATAAAGAGAAAAATTTATTCCAAATTGGCAAAAAAATCTGTCATTACAATGTACCTAAGAAATAAGATAAAAATACTCTGTATATAGAATTATTTCTATTTCTTAGAATCTATGAAGGATTTCTTTGTATTTAAGAGTACCTAATTTTACATATAAGACAGGGCGTTGAAAAGTAATAAGTGTATAACAACAAGAAATATATATATAGAAGGGTAAAAACCACACTAGTGTAAGTTAAATATTTTAAAGAATTTGACTTACACCACTGTAGTTTATATATATATATATATATATATATATATATATATATATATATACACACACATATGTTTCTCTTTCTTCTTCCGTGAAATTATGTATATTAAAATATATTACTTTTACTTATTTTACTTTTTACATTAAATGACTATATTATAATTATATATGTTACAGAATAAAAGGAATGTATTTTGATCTTTACGAATCTTCTGTTTTTAGAAATAACACTTTATTCTTTTTGTTAATATCATTTTCACAATCTTGGTCATTTAAAATATTTTTTCACATTTTCTTGGTACGTATTGTGTTTTACCGTATTTTTTTATATTGCTTACAGGCCTGTATAATAGCATATACAATATCAATGCTATTTCCCTATATGCAGTACAGTTAAAATCTTATACCATGATATAACATAAGACTATACTTTATGTTTTAATTTGACGATAGTATCGTGCACGCTCTCTATTACACTATATATATACGGACGTTCCATTGGATTGACTTTTAACATCATCAAAATTAAATTTTGCATATCCTGGAAAAGAAACATACAATTTATCTATGGAAAAAATTATACCGCACTATAATAAAAGCCTGTACATGAAGAGAAGTACAATTTTATTGAAAAAGCAAAACAACGTATGATCTTGTGTGTATGTGTGTGTGTGTGTGTGTGTGTGTGTGGGCGCGCGCGCGTATACGGGTGTATCAGACGTATCACCCGTTAATGGAAGATTCCTGAGATTATTTGGAGACGAAAATCCTAATGCCAAAATGTCGAGGCTATCAAGTTGTCATCCCGATATTCATCGGTCTTGTGAACAATGTACAAAGAAATAAAGTGAATAATAATTTCAAATATTTCTATCGAGTTGAGTAAATTGTGGAAGAGCCGTTTTGATATGCGACGTCTCTGAGTGCGCAAAATTTCGACAAGCACATTAGTGAACTTTAAACCTTTCCCGTTCAAACTGCTGTAGCAGCCTGATTAAGATATTAATAGAAGAGAAATATGTTTTTTGTTTGAGAATGTGACAATGAATAAATGTTTAATGAAATAATTTAAAATAGAAAACAAAATAGAATTATAAATATTTAAATTTTATGAGAAATACTTGATTGTTTAATTCATATATTGCTACTCAAATTTTAATATAAAAAATGTTTAGTCAGTGGACACACTTAAAAGAAGCGTAATATATAACAGATTACCTCATTATAAGGGGCATCTTCTGGAAATGTTATATGTGCGCTAATCACAGCAAGTGCTACGCTGTCGCCTCGTTCATAAACAGTATCAAAAGGAGATTTAAAATAACATAATGCATACAGTATACATCCCATCGACTAAAAAAGACATATTAAATTCAGAATACATGTTATTTTGAATTAAGGCAAGCGTTAAAGCACTGTAACTCTAACCCAAATGTCTGTTCGTTCGTCAACCATACAATAACTCTCAACATTGAATAATTCTGGAGCTCTATATGGCATGGAACATCTTTCAGCTGCTAAGTCTTGTAAAGTCCGTGCAGCTTGAGTACCACATACTTGAACTCTGGCAGTTGATACAGAACCTAAACCATTGTCTTATATTTAATGACAAAAATTCATATACACATTTGTTAAATACTAATATAATAAAATTTAATATACCCAAATCCATAATAATAGGTATTCCATCGTCGCTAAGTACTATATTTGCAGTTTTTAAATCTCTATGAGCAAGAGGTTCTGGTTTAGCCTCATGAAATGCTTTTACACCTTCACAGATCTGTAAAAAAATGCTCAGGATATCTGTAGGACTTATGTAATTACAATTCTTTGCTCGTTGTTCTAAATCATTTGCTAAAGTTCCTTTCTAAAATTACAATAGTTAATTAATTGGTTTATTAGAAAACATATATATATATATATATATATATATATATATATATATATATGTATATAGATATATATAGATAACATTTAAAACATCATACTTTTGTTAAGAAACCATGTCAACTTACATGATAATATGGTAAAACAATTAACATTTCGCTCGTTGTATTCACGATTAGGTCTGCTGTACCTTTGCAAGTCGAATCTATACATTCTATAACATTTGGATGCTTTATCAATTTATAATATTCAACCTCTTTTGCTGCTAATTGCTGATCTTCTGGTCCATGACAAGTAATTTTCTTAATAGCGTACTTTTTATGTGTAATGATTTCTTCAACCAAAAGTACTGTGCTAAATCCACTAAAAATTTAGTGTAAAATTTATTCATACTCTGTCAGTCATCCCACTTTTTAAGGTTATTAATTATTCTTATAAAAGTAATGACATACTATAAATACTATCTTTTTGCATATGTTTTAAGAAAATCTCTTTTCTTGTGTTTAATTTGTTGTTGAATAAATTTAGATTATATACAGGTATCCCGTTTCTCTGGAAAGTTTACTTTACATCACTTTACTTTTAAGTGGCATAAAGACCTACATTGGTACCTGTTTATACTATTAAAGAAAATCCGAAGATTTACGAAACAAATCTTTCCCATATAAATTAATGACGATTGTTTCTTCGCTTTACGCAATTTCAGTTTATGAATGGTTTTATAGGAACGCTCTACTTTCGGATAGCAGAGGAAACTGTAATTGTTTAGAAATAATTTTTATAGGAATACTACTTTCTTATTGGAATACTATTACATGAGGTACATTATGTATGCAATAAATTGTACGATTATCAATCAATATAATTATAAGCGAAAAATTATATTAATTATGAAAAATTGTTTGATAAAACTTGCCCATCTCCGAGGTGTTCGCAGACCTTATATTTCCTCGAGTTTACCGTAATGATCTCTTTAGTGCATATACAACCCATTCTAAAAATTATATTTAAACCTAAGCTATTCATTCTCGTTGTTTATTATCATTATAATAAAAACGAAAAGAATTTTACGAGAATTATCTCGCTGCTTTTACTACTAAAGTAGGCTGCGTTCCAAAATTCATTCTCGATAACTATAGGGTCTGTTTTCTATTGCCGAACTGGCTGCACTAGTTCAGAGTTTAGTTTATAGGTTTGGTCGCGTCGCATGCCCCACCATGCTCCTAATCACTCCAACGCACTCCAAAAACTCATCTGCTCCAATCGCCACCTTTTATCCGTGATCCAAGTGCTCTTGGTGTTTATTGGAGTAATGCGACGCGAATAATGTCCTAGTGCAGCCAGTTCAGCTTAGAAAACAGACCCAAAATCTAATGTGTGCTCTTCATGTAGCGACTTAAGTCGACACTAGAGACCTAAGAAATCAGTCGACGTCGACACAAGCGTCATTGGCCGCGTTCAGGAAACACAGTTGAGTGCCATGAGCGCTCATTGGCCTGGTTTACACCGATCTCTTGATACGCGTATCAAATATTCGTATGTATTTGACCGGAAATGAATGTCCGGGAAAGAATCTACCATATGAAATCGTTTGTATTTCGTATGAAGACTTTTGAAGTGCAATTGAAAAGGTTTGTGAGTCATTCGTTTAATTGTAATTAATTAATTATTTTTACACCATGCATTTAGCCGAAATAGATAAATTAATAAAAGTTTTTATACGGAATCGTTTGTATTTTGTTTGAAGAGTTATGAAGTGTGATTAAAAAGGTTTGTGAGTCACCCAGATAATTTTAATTAAATATTTATAAACTCGGTAATTAGCCGAAATATAGATTTTTAGTTATTCATGTTAAAAGAAGAAGGCGCTAGTGTTCCCGATAAGGTCCCGTTTGCAATCAGAATTAATATGAACGTTTTAAAAATTATTTTATACTGAAATAAATAAATATACAGGCTAACTGCTAACTTGACGCTCGATAAATTTTGTTAATAACAAAAAAACTATTCTTTCCCAAATGTTTAAACAATTTTCCCAAACTTCCCCAAATAATTCCCAAATTATATGAACAATAATAACCTAAAAATATTCAATTTGTCTGCTAATAACTCTACGGCGGTCGACTCGGGTCGCATCATGGACGTGGAATACATACATATCTATTATGTATTTCACGTCAATGATGCTAGAGTCCTGTATACATGATGCGACCCGAGTCAGTTGAGTCGCAAATCGAAAACGCCACGGACTCTACTTATACTGTGACGTGATGTTTGTGTGTAATATTAATTTAAGTTAGCACGTCTCTTCTGCTTGTTTTTATGGTTGTATCATGCTATACTTTCTGCACTTAAAATGAAATCGGTACACAATGGTATATTAATTAGATGTTGAAGAAAAAAGAGAAAAAAATGAAAAGTGCTAAAAGTTCAGTTATAAAGAACAAATGTTTCCCTGATGTACGGAGTCTGTCGAATTGAGTTATCTCAATATAGTATATGTTTTATAGTTTTATGTATGTATGTATATATATGTAAGCAGAAAGTACTCATTTAGTGATTGCATTATTATCTGCTATCATTTGTTATAAACAATGGCGTGGTCAAACTATCAACGTACTTTAGCTATACTTCAAATAGTTACAGGCTCGTTTAATACTTTATCAGTTAAGTAAGTATTTTATAAGTACGCAAATTAATTATATATATACATGTATACGTATATATATATACGTATATATAGCATAAAGAATAAAATCACAGTACAGAAGAAAAATCAATCAATCAATAATCAAGTTTTACTGATGTTAGAATTTGACTTTAAATTTATTTAGATATGCAGATCGACAAGTTGTACTTGGTGAAGATGAACAGCTCAGACATTTTAATCATCCCTTTATGCAATCGTTGTTTATGTTTTTTGGAGAAGCTCTTTGTTTTTTAGCGTTTAAAATCTTCTATTATTATTATAATCGGCGAGGCGTAAGTATTCATGATTTTTGTTTTCTGAATAAATTAAATTGTATTATATACTATATTAATTTGTTCACAGGATGGCTCCGTAGATAATAATGTGCTCATTAAGGGTACAAGGGTTTTTAATCCTTTCATTTTACTAGTACCTGCATTATGTGATATGTTTGCAACATCCATAATGTATATTGGTCTGAACATGACTTATGCAAGTAGCTTCCAAATGTTGCGCGGATCAGTAATTATTTTTACAGGAATGCTTTCTATTGGGTTTCTTAATAGAAAATTGGGAGTAAGAGAATGGATAGGCATTGGTTTTGTCATGACAGGTTTAGCATTTGTTGGCGTTAGTGATATATTAACATTGGAAAACAGTGATATTAGTGCAAATTCTGTAATCACTGGAGACTTACTTATTATATTTGCTCAGGTACATTTTTTATTATTATTAATTTATCACTATTATATAAATCTAACATATGAAATTTAGTAATTATAATTATGATTTGATTATACTTACATACCCAGATAGCCAAATGTTGTGAGTTTGCTGCCATGTTGCCAACAAGCAGCTTGTCGTTGGTAATGCAACTAATTTTGACAAACTCGGGACAAGGTGAGACAGCATTATGTTTGTCGGATTGAACTCATATGAATTATATTTCTATTAACAGCAAATTGATTGCAACGTGACAGCATCAATTTGTGAGGGATTTGTGACAATTTCATATTGTCAACACTTCGTTAGCAACGAGATACAATTAAAAAACTTCATAGCTTGACGACATTATACATTATAACGGATGGAAATCATTATATATGTGTTGTTGCCGTCACGTTTGCATCATGATGCTCAAGATAGAACGATGAATCATTCATTGCTGTCATGTTGCTGACATGTTGCAGACAACATAACAACGTAACAATATTGCGGACCGTTTGCTCTTGAAATTGCGTCAACTGATTGTATGTATAAGCAGTCATGTAGCTGTATTTCTAACGTGTTCTATTTCAATGTCAACAAATTTACAGCTAATATATGAAAACACATGCAATGCATTAGTTTGCTCAATATGCTCTATCACGCTTGGCTATCTGGGTAGTGTGAAATATCTGAGCATGCACTGATAAATATGTTCACTCTAATAAAATAATTTCCAAATTTAAATATATAAGGTAATAACAGCTGTTCAAATGGTTGTCGAGGAAAAGTATGTGGGACAACAGGATATTCCTGCGCTACAAGCAATTGGATGGGAAGGTTAGTACAGTTTGTATTTTTCTCCATATGTTAGATTTATTAATATTAATATTTGAACTCTATCTAAAAAAAGTATGTATTTATTATTTTTATTTTATCACAATATTTTTATAGGCATCTTCGGATTTATTGGTATTTCTATTGCTATAATCCCTCTCAATTACATTACTGCACCACCACCTTTTGCGGATAATTCACGTGGTACACTTGAAGCCACTGTAGAAGCTCTTACCCAAATAGGAAGCAATAGCAAATTATTGATAGCAGTTATCGGTCAGTCTATCATTTTTCTTTTCAATTTCCTTTGTGATTATCAATTTCCTGATTTTATCACAAACTATCATTTGGAATTGCAGGTATTGCATTTAGTATTGCTTTTTTTAATTTTGCCGGTATTAGCGTTACTAAGGAAATGAGTGCTACAACGAGAATGATTTTAGATAGTGTTCGAACAATTGTGATATGGGTCTTTTCTTTAGGGTTTCAATGGCAAGTTTTTCATTATATGCAGGTATGATTAGAAAGAGCAGTATAATTATTAATAGTATTAATATATATATTAATACTCTACTAATATATATATATAATATATAACAAGAAACATCCTAGAATTTTTTATTACAGCTTATTGGTTTTGTAATTCTTTTAATCGGTATGGCATGTTACAATAATATTGTTATTCCGCAATTAATTCGAAAATATCGATGTCATCTGGGACGTCATACATTACCTGAAAATGAAGATCATATTATTAATACTGCTGCAGATGACGTGCAAGAAACAACATAAATATCTATATAATTTTAGTATATTAAGTTGTAATTATTGCTAATGTTAATTGTTTTTTACAGATAATTATTATTATATCAACAAAAAGACTATAAAATAAAGACTTTACAAAGTAAGATTTATAGTCTTACGATCTAAAGTAATCGCGCGCGATTTGTTACTTATATCTGTCTTATTATTAAGAACAAACATATATAGAATTATTATACATCTGTATTTTCGTCTTTTGTTAAGATGTAAATAAAAATGAGAGAAGTACAGAGTTAGATTTATCTTTGATACAAGTAGTAAATATATAATTTTAATTGAAACTAGAGCAATTTAAAATTTAAATGATATACTATACATATGTATATGTCTGCGTGGAAGAAAGCATGTGAGTTCATGCACATACCTAGTAAACAATTTGTCAGCAAATTGTAACCAAATTGACACCAAATACGCGCAAAACTTGTCGACAAATCCGGTGCGATCTGTGTCTGCAATACGCTTGTGTTTTGCTAGCAAAGCTTGTGTACATGACTTGACACCAAATTGACGCCAAATATCGAGCAAAACAGGGCAGCAAAAGTTCAACGGCAAATTTGCGCCATATTGTGAACAAAGCTTGCCAACAAAAGCTCGACAGCAAATTTGTCCCAAATTTTAGCCAAATTAATTAACGAATCTCATTTCACTTATGCTCGTTTTAATGAGTAAGATCAGCCGCAAGCTGGTACAGAGCCGGATTTTCCATTTTGGCTCTTAAAAAATTTATAATAAATAAAATACGGACTCGCAGCTAAGCAACCTGACAGAGGTCGGTAGTGTTACTCCTGTCGACCCTTAACGTAAGACCGCTAAGGGCCAATTTCACCAACCACAGTTAGCTTAACCGATGGTTAAATTTAAATTTTAAGTGCCGCGTATCGCGGCGCCGATTGGTTGTTCTGCAGGCCCCTAGGGAGTTATATTTAATTTAAACTTTAAGCGCCGCGTATCGCGGCGCCGATTGGTTGTTCTCCAGGCCCCTTGGGAGTTAGATCTAATTTAAACTTGGTGACCCCTCATTTTATCTCAGCCCAAAACATCTCAGCAAAAATATCTCGTCTATAATATCTCAGTCCAAAATGTCTCAGTCCAAAAATATCTCAGTCTAAAATGTCTCAGTCCAAAAATATCTCAGTCCAAAATGTCTCAGTCCAAAAATATCTCAGTCCAAAAATATCTCAGTCCAAAAATATCTTAGTCCAAAAATATCTCAGTCCAAAAATATCTCAGTCCAAAAACATCTCAGTCCAAAAATATATCAGTCCAAAAATATTTCAGTCCAAAAACATCTCAGTCCAAAAATATCTCAGTCCAAAAATATCTCAGTCCAAAAATATCTTAGTCCAAAAATATCTCTTGTGTTGCAGGTTCCTAAGGAGTTAGATCTAATTTAAACTTTAAGCGCAGCGTATCGCTACGCCGATTGGTTGTTCTACAGGCCCCTAGGGAATTAGATCTAATTTAAACTTTAAGCGCAGCGTATCGCTACGCCGATTGGTTGTCCCTGCAGGCCCTTGTGAGTTGGACTTAATTTCAATTTTAAGAAGCGCCGATTGGTTGTTCCTGCAGGCCCTTGTGAGTTGGACTTAATTTCAAAGTTAAGCAGCGCCGATTGGTTGTTCCTGCAGGCCCTTGTGAGCTGGACTTAATTTCAATTATAAGCAGCGCCGATTGGTTGTTCCTGCAGGCCCTGGTGAGCTGGACCTAATTTCAATTTTAACCAGCGCCGCTTATCTTGGCCCCGATTGGTTGTTTCTCCAGGCCATTGTGAGTTGGACTTAATTTCAATTTTAACCAGCGCCGCTTATCTCGGCCTCGATTGGTTGTTCCTGCAGGCCCTGGTGAGCTGGACTTAATTTCAATTTTAACCAGCGCCGCTTATCTCGGCCCCGATTGGTTGTTCCTCCAGGCCATTGTGAGTTGGACTTAATTTCAATTTTAACCAGCGCCGCTTATCTCGGCCCCGATTGGTTGTTCTTGCAGGTCATTGTGAGTTGGACTTAATTTCAATTTTAACCAGCGCCGCTTATCTCGGCCCCGATTGGTTGTTCCTGCAGGTCATTGTGAGTTGGATTTAATTTCAATTTTAACCAGCGCCGTTTATCTCGGCCCCGATTGGTTGTTCCTGCAGGCCCTTGTGAGCTGGACTTAATTTCAATTTTAAGAAGCGCCGATTGGTTGTTCCTGCAGGCCCTTGTGAGCTGGACTTAATTTCAATTTTAACCAGCGCCGCTTATCTCGGCCCCGATTGGTTGTTCCTGCAGGTCATTGTGAGCTGGACTTAATTTCAATTTTAACCAGCGCCGTTTATCTCGGCCCCGATTGGTTGTTCCTGCAGGTCATTGTGAGTTGGATTTAATTTCAATTTTAACCAGCGCCGCTTATCTCGGCCCCGATTGGTTGTTCCTGCAGGTCATTGTGAGTTGGACTTAATTTCAATTTTAACCAGCGCCGTTTATCTCGGCCCCGATTGGTTGTTCCTCCAGGCCATTGTGAGTTGGACTTAATTTCAATTTTAACCAGCGCCGCTTATCTCGGCCCCGATTGGTTGTTCCTGCAGGCCCTTGTGAGTTGGACTTAATTTCAATTTTAAGAAGCGCCGCTTATCTCGGCCCCGATTGGTTGTTCCTGCAGGTCATTGTGAGTTGGACTTAATTTCAATTTTAACCAGCGCCGCTTATCTCGGCCCCGATTGGTTGTTCCTGCAGGCCATTGTGAGTTGGACTTAATTTCAATTTTAACCAGCGCCGCTTATCTCGGCCCCGATTGGTTGTTCCTGCAGGCCATTGTGAGCTGGACTTAATTTCAATTTTAACCAGCGCCGCTTATCTCGGCCCCGATTGGTTGTTCCTCCAGGCCATTGTGAGTTGGACTTAATTTCAATTTTAACCAGCGCCGCTTATCTCGGCCCCGATTGGTTGTTCCTGCAGGCCATTGTGAGTTGGACTTAATTTCAATTTTAACCAGCGCCGCTTATCTCGGCCCCGATTGGTTGTTCCTGCAGGTCATTGTGAGTTGGACTTAATTTCAATTTTAACCAGCGCCGTTTATCTCGGCCCCGATTGGTTGTTCCTGCAGGCCCATTGTGAGTTGGACTTAATTTCAATTTTAACCAGCGCCGCTTATCTCGGCCCGATTGGTTGTTCCTGCAGGCCCTTGTGAGCTGGACTTAATTTCAATTTTAACCAGCGCCGTTATCTCGGCCCCGATTGGTTGTTCCTGCAGGCCCTTGTGAGTTGGACTTAATTTCAATTTTAACCAGCGCCGCTTATCTCGGCCCCGATTGGTTGTTCCTGCAGGTCTTGTGAGTTGGACTTAATTTCAATTTTAACCAGCGCCGCTTATCTCGGCCCCGATTGGTTGTTCCTGCAGGCCTTGTGAGCTGGACTTAATTTCAATTTTAACCAGCGCCGTTATCTCGGCCCGATTGGTTGTTTCCTGCAGGCCCTTGTGAGCTGGACTTAATTTCAATTTTAACCAGCGCCGTTATCTCGCCCGATTGGTTGTTCCTGCAGGCCTTGTGAGCTGGACTTAATTTCAATTTTAACCAGCGCCGCTTATCTCGGCCCCGATTGGTTGTTCCTGCAGGTCATTGTGAGTTGGATTTAATTTCAATTTTAACCAGCGCCGCTTATCTCGGCCCCGATTGGTTGTTCCTGCAGGTCATTGTGAGTTGGACTTAATTTCAATTTTAACCAGCGCCGTTTATCTCGGCCCCGATTGGTTGTTCCTGCAGGCCCTTGTGAGTTGGACTTAATTTCAATTTTAACAGCGCCGCTTATCTCGGCCCCGATTGGTTGTTCCTGCAGGTCTTGTGAGTTGGACTTAATTTCAATTTAACCAGCGCCGTTTATCTCGGCCCCGATTGGTTGTTCCTGCAGGCCATTGTGAGCTGGACTTAATTTCAATTTAACCAGCGCCGTTTATCTCGGCCCCGATTGGTTGTTCCTGCAGGCTCTTGTGAGCTGGACTTAATTTCAATTTTAACCAGCGCCGCTTATCTCGGCCTCGATTGGTTGTTCCTGCAGGTCATTGTGAGCTGGACTTAATTTCAATTTTAACCAGCGCCGCTTATCTCGGCCCCGATTGGTTGTTCCTGCAGGCCATTGTGAGTTGGACTTAATTTCAATTTTAACCAGCGCCGCTTATCTCGGCCCCGATTGGTTGTTCCTGCAGGTCATTGTGAGTTGGACTTAATTTCAATTTTAACCAGCGCCGTTTATCTCGGCCCGATTGGTTGTTCCTGCAGGCCCTTGTGAGTTGGACTTAATTTCAATTTTAAGAAGCGCCGATTGGTTGTTCCTGCAGGCCCTTGTGAGTTGGACTTAATTTCAATGTTAAGCAGCGCCGATTGGTTGTTAGTGCAGGCCCTTGTGAGCTGGACTTAATATTTTCAATCATAAGCAGCGCCGATTGGTTGTTCCTGCAGGCCCTTGTGAGCTGGACTTAATTTCAATCATAAGCAGCGCCGATTGGTTGTTCCTGCAGGCTCTTGTGAGCTGGACTTAATTTCAGTTTTAACCAGCGCCGCTTATCTCGGCCTCGATTGGTTGTTCCTGCAGGCCCTGGTGAGCTGGACTTAATTTCAATTTTAACCAGCGCCGCTTATCTCGGCCCCGATTGGTTGTTCTCCAGGCCATTGTGAGTTGGACTTAATTTCAATTTTAACCAGCGCCGCTTATCTCGGCCCCGATTGGTTGTTCCTGCAGGTCATTGTGAGTTGGACTTAATTTCAATTTTAACCAGCGCCGCTTATCTCGGCCCCGATTGGTTGTTCCTGCAGGCCATTGTGAGTTGGACTTAATTTCAATTTTACCACGCCGTTATCTCGGCCGATTGGTTGTTCCTGCAGGCCCTTGTGAGTTGGACTTAATTTCAATTTTAACCAGCGCCGCTTATCTCGGCCCGATTGGTTGTTCCTGCAGGCCCTTGTGAGCTGGACTTAATTTCAATTTTAAGCAGCGCCGATTGGTTGTTCCTGCAGGCCCTTGTGAGTTGGACTTAATTTCAATTTTAAGCAGCGCCGATGGTTGTTAGCGCCCTTGTGAGCTGGACTTATTTCTCATAAGGCGCCGATTGGTTGTTCCTGCAGGCCTTGTGAGCTGGACTTAATTTCAATCATAAGCACGCCGATTGGTTGTTCCTGCAGGCCTTGTGAGCTGGACTTAATTTCAATTTTAACCAGCGCCGCTTATCTCGGCTCGATTGGTTGTTCCTGCAGGCCCTGGTGAGCTGGACTTAATTTCAATTTTAACCAGCGCCGCTTATCTCGGCCCCGATTGGTTGTTCCTCCAGGCCATTGTGAGTTGGACTTAATTTCAATTTTAACCAGCGCCGCTTATCTCGGCCCCGATTGGTTGTTCCTGCAGGTCATTGTGAGTTGGACTTAATTTCAATTTTAACCAGCGCCGCTTATCTCGGCCCCGATTGGTTGTTCCTGCAGGTCATTGTGAGTTGGACTTAATTTCAATTTTAACCAGCGCCGCTTATCTCGGCCCCGATTGGTTGTTCCTGCAGGCCATTGTGAGTTGGACTTAATTTCAATTTTAACCAGCGCCGCTTATCTCGGCCCCGATTGGTTGTTCCTGCAGGCCCATTGTGAGTTGGACTTAATTTCAATTTTAACCAGCGCCGCTTATCTCGGCCCCGATTGGTTGTTCCTGCAGGCCCTTGTGAGCTGGACTTAATTTCAATTTTAACCAGCGCCG